>NW_004955408.1:36211206-36342719 GCF_000276665.1 Chinchilla lanigera
ATTTTGTAAATTCAAAAAGCTCTAGGAAGCTGGATGTGGTTGGTGACTCATGCCTGTAATCTCAGGACCCTGAGACACTAAGGCAGGAGGATCCCAAGTTTTAGCCCCCTCAACCAATTTAGCAACTTATGGATACTCAATTGTAAAAAAAAAGACAAAAAAAAAAAAAAAAAAAAAAAAACAAAGCTGGGATTATAGGTGTGAGTGCTATACCTGCCCTGGGGCAGGTGGTTGCATTCAATATAAGGGAGGGAAAGAGGCTTGCTCTCTGCCACTCCTCCCTTTTTGCTCTTGTTGCTTTTACTGTTTTCCACTGCCATGAACTGTTGCCCTCTGCCATGTGCCACCTTGCCTTGGAGCCAGCCCAGTATGGACTGAAACCTCCACAAACCTGTCCTTCCTGAATTCTGGGTGTCAGGTATTTTGTCCCAGCCATGAGAGAAAAGTGACCAAGACAGTGGGGTTTTCAGTTTTGTTGCTTTGGTGAAACATCTCCCTCACCGGCAGGCATCAATAGGTCTATTTTGCAGATGGGGTGAATGAGGTGACAGGATGCCCGCCCCAAATGGTAACCCGTAGTAATGAGACCAGCTCAGATTAGAACGAAGGTCCACAGCTCACAACAGGAGGCATTATGCCTTGGAGGGAGGGACATGCCCATGGGCCAAATGAAGAATGACTGTCCCTACAAGCCTTTTAGGGGCTGGGCTCTGTGGGGTGGTCTGGAGCACTTCTCACCCCACCCCCAACACAAACACACACACACCCTGCCTATCTCCCAGCCCAGGTCTGTCTGCAGCTCTGGTCTGGTAATTAGAGAGAATCCTTTTGGGTCACTGTTTCTTGGGGACAAAATGATCCCTTTGGTTTCTTGATGAGAAAGCCCAGCAGACTGAGTGACAAGGAAAAGTTTTTGATCTTGCTTTTACAGCCACCTAATTAAAATGGGATGCAGATGCTCTAACACCTAGTAATTTTCACCTCACGTTGGCTCCAATTATAGCCCTTTCCTACTGACTTACACTGTTTAAATTACAAAGTCAGAAGGAAATATGACTATTTACCTGTTTTATTCATATGTATAAGTCTAACACATCTTTTCTCCCCAAGCAAGAAATGCAATCATAAGCTTTCTGTTTGCCCTGGAAACAGAGAAATAAATTTTTGGTTCTTAAATAAAATTAAACACCCATAAGAATATCAAATAAATCAACACCTACGTCAACTGAAGAGACATTTTGTTACACACACACACACACACACACACACACACACACTATCTTGTCCCAAGAAAAGAACAGGCAGCTCTTCAAAACAAGGACAGCATCTGCAGTTCGTACTCTGAAACCTGCGGCTTCCTTCTCAAAGTCAACCGGCTGTGGACTCTGACACTTTGGATAAGGGAGAGGTGTTTCAAAGTTGTTACTTTTATTGAACTCATAACTGAGTAAACAGCATTGCAAAGCAGGTAGAATTACATGTACGGTTTGTATTGGAACTATCTTAGCTGATTGCACCCAGGCTTCCCTATTTACTAAAACACACATTTATTTATGAGAAAGGGCACTGGACCCAGAACAGGATTTTAACTGTCCAGCAAACAAACACGCATCAACCAACCAAAGAGAAAGTGAGCAGTGGGCTTCAAAGCAGAACACCTGCTTCCTCTCCTCAGAGTGGAGTCTGAGGCTGCCAGGGGTGAGCGGAAGGTGCCTGCAGCTTGGTGTGCCGAGGGGCAGCTGAGCTCCACAGGGTGCTGGGGAGGCAGAGCCAAGCTGCTTGACGACGGGAGAGAGGCTGGAGCTCTCCCCAGGGAGGAAGGCCCTGCCCTCACTCATCTCCTTCTCTGACTGCTGGTGGACTCCGCGGGCAAGTCTGTGGCGGTGAGGAAGGTGGAAAGGCGAGAACAGGGAGTGAGGTTGGAGGGTGAGGATGACAAGGACAAGGAAGAGAATCTATACCTAGGCAGAGGCCTGCCTTCTGTCTCCTGGAAAAGGATTTTTGTGCACTCAACTAAATCATTTTGCCACTGACATCAGCGGTGGGTTCAGTTTGTTCAGTTGCTGAAGTGGGGGCCGGGGTCCTGGCGGGATGTTTCTGACAGCTCTCTATAGGGAAAGTGGGGTGAGCCCTTCATTCTCCTGGATGTTTTCTTCTTCGCTCCCAATTTACCATGACTCCTGTAAGCTCCTTCAATTGCTTTTGTGACCTGTGGGCATGAGTGGGATAAAGCTGCTCACAAAGCCGAGCCTTTCATCCTTTTTCTTTCAAGGAGGCGTCTGTCACTGCCCCTGAAGTGCGCGTGTGCCCTCCAGAGCCAGGCCGCTGCATTTGGCTTCACATCCCTCCTTTCCTGCTCCTTGGGCAGTTCCTGGTCACACCACTGGAAGCAGCATTCTGCAGACGCAGGAAGGAAAAGCTATGTTCTTCAACGATGGAAAAAACATAGGAGAACACAATGCCCTTTAAATAGCATGTGTGTGGTTAGCCTTTATTTTGGGGACTTGATTGTTGTGACCATCTCTCCTGGGAAATGCTGTAGGAGCTGTAGGCAGTGAGGCAGAGCAATTATGTAAGCTGAAGTGTCCCCAAGAGAGCTTCAGGGGTGATGTCAGCTCACAGGCTCTGAAGCATGGCTACATCTTTCTGTTGATCACTCCTCTAATAGGCCCCAACTCCAGTCTCTGTAACATGGGGATGATCACATACATGCTTCTCATTCCTACACGTTGTTATGAGTATCCAGTAATATAATGGACATGGTCATGTCTGCAAGCTGTAAAATGCTATGCGGTCAAAACATCACTGCTATCAACAGTAGGAAAACCTGCCAGCCTTTCTTGGGTGGCGGTATCATTTCACTTTTGTATTTTTTATGAAATAAATGTGAGTCTTATTATTGAATTTGTACTTTTGCACTGATGTGCAGCTAGATGTGCAAAATGTTCAATATGCACACCGAAGAACTGACACTGGGTTTTGTTGAGATCAACTCACTTTCCCACCTCTGCGTACTATGGTCAGGGTGGTTGTCGTGATGTCCAAGAACCAAAGAGTGATTGGTTCCCAGACTGATTTTCATCATTTTCTGCCTCCAAGAAAACCTTGGGAATCCCCTCCCCCCACTCAGCTTCCTTTGTGTTGGTGTCCTGGCGTTTGGCATTGTGTCCAATGTCACTTTCATCCATTTGTTTTTCTTTTTTTGAAAGCTATCAATGAAAACTGCTTCTGATTTCATGGTCACCTACTTTTCTCTTCCATTAATGGCCCTCATTTGGATTATTATCACAACCCGTTAGCCAGGCTGATGACTTGCTCTGGCAATGGTGTTAATGATTCTCAAGACAGTCTTCCATCTGATGGGGATTAAGAAAAATAAAAAGTTGTCCGTCACCTCAGTGAGTACGGGTGAATGCGCTATAAGGAACCTGTGTCCAGGCCCCTCTGCAAACACCCTGGTTCATCTTTCTGAAATTGTAAACTTATTACAGCCCCCTTTTGACCAGGAAGGGGTTGGGTGGAAGCCCTAGGCTTTACCAGGAAAATGGGTGACAGTGCTTCCAAAGGGGCAGCGTCAGCAGATACAGGGTCTGACCTCTGTGACATTTTTTTGTATGAGACACAAGAAAAAAGCCTTCATGACAGCATTTTTGTGCAAATATGTGCATGAATGTGTGTGCAGAGGGGGATGGGAAACCCCCTGCCACTCAGCTGCCTCCTTGATTTGCTCAAATTTCATTTCCATTTGCTACAGGGACATCTGCACATTTTTCTGCCCAGCCACAGTTAATGCACATCAGTTCAGCCCTAACCCTCTGTTGAGGTCAACCATCCCCCACCGCCAGGCATCCCGGGGGGTTACAGCTACGGATATACAATAATCTAAATGGAATATTGAAGATCCCCATCTGTCTGGCAGACCCGATCAATACATGTGAGCCCTTTCTTCCCAATTCTGTACCAGAGACGTCACCACCTGAATTTAAGACAAGCGTGCGATGTGGGTTTCAAAGGGCTAGTGAGTCCAAACCCCCAGCTGTCACAGCATCGAGCCAGGAAAGGGATTATGCTCTTAATCATGTTATTTTGTTACTAAGAGGTTCTTATAAATTCCCCTCACCCCTTCCCTTCAAGCAAAATATACCAGTGTGTGAAATTGGAGGTGTCTTTCTGACACTCTCACTTGCTGACTGATTCCTTTTTGAAAGAGCTTTTGTTCAGGCAGTAAAACCTAGGCACTGTGCTTCTGGGCTATTTTGTCTGTCTGCTGCCAAATTGCAAGGCTGAACAAAAAGACCAGTTTGTATTTACCCGACATGTCACTTGAGGAAAGCAGGCAGGTCCAGCATGTCAGCTCTTGACCCATGAGATGCCTAGCCTGAGTCCGTATAGGTATCGCCATTCCTTAGGTGGAGCCATCCGAAGAGCCACTGCAGAATTCCCCAACCCCTTTAATAAGCATGCAAGCAAATAGAGACAGTGAAAACTCTGGACTGAGGTGTTTTTCTTGTCTGAGCAGGGGCATCCCTGGGGCTTCAGCTAAAATACCGGCTGCACCTGTTCAGCCTCCTCCGTCACCTCTTCACCATCCCAGAACAAAGCTGACTGCAGCAAAAGCACCAGATGGGTCAGGTTGCACAGTGGAGAGTGTTTGTGCCACCCCCAGTGGCCTGAGTGCCTGAGCACCCCCTTACCTGGCCCAGATGAAGGACTGGTGTTCCCGGCTGGTGAGGGGAGGCCGAGGTGGGGGTTTCTGATGAAGAATGGTGAGAGGGAGACACTGTCCTTGTGTGCAGCGTCATCTTTCTAGCTAGTATAGCTGTAATGATCTGGGTGGCTGAGGGTAGGAGATGATGACTCTGTTTTCACTTTAGCTGCTTTTCAACAGGTTTAAGATTACTAGCAAATCCTTTCCTCAGTAGTCCTTAGCTTCTCCTTTTTTAAAAAACAAAGGGTCCTGTTAGACCAGTTGTTGGCCATCCTGTGTTCTACGCTAAGACATTTGTGTAAAACTGGGCAAGGCCAGCCTGCCAATCGTGTATGAAAAAGGAAGGTCTTCTGTCTTGCAAAGGAGACAATCACAGAGCTGGTTCTCTATGTTCCCTACAGATTCTGATGTTGGATGTGGCTTTTCCACTTGTGTTGCTCCTACCAGCCCAGCCTGTCTGAAGTCACATGGCCCAGTCGGCCTGTAGCCTCTCCCCGGACCACACCAATTCCCACATTCCTGCCAAGTAGCTCCCTAAGGCTCTGACACACACTTGCTGCTTCGTCTACTCTGAGCAGGGAAGTGCTCTGCTCCCCCAGAGCTGAAGTCCGAAAGCATGAGAACCAGGACCCCCCAGTCTGTCCCCAGACACCCTTCACCAGCCCTGCCCTGCCAGCCCCTCATGGCCCCCGCTCCAGGCCTGCCAGATCTTTCATTTCCCAAGCAGCATGCACGGTGCCTTTGTGCAACTTTCTCCTCATTCTGAGCTAGATGTCCAGAGAACTCATTCCGTGAGCACCTGCTCAGAAGTTGCCATGTGGCCCCAACCTCTGGGGAGCCTCTTCAGCACCCTGTGCTTCCATCATTGTGGGGACTATGTCAATCTGTCTCTGTAAATGAGGAGGGAGGAGCCGCACCCAGAGAACTCCATGCTGACAGTGGCTGGCACTGCACGCATCGTGCAAGAAATACAACAGGAAATGACTTATGAGAAGGTGTCTGGACAGACCAAGAGATCACTCCAGGTGTGAGGCAAGGCCCCAAGCTGCAGCCTCCCACACTTGAGCTGCCCCAAAACATTTTTAAAAATTACTGTAGAAGGTCAAATAGCTGAGGACTCATTTACATACCAGTTTTTCAAAATACTCCAGAGGGGAAAATCTGATCTAGGCATTTCATAATGTTATTCTGCAAAGTGAAAGCCAAGCATGGCATCTCGATATACCTCCAATCGCGTCTTCTGAGTTACGAGGGAAATGCTAACAAGGAGTGAAATCCAGCACCCTCTCCCTTATTAATATGTAAAAGGGCTGAAGTCACATCTGTGCAAAGATCTATTTTTAGTGGACCTTACATACTAAAATCTCAGCCTTGATCTCTTAAACTATCAAGCCTACCATAAATGTTTGATGATGAACAAGCCCATAAAAAGGAAATGCATAAAATGAATAGAGGGAGCCAATGCGTGCACCGCCTTTTAATTACTGGTGGCTTCTGCTCAGATCCTGCAGGCTTGGTGCAGGCAGAAAGCACATCAATAATTGGGGGGGGGGCGGGGTGTGGGTATTGTTACAAACAACGTGTCAAACTATGTATTTATTTCCATGCTGGAAGCCAAACAGAGGCAAAAGAAAGAGGGGAGTCCTACCCTACAAAAGCAGGGGTGGCAAGAGTGACTAAAATAGGAAAAAAAGAAGAGATAAATAAAAGGCAATCAGGACACAAAAGATAATGTAGAACAGTCTGGTTTTATTACTTTTAAGTAATAAAGAGCCTTTTCTTTGCTTTTTTTCTTTTTTATCCTTTTTCTTTTTGTTTTCCTCTTTTACAACACACATTAAGTTGTGAATCAGATATTAGAGGACGTGGAGATGGAGGGACAATTGGTGACATCACAGTATTTTTACAGCTTTACAACAAATATAAATCTGAGTTTGTCGCATCTACAGTGTCTAGCAAGGGAGGAAAGCAAAGGCACACTCGGGTTTATGGACCCTCCCCCGCACCCCGCGGGGCACAGAAAGGGGAAGACTGGGATGCGGAGGACCAGTCCGCACGTGCGGGAGCCGTGAACACTGCGAGCGGTGGGTTGTGGGGTGCGGGAACGTGGACGTACGTTTTGACACAGGTCTCCTTCACACAGCTGGGGCAGTGACGTCCGCGGACACTGGCAGAGGCTCACTCCCGGCGGGCGCTGCGCCATCAGTACTCCTGGGAAGAAGGTCTCAGGGTGGGCAGGGCCCGTCTCCTTCCTCCCTTCTACATTTGTGAAGAAATGGCAAGGGAGAAACAACTCAGATGCTAGGAAAGAATTTATGGTTTCAATGTATAGAGCTTCTGGGATGTGAATACTGACTCCACTAGAAAACAGAATGAAACGCAGCAACAATCTCCCCGGTAAAATCTGCCCAGTAAAACCGCGGGGACTGTTGGGACAGAGCTGGACCCCATCCTTCGGTGCGTGCTCAGATCTCCGGGTGAACGCGCTGATTAGGAAGGCACCGCTTTTTCACCAACCAGCTCCAAACTGTCCTCGTCGGTTTTTTTCTGAAGGTTTTAAAAAATTTTTTATTTCTAAAGACAAAACTAAACCCAGAAGATCAAACTGGAGATACAGAGACAAAGCAACCACCAAATATACTGTTTAACTTCTTAAAAGAAAGCAACTGCTAACAACTGACAACAATACTCACAGTTTACAGTATGTGGACATGTCTTTTGTTGGTGATAAAGTAAACCAAAGTCCCTTTTGTGTGCTCCAACAAAGGGAACCAAGGGGAGAGAATCACAGGCCATTCCCTCCTAACCCTTTACAAACAATAACCAAACTATAAAGAAGTTACAAAAAAAAAAAAAGCCTTTTGCCCCAGTCACCGTTTTTGCTGCACTGTGGTGGTCATCTTTGCCCTTTGTGTTATTCACGACAGCAGGGACCAGCCTGTCTGCTCTTTCTGTGCTGTCTCTGTGCCCTGCTGCACGTGCTGTGCACGTGGCTTAAGCTCAGAGATGCCCCAGGTGCAGCCCAGCCGCATGACCGTGTTCTGCAGCCAGTGGACACAGCAGGAAAGAGGAATGGGGCGTTAGTCCCTTTGCCACTGGCTAGTGAGGATGTCACCGTATTGAAATGACTGAGAATAGAAGGGACAAAGAGAGCTCTGGAGGATGGAGATCAGCACCCACTGCACCGGGGTCCGGTGTGGCAGCACAGCTAAAGGGCAGGTCAGGTTGGCGCGATTAGAAGGCAGTGTGACACGGAGGTTGTGGGTCCACCTAGCATTCCCAGGCTGCCGCATTCCAACCATCACTACTGCATTCTTCTATCTGCTGGACTCCAATCTTCCCGAGGGCTGGAGTGCGGGTGGGAAGGAGGGAGGATTCAATAAATATCTGCGTTTATTTCAGAAGGAAGGAAAAGTTGACCATAATAACAGTTTACAAGTGTACACAACTCAGGGTGTAAGGCACAAATTTACATGTGGAAAACAGGCTATTCACAGATGTAACCCACAAAAAACCCGTGTGATCAAATGATTAATTTATGCAAGGTAGCAGCCAGCATATTAATTAGTTCACACCGTTTGTGGATTTTATTTGCTGTCTCACATGCAAGGTGAAATGAGATGGCGTATCACAAGCTGGTGCCTTCACAAAAGGTAGGAACCACGGATAAAGCCATGTTGGCACCAACAGGAGAGGGTGTGCCATGCTGGACGTTTCCCTCCTGGTTGCTTAGAAGTTAGGATCCGGAAGGACTTTTAAACTAATTAATTTTTTGCATGTTATAGGCCAGAGACCTGACCAGCAAATTAACTGGTAGATTTAAATAAATATTCCCCTCCTAACTCTTTCCTTCAGCTACAAACCAGACAGTTCAACCAAACAAAGCTCAGAATTCCAGCTTCAACTTATTTACTCAGTGAATTTATTGTAAAAATAAAGAAACTCAATTATTCCAGTTAATGGATTTCACGTTAAATAGTTTTAACTTTCAAGGGGCTTCAGAAGAGCTGTCCGCAGGATGATATGTGGAAGAGTCCTTTCCTTAAGGAAAAAGAAAGTGAACAATAAATAGAGTTACTTGCGTTAACGGTCACGTTATTTCATTAAAAGAGAGCAGAAATCTATGACATAGTCGCCCAGCACGGCATCGACCTGCTGTAACACTGACGGGCATTTCACAGTATCTGCGCATAGTAAACTTCTGCCATTGTTAAAGTCTGAGTTAGAATTATCAATGAATTCTTTATTTTTTGTCTTTTTAAATTTTCATGATTTTTAAAAACATGTTCTGTGTTTTGCAGTTGGGAACGCTAGCCCGGGGGGATGGGGGCAGTGTTCCGTGCAGTCATGGACGAAATGTTGTGATAGCTGTTCACCTGTGTGTGTGTGTGTGCGTGTGTGCACGTGTTTGTGGGGGGCATGTGTGTGTGAGTGCGTGTGTATGTGTGTGCGCGCATGGGAAGCGGGGTGGGCATGTGCTTTTGGCTCATGTCTGTGATGATAACTGAAGTCTCTCGTGGGTCCGACCTGCTGTAGGGTGTGGGGGAGTGCAGGAGAATGGAGGTGAGTCCCGCTGCTGCAAACCTTCACCAAACCTTGTGGCCCAATTTTTGAGAGAACCCCCGTGTCCCAGAGAGGAGGCCCGTGTCCTCAGCGCTGCCTCGGGCTTCCCGGTCTGGTGTGTGCTCCAGGCAGTGGAGAACCTCGCTGAGCCAGCGGTGATTCGCCTTGCCTGCTGATTCGACTCCTGACCCCTCCCCCCGGCATTATGTACACGCGTCGTTGGGCTTCATGGATGTGGAAAGGGGGGCAAAGGAAGGCTTGGGGGGGACGTCCGGCTTCAGCGAGGGTGTGCGCTTCAGCCCCGGCCTTGTCAGTGAGTTGTAGGCGTTGAGGCTGGGCTGCCTCGAGACAGTCACAGCCTGGCCGGCGGGCTGGGAGCTGTGCACCTGGATGGAGTCCACTCTCTGTGGGGCAGGGGGCGGGTTGTCTCCCCTGCCAAAGCTCTGGTTTCGGGACAGGTGGGAGGAGTTGGAGGAGTTAGTATTGTTTCTTTTGAGAGTGGTGGCCTGGTGGCTTCTCGTGAGCGAGTTCGTGGGGTAGCTCCTCTTATAGTCAAGCCCGTAGGAAGAGGAGTGGTGCATCTCCAGACGCTTGCTCAGGCTGTTCTGAGACAGGGAGGCCCCCGGAGGGCCCAGGGAGGCCTCGCGCTGCGGAACTTTGGGGGGCAGGCTGTCCAGGTTCTCCACGAGATTCACCCCGTGATTGGGACTCTTGCTGCTGAGATGCTCCTTGATGGTCTTATACTCCAGGGTGGCGGCCTGGTCCTCCAGTGCCATCTGGGCCACCTCGCTCATTTTGGGCTGGTCCACGTACTCATGCTGGTAGCCCTGCTGCGTGATAGGCAGGACCACCACGCTGGGGATGTGGCTAGGGGAAGCCCGGAGGGGCAGGTCTGTGGGGATCACAGGGGAGCCCATGGGGGGCATGTCCTTTGTGCAGGCATTGATGAGGTTCTGGTTCCTTTCCCACTCGCGGCTGCCGCGGCTGGGCTTCCGCTTCTGCTGCAGTGTCGGGGTGGACTCGGGCGTGGGCAAGGCTGTCAGGTCCATGTGGTGCTGGTCAGCTTTAATGAGCATTTTGGTTGTGTTGCCGGGCGTGGCGAGTTTGCCGTTGTGCATGAGTGGTGTGAGGATGGCCTCTGGCTTCGGGTCCTTGGACTGAGTGTCCCCAAAGAGGCCGCTGAGCTTGGTCACGCTGCTCATGGATCCCCGGCGTGAGTGGGTGAGCTCTTTCTCCTTACGCTGCACTGTTGCCACGTCCTTGCGCCGGTGATCACAGACACAATACACAACGATGCCCGAGAAAACGGCCCCCGTGACAAACGCCAGAATCACCGCGATGGCCAGGAGGGTGACAGGAACGAGCTGGTCGTGTCCTTTGAGGTAACTTTCCCGAATCACTCCTGCAACAGACATTGCATAAGGTGTTCAGAAATGAAAGCAACTGCGAGGCTCACTGCTGTTTGGCATCCACCCTGTGAATTAATAACAGTAAAAGGGACAATAGCACCTCTGCATAGCTGTCTTCGGGGTGCAGCTTGCCAAACATTAACTAACTAACCCTCCCCATCCTGGCCCCACCTAGGGAAATTGACTTCCTTTATTGCCTCATTTGTGTTTGTTGCTCTCCCTAACACAGGCTTTTTCCAGTTAGCTGCACTCCATGGAACATGGCAGGTTTTGGTTGACAAAATATCTCTCTTTCTTTTCATCTCTTTCCACTCTCTCCCTATAGAATTACAGTAACAGATATTTTATATTTAGAGTAAGAGGCAACAATTATACGCATGTTAAATGGACAAATCGTACAACACCCCAGGCTTCCAGCTGGGCTCCTTTCTGAGGACTTCTTGTAGCACCAGGGTTTCTGTCTGGAGAAAAGTGCTTTTCAAAGGATTAGGGAACGAAGGCTATATGTCATTTGCAGCAAAAGAAAAGAGCTAAAGCTCACAGATTGCAACATTTATGCTTACTTTGCATCCCAAAATTTAGGGCATCTATGCTGAATATTTGAATGGAATGTTGGGGTTGAGATATAGGAAAAAAGATCATTGGGGAGCTCCAACCCATTCGTGGGTTTGAGAAGTGCCAAGTCCCGTTATTATGCTTAGAGTTTGCTGTCACTGTGAGGCTCTTCAGCAGAGCTGCTCCTTTCAATTTAATAAAAACTATGTGACTCTGCCCGTCTATAACCTTACACTACATTAACCAAGATGCTGTGCTTCCGAAGGAAGTTGCTTTCCCATTCCTGCTTAATCAGCCACCAAGCTGAGCCACTCTAATCACATGCAAACACTGAAGCTTTTATTTTTTAATGCCGACTGAGAATACACGTCACAACTGTCAGATCCTAAGTGCTTGATGCAGTAGCTAAAAAAAATAAAATCTCAAATACCTCAATTCCTGCCTCTAGAGAGTGAAAGAACATGAATACATTAGAAGCACTGCACAGGCTGAGGAAATGTAAATATTATTCCTATTATGGAAATGATAGGAAGACAGAAAATGTACCTTCTTTTGTCTCAGGAGACACATATTTCATCCACTAAATCAACTATTTCTGGAACATGTTTAATGTATTTTACTGACAGGTATCAGTGGCACAGAATTAGAATGAAGTGAATTAAAAAAACCTCTACCCCTTCCCAAACCCACAACGTACAACCCTTAAACTTCTGCTGAAAAAAAATATTTCTTCCTTAATATCACAGCTGAGACCTTGAAGAAATGCAGCCTTGTTGTGGGGGTTTTTACTAAAATATTTTGATTACGGGAGAGATGGTTTTAAAACCCAGAAACCTTAGCCTGAAGATTACATTCTTTTTTCTAAAGGATCCTTCTCTCAATTGTGACATTACGCTTGGTTGCTGTAGAAATGATTGTCCTGTGACAAAGGATTGTGACTTCAGGTAGCATAAATAGAAGCAGCACAATCTCTTGAGAAAAAACATTCTGTGATTAAACAAATACCCTTGGTGATGAAAGGCAGTCACCCTAAGGAAAGTGTTTAAGGTGGTAAGATACTGAATAATTTCCAAACATGACACTTTTCAAGTATTTCCATATCTATCTTCATCATCTTTTAAGAGGTAGAAACCAAGAAGCAAAAATCCACCTATATTTCACACCTTTTGTGTATAGCGCTCTTTACACAGTGGAGTATCTTGCATTCAAATATAGTTTAATATCTAGTCAGCCAAGAAAATGTGCTAATGAAAGTTTCTTCCTAAAATTTGCATTTCCTTGTTGTTTTGCTAAAATAGCAACTGATTTTCCTTCACTTTTGATTGTTATGGGTTCTATTGAACCTCTTTTTTAAAAACACCTACACAACTGCACAAAAACGCACACCTGTGAATAAAATGGATTTTATTTTCCTTACAGAATTGGTGAGCTCAGTGGCTCTAACCCCGCCAGGCAACCACAGATGATGGAGAATAGGTACTATTTTTCATGGCAATGGATATTTCATGGTATACTTTCAGACAACCGTGCTGGGTGGCTGAGGTGTATCTTCCCCAATTATGTTTAGTTATAAAAGGAAGCTGTCTTCACCCGACTTTGGTACTCTACAGTTTAAATTGCCATCTTAGATCTCACGCCAACTCCCTATTTAACTCTCACCTGACTCTTGTCTTCTAAAGTCACCAGGTAAATATTTTTAATGTTGAGTGATCACCCAGTCTATTGTGTAATATATCCAGAACTCTACGTGGGTAAACAGCAGCAAGAATAGCCAAAGGAAATAATGATAATTATTCTTGAGATCTGCAAAACCAAAACTTGTTTCATGACCAGGCGATTCAAGGCAGATGTATGCGATCTGGCCAGTAGGTGCTGACCCATCTGGGGTCACCAATCTTCTATATACAAACTGCTCTGAAATAGCCTGGTAGGAAGACGGCCTTGTAGGATGAGGTGGTCCCCCAGCTTCCTGTCACCTAGCTCACAGCAAGAAATTTCTGTTGCTACTAACTCCTTGCCTCTCAACATTGGCTCTTGGCAAACAGCCGAACACACCAAGCCTTTGATGCCATAACAAGGCTAGAGCCATTTATTGGTTTCACTGGAAAACTGCGAAGCTCTCAAGTTTATCCATTGCTTCCTAACCTTTTAGCTCCCAGCCACCTTTCTGCTTTCATGCCTGGAGCTCCTTAGCTACCTTAGACTCCTGGAAACCATTTGCTCTTTCTCTGGGAAAAGACTTCTAGCGGATGACATTTGACTTCAGAGTTTTGGCTGTTAACAAGTCAAGTAGAATCTGACCTTTCAGGAAGACGGTGTCTCAGATAGTTTTTTCAACCTCATTTTGTTATGTAAATAATGCCCTTAAAAACCTTTCTGTATCTCTTCATCTTGTAGACTTGCAAATTCAGAAACCCCTCACCCAAAGTTAGAAAGAGCCCAGAGAATAAACTGAAAGTGCAGTGGAAGAAGGTAAGCATTATTCTTGGAAATGCTTTCCAAACTTAGAGCTTTCTGCTCACATCATGTAAAAGAGAAAAGGATCATTCATGAAAATGATCAAATCAACTCTGTAGTCTGGCCACTGTGAAGGACAGAACACAACAGGCTTACCTGAGAGCCTCAGCAGTGCTGAGCAAAGCCACACCAGGGAGGGCCTCAGTCCCAAGCTCCTATTTCAAACTGGGTGACTTTTTGCCAAGGGCCTCATCTGTGGGCCTCAGTTTTAATCTGTAAGGTGGGGTTAACACAAGCTTACTGCCTTACTGAGTGTTAGAAGAATCAAGTGAAATAAAGACTAGGGAAGCACTTAAATGCTGATGTTTGCTGGACAAATCTAGTGGTCAAAAGAAGCCACAAAAGTAAGTGCCAGCCGCTGAGGGACAGTCACAGCTCTCTGGGTGACTCTAGCGATCTTGCAGGGGTGAAAGGCAGACACGTTCTTCTCTGTCCCAGTGTGGTCAAACAGAAGAGATGCTGAGACAACATCAAAGAACGCTTCTGTTTCCGGGCTTCCTACAGGTCTTGAATTTTGAAATATTGTAATTAAAAATTATTGAGAAAGACACAGTAATCATGATTCCCTGCAGAGCAATAATCCTATAGTCAGCTCCTTGAGGGCAGAAATAGAGTGTTTGTATTTGTATCTCTGGCCGTCCCCACAGTTGATAGCAGTGCAGCTAAATAAATAATTGTTGAGTACATGGATTTTCAATATATTTAAAGACACTTTAAATGCACTTGTAAACTCTAGAAGTGACTGTAATTTGGCTTTTGATGTCACAAAGGACTTATATCTCTAATCATGCAATAGAATTTTAATAGTACCATGGATTGGACAAAAAAATTTAAAGGTGCTCAATATTTATTGAAAAATAAGAAACTATTTTAAGAAATGAACAAAAATTGGTTCTGGGATGATTCTTAAAGAGCCAAGGAGGGTAAATGGTTATTTGTAGTAATGGAGTGCTCCAGTAGAATTGAAAAATTTAAGACAAATGCATCTTTGCCATGGGCAAAATGCAACAACTGGGAGGTTTGGTGCCGCTTTGCTCTTTGCTCTGGGTGCTGCGCGGGAGCCCTTGGTGAGTGGAAGCCTTTGTTGGGCGCTTCACTCCCCTGCTGAGCGTCCCTAACCCGCAGCGGGAACAGTCAGAGGAGGCTTCCCTGCCCTGGGCTGTTCCAAAGCCTTCTTCTGCCCACCTCTGGGCCTTCTGCTTTCACCAACGGAAAATGGGGCATTAGTAATGAAAATAGTTTCTGAAAAATCCTTTGGATTGATTCATTAACCACCAGCTATTTCTCACCATCATGAGGTGCTAAATGATTATTCTTTCCACCTTCCTGTGCAGGAAGCAAGGCGCACAATGGCTGAGAGATTTCTCTGAAATCACGCTTTAAATTGGCAGAACTCAGAGCAGAATCTGCAGTGCATTTTCCCCTCTTAAGCGAGAGTTTTCGGATGCTGCCAGGAGGCCTCAGTACGGTAGTCTGAAGATCTTAAGAGGCCAAAGCCAAGAAAATTATAAACAACTCTGCCCCTAAAGCCCTGCAACATGTAATTCAAAATGAGAACCATTATGAACTTTATGAGGAAGTCTGATACAGTTCTGAATTTTCCGCTCATGAAACAGTTAATGAATTCTGCAAAATCAAACCTCAAATTCTTTATTTAAAAAATATAGCCTTAGGTAGCTTTGCTTATGGAACTGTAACTGCTCAGCTGGTGCATGGGTCAGGGGTCTAGCACCAGGTTCTGGGACAGTTTGTTCTCAAAATGATGCTGTCGCCCAACTTAAGACTGTGATTCTCTTGGTGTCTTTGCTATTACTCTCCTGGTATGACAAGGTTTCGGTTCCAAGCATCCCTGGAGCTGCCCTTAGCAAACATTTACTGAGCAGAGTAAACCACTGTGCCAGGCGCTGGCAGTGATAAAGGAGCGAGATGCGCAAACCGGCAGAAGGGAGGCGCTTGCACACAGCTCCATCCACAGTGCAGGAGTGTGATGAAACGGGTTGTTTCTCTACCTCAGTCACTGGGTGTCAACTCTTTCTAGGCGACGGTATTTGAGCTAAGCCTCAAAGATACACAGGATTTCAACAGGAGCGAAAAAGCAACACAAACCAACAAACCAACGGGCTGGTGGGAGGGCTGCTAAAAGCCTGGCAGCAAGGGGAAACACGTGCGTGGTAATGGTGACGGCTCTGGTTACCTTCCAGTCTCCTCCACGTGCCAGGTGTGAGCCAGCTTCCGGTGCCCTGGAATACCCCAGCCACTGAAACTGCACATGAGTCTATATCTTTCTAGGTTTCACCTTCCAAAGAAGCCTTTTTCCACTTCTCAGATCAGTGAGCACTTCCTTCTACAAATGTCCCCACAGCTCTGCCCTCCCTCTACCTACTGCTCATCAGATACCATGTAGGGATTTTTCTCACCCAGACTGCTCTAAGACAGAAGGACTCACTGTGGAATGCCCAGGCATAAAGAGGCTCAGGAAATGCCTGTTAAACCAATAGTAGAAGAAAGTATGAATGAATCAATAACACAAGCTAGAAAGAATACTGGGAGAAGGTTATAAACAGCCTTAAATTACTAACATAAGATGTTTAGAAGGTCTGTTAGTTTTGGAAGAAAAGTTCTCAGCCAATTTACCTACAATTTCAAGGATCTTCTTGCCTGAGAAAGCTGACTTTGCTCTGCTCCACACTGAAACAATTATTAAAAAACTACTGGTTTCAAAGTCAGTACCTTTGCATCAATAACAGAACTAGCCTGTTACTGTTTTTATGATTAATGCTCTCAACCTTAAAGTATATTTATCCCCTGCTCCCTACACAGGGGTGATGCTCTGTCCTATAGCAAGCAAAACAAACAGCAATATATAAAATCAATTGCACCTATTGAGCCAAACACCAAGGAAGAGCCCTCCTCACCCCTAACCCCAAATACCTCTCTAAACGTGAGAGCCCACAGCCAGTAATGGAAACGGTTAAGTGTGCACTTGCGCCTCCCGGCCCTGCTCCTGGCCTGGCTGGTCTGTGCTCCCGAGATATGATGGATGCGTCTGTCTGCATAGCGAAGTGATTAATAGGCATCTGTGTGAAGCGGACCCGGTGACCACAAAGACAACAAAGCCTCTCTGTGTCCTTTAGAGAAACATGCAAAGGCAAAGAGGAGGATGGACACTTCCTCCACCACTGAGCCGGAGAGGGTTTATGTTGGGTCTGAGAGCTAAGAAAGATGGCAAAATACCAAGAAAAGCCCCAGAGTAGGAGCCCCTAAAAATAGACTCATGATTCTGCTTTATAGTAAGACAAGCCTGCAATTTCCTTGAAATCCTCATAACAACTTGGGTGAATGGGATCTAACAACCCCATTTTTCTTGTTTGAAAATCTTCTTGCAATAAAACGCCAGCCTCACAGCCCTGCGAGGCAATGGGAATGAATGAACGAATCCCCAGCCAAGCATCGCCGCAGCCAACCACACAGGGCCCACTGTACTCCCTATGTACGAAGGGGAGAAAATGAGTGGGGGGCCCCAACTGGAGACAATTTACTCCCAAAGCCACACCCAGCCAGTCGAGATGACCACACTGAAAGCGAAATGGGAGCTCGCCGTGGTTATCTTGGCAGGAAGCAGCCTTCTTCTTGTCTTAGGGCACAGTGTGAGCCAGATGGTAGGAATAAACGGAGCCTCCAGCAGCCATGGGAATGGGCTCGCACTACGCTTTTCCTTTGAGTTTTTAATTTTCTTCCCCCTGCCTGTTTATAGATTAGGTTCTCTCCTGAGAGAACATGGACTTTAAGATTAAAGTTAGTGACTAACCATGCTGAAGTAGAGGCAGCTTCCTAAGTCTGGCTGTTTAATATCCTTGGTCCAGAAATGAATGAAAAACTCACGCACTGAATGATGCTTCCTGTGTCTGTCTGCAGATAAATCCACTTCCAGTTCTACTGCCTCTGAAGCTGACGCAGTTTGGTCGGGGTGCATCACAGGGAGGGAAGGGAGAATGCAGGTGAGACTCACCAGATGGCATGTTTTAGGAGCAGCTTCCCTGAGCTTAGTTCTCTGACCTGTTCTTGGTTCTCTGTTCCTACAGTGTTTAGACTTGGTGCTGCCCGCGGGGAGTACATCCAGAGCATGGGTTAATGTCTAGATCCAGGATCATAACAGGACATGTTTTATAATCCGTGCCCTGGAATGCCGCTCGGTGTTTCTGTGTTTCAAATGGTTACTGTCCTTGTGAAGGTAATTGCTTTTGAGATTAACTAAGATTTGCAAATTTTCTAGGTTTATTTTCCTGCCTTAGGTTTTTTTTTTTTTTTTGCTTTCCTAAATGAGATGGGAAACTCAGCATCTGAATGATTTCTGAAACCAGATGAAATGTTTCTGTTTTCCAACTTCCCCATCCTATCTTCTTCCTTTACTCTTTCACAAAGCATTAAAAAGCTACACAATGAAATAGGAAGTCTCCTCATAAAATCGTTAAATTTAGATAATTGTTTGGATATTTGCAGTGCCTTTTCTGTACAAAGCAAAAATAAAACAAATATGATGAAACACGTATTAACACAATTAAAATTACCAACTTAAACTTGCCAGAAATATAACTCATGAGGTTCAGGTCAAAGATGAGGCTAGGTGTTACTGGTTAAGAACACAAATTTTGAGATTCTAAAGTCCTAGATTTGAATCTTTGCTCTATAGACAAATGGCTGTGGGACCTTGGGCATGTCACTCAATCTCTAAAGCCCAGGAGAGCTGGCTATGCCATGAGTGCTGATGGAAGGATAATACAGGCTAAATAAATGAGCGCATGGAAAGCAGTTGGTATTATGCAGGAAACACGTTGACACTTAATAACAAAAGGGCAGTACTTCTAGAATTTCTGATAAGTTGCCTACCTGGAGCAGTATCCCACTTTGTAGGGCTCCATTGTGTTAGTCAAGAACAGAAAACTGAGGATATAGAAATACTCAAAGCAAAATCTTGACTAGTAAGATTCAGAAGAACCTGTTAGCAACATGGGAAGTGTTTTTAGTCAGTGCCACTCACCATTAGTTTCATCTGGAGCCTGTTAGAAACAACAAACCCTTAGGTATTACCTACACCTGCATCAGAATCTTTGCGTGGGACCCAGAACCTGGAAGGCCTTCAGGAGATTCTTACATTCACTAAAGCTTGAGAAGCACTGCATCAATGACACTGATAATATTCTAGACAATGCCCACAGGTTTTTGGCTCTATTGTCCAACCTCAGACACCACTGAGGCAATGGCTATCCCGACTTCCAAACTGACTTGGGAAATTTATAACAAATTAATGTGCCACATCTTCCTGGGTGTCCAAAGCATGAGTCCTCACTGTGTAACATGGATAATTTCCACACTTGGTGTCAGGCTCTCACAAAGAAGAAAAAGCTGATGCTTCTTAATTGGAATCAACAATCAAATCTCTCACACTTTCTCTTGGTACCTGACCAAAGTATGGCCTATGACCCAAAGTTAACCCAATTTGCTAGCACCAAAGGTACTAGAAAGATGCCTGGGTCATGTTATTCAACCTGGGATGATGAGGGGAATTCTGATGCTCCCCTTCTCTTTAGCAGTGGCCACTAGGTAATCGTGGGAATTGGAGAATTCAGATATGTCCTAAAGTGGATGGGCCCAGTCATGAGTGGGTCCCAGGAGCAGAAGAAGTTGTATGTCTATGGCACCACCTCTGGGTACAGCAGCCATCTTTACGTGTGACGTCACCAGTACAGCAGCCATCTTTACATGTGCCATCACCAGTACAGCAGCCATCTTTATGTGTGATGTCACCTCAACAGAATCTCCTTAAGCAATACTAAGAATGGGTCAAGGAATGCAAAAATCTTTTCCCCTTGTCTCACCAGGTAAGAGAAACAGAAACTCAGGAAAGTTCTTCTTTTTCATATTCTAGACTAAGAGGAGCAATGTGAACCCATGTTTCCTTCTCCATGCACAAGCCCTGCTTAGTAATAATAAAAGTACCTAGCATCAGAGTGCACTCAACAGAACTTGGCACTTCCAATCTGCTGAGCTGAACTGAACCTGCAAATCCACAGGATTACATAAGAGATTTTTAAGTTCCATAAAGTTTCGGTTGTGTGCTTTTAAATCCTGGAGTGCAAGACCCGTCAGCACTTAGGGTGTATTTATTACCTTAACAAATGTCAGATGATTGTGTCCAGTGTTATCTATTATTTATGAATAATGAGAGCCTACAGGACTGGAAATGACATACTTTAATATGTCCAAAAGGTTAGGCATAATGCAGTCTGCAGCTCTATAAATTTCTCAACATCATTTTCCTCCTAATGAAGTATTGTTGGTGTCTACGCTGCACTTCAATTATGTCTATACAATTTATAATGGCTGTCTCGGACTTCACTTTCAGTGAGGAACATTGTAGATATGTGTTAAAAAGAATGCATCTTTTCAAAAATATGAAATTAAAAAAAGAATCGGAGTCAGAGAATTCCTATTACCCTACCAAAAATGAATAATTTTACAACGATAATTCCCAAATGGAAAACCTGGAAGAACTTAAGAAATAGTGAGGATGACAAACCTTCATATTGCCTGTAATTGGCTTTCTGACACCAACTAAGATTCCACCTGCTGTGTTCCCACTATTCCTGACTCTAACCAATTCACTTCACAGCCTTTCTGGGGTTTAAAACAGTGAAATTTATGTGTTTTCTCTCAGTTCCTCCAGTAGCCATCCACTTTGCAAGGGTTTATCCTTTACTTCACAGCCTCCATCTCCTTGGGATCAGCAAATGAACACAAAAATTTCACCCCATTTCTCTTTAGGGCAGTTCATGTATTATATATTCTGAGCAAGGCCTACAGAGTTGGAGACCATTCTCATAAGTAATGTTAAAGAAAAGAGATGCTTTCTTCAGAAAGCTACCTTCTTGTAGACTAGTCAAAGAAACAATGAGGTTTATGAAGTAAGACATCTAATAAGCCTTAAAACCAAAATCAATGATACTTCATGAAACTCCACTATGAAAAAACTTTGAGACAAACTTAATATTATTTTTCTATTATTGCACAGCATCCACACTATAAATTGACCTTTATAATTTTACAATGAGGAGAAAATAGAATCTAGATGTACACAGTGCAATTGGATCAATTAAAGTGCAGTTTGTAACTATTCCAGATGTTCAGTTAATAAGATCAGGCCTAATCTCATCACTTTAGTCCTTGAAAGTTCCATTCGGCTGTCAGAAAACTTTGTCATTGTGTGTGCTTTTGTACAAAAGATGGAAGAGAATAAAAAATAAAAGAGAATGGGGGAAAAGGGTAGAGGCAAAATGTCAAGAATGGTATGGATGAAAAAGGAGCTGTGGATTAAAGGTACGAAGCATTATCTAGAGGGTGATTTTTTAATACCCTGAGATTTAAGATGCTGATTTAAAAGCAAAAGTTCTCCACAATCATAATTTAAGTCCTCCAGTTTTTGAGGAAATGGATAGATCATAGATGAAGAATAAGAGGTTTAGTGGATATCCCTGGAAAATTTAAATATTAGTGTGCACTTCAGGCAGACAGGGAGATGAAACAGCTTTCTTACGCGGCTGACATTTAACTTTTTTTCTCTTCCACCCTTTCCACAATAATCTTATCAAGACCTTAGATAAATCCAGCAAGTTGTCAAGAGGATACAAAATTAACTAGATCCAATCTACACCCATGCCTGCACTCCTGAAGGAACAATTACAGCTTCCACCCAGGCAGCCTCTGCCCCACACGCTTGCAGGGGGAGACTCCTGCGCATCTGCTCAGGGGCCAGCACCAGACCTGCCTGCTCTATCATTTTTCCCAGTCCTTCAAAGAAAAAATCAGAGACCACACACAGACTTTTTCTGGCAGATGACAAAGAAATAATATAGTAAAAACAAAGGCTAGCACCCTAGGTTATATTATCATGTCTTTTTCAACCACCCTGATTGAAAAATCGGAGGAAGCTGAGAAACACCTGTCATAAGCTGTGAATGGCAGTGTTCAAACCAAAGTGACAGGAGTTATGGTTTAGAGTTTAGCTTGCTTGGGGCTTTACTTGGGATAAAGTCTAGTTTGGCAAGGGCATTTACCAGGAAAAGGTCAGTAAGCTGTAGTAGCCGATACTTTAGATTAAGAATTGACACAAAATTCCACTACTCAAATTTATTGTGTATATGTCTGTAACCAACAACCTCCTTTGATTAAATAACCAGCTTGCAATATATTACCTACACAGTATTCCATTTCAGTCTCCATCCTGGCCTTCCGGATACTTTATCACTTTGGTCACTTTGCACTGCCTGTCTCTTCAGCATCATATGCTGCGCTTTTGCCAGGAGTGTGTCCTGGTCATGCAGCAATTCAGTTGGAATGCCAATCTTACTCCTTCTGCCACAGAAATCCAACTTGTCCTTCACTGCCCCCTACCTGGGCCAGTCCTGCTTCCCTGTGCTCCCTCAGCTCTCTGCCTACCTCTTTATCACTGACTTCTGCTGCCAGGCTTCCCTCTGCTCCAGCAGGTGCACAGGCAGAGGGGCCACTTGCGTACCTGTTCTGTAAGCTACTTGACTGAAGGTTTAAATTGAGTTCTAACCTGTATCTTCCGTGGCTCTCAAGGTCAGGTCTACAGACAGCGCATGTTGGCTGAGTGTCTGCTGAATGCACGAACAAAGCAAGGAAAGGTCATGCTTGGTCACTTTTGCAGAGTAGGGTTATCATGACCATCATTAAACTATTATTTCCTAGCGCTTTTTGGATTTTTGCTCTTTTTTCCAAAACAATGAAAATGAGGTCAAAAAATACATGTGGTTAACAGAGAGTAGACAAAAACTGAAATGATATAAAATTAAAAAGAAGCAGTAGTTTTAACAGCATCCTGTGCAGTAACAATTTGATTTCTGAGCAGAAAAGTGGCTTCTGAAAGAGTGCTCCCAGCGATCATCTCCTTATCACATTTCAAACATATGCACAGCTCTAAGTGCATATTTTCTGAAATTAAATATGATGTGAATGTTTTTCATGGAATGAATTTTTTTACTTAAATGCCTCTGATACGGTAACATTATTGTAGATTTCCAAGAGTTTAAAGGGCAAGTATGATGTAGAGACTAGATATCATATCCTCACTGAGTAAGTTATCAACAACCTCTTCAGTGAGATTCAGGTAGAGAAAACATACAGAATACTTCCTTAAATCTAAATTTCCCATAAACAGTGATGTTTTAGAGTATTGCATGTCCCATGCAATCTTTGGAATATGCTTACACTAAGAATTATTCAGCTACACCTAAATATTTAAAGAAAGTATCTAGGTGTATCTGAAATTTAAATTTAACTTCACATATTGTATTTTACCCAGCAAGCTCCTCTTCTTTTTCCCAACTACGTATTTCTAATGACTCCCACAAACACTCTTTACATGCTCTCAGAACTTTTAGAGGTGAAAACAGTTTAAGAGAGAGCTTCAAAAATGATATTAAATCTCCATAGGGGAGGTAAAGCACAGTTTACAAATAAAAGAATAACAGACTAAATTTTGTGTTTTTTTTTTCTTTTTTTACTGTCCATCCTTGTCAACAGCTTATACACTAAATTCCTTATGAATTTTGCAGGATACTTCCTCTCTCACACTCCAAAACAGATAAATGAACCATAATTCAAAAGGGTTCTTGAAACAACGGTATTCAGTTCCTTCTCTCTTAATGCCCTTTGCATCTGACTGGACATCTTTTCTACGTGGTTTGGTTAACTTCTCATAAGTGCAAGTAAGGGCCCCCTCTTCCCACTACAGGACTCCCAATAAGACAGAAACCCTCTCTGGGAAATCTCCACAGTATGGTCTTGCTCTGCTATCACACCTAAAAATGGTTATTATACTATTTGTTTTACTAGGAAAACCTGTATGAACTTAAGTGTTTCTATTTTTAATAAAGATTGAGGTACTCAAAAGAACAAAGGCAGACTTTGCTAGCATTTTGGTGAATACTTAAATAGGAATCCGATACCCAACAGCCTGTTTCCTCATCCTCCTTATCTAGTGCTGTATTACTGCTATTGGCTGGTACTGAACACTAAGGACCCTGACTCGGAGTGTTCTTTCCTCACTATGTCCAGCTGAGCTGCCTTCTGCTGTCCAGCACGTTTTCCTCACATCTGCTGTGCACTCTTCTGCCTTGTTCACAGAGACGGTGGTGGTCATAAGGCATCTGCTTTGCTTTCATGTCTCTTTGCACTTTGTCTGTCTGGCGGTTTGGTAGTTCCTGTAGATATAGGATCTATATCTATCACCAGTGTAGCCCTGAACTCACTGGCATCTGAATCACACTACAGAACCAGTGATAAATTTTGCTTAAGATGCCTCAGAAAATATTTCATTACAGTAATGTTACTGCAGAAATGGCAGAGAATTTAGTCCAACTTCAGGAGCCCACAAAAGAAATCTGTTTTCCTTTCTGCATTAATGACATCAGGAATAATTTTCCCTGTACATAAAGTGGCTTACATATGACTTGACAGGAGCTAGGAAATACCCTTCCTCATTGGAGAACTGGGATGCTTGAAAATGCCAAACTTGGGAGACTTTAAGCATAGGAGAACACTAAATGCAAGAGTAGTTAGAGTTAGACTCTGTTACCAACTATACTCAGATTTCCTCATCTGTTATTACAGCAAGCCTGGCTCCCTGGGTGTGGGACTCAGAGCAGGCAAAGAGGGAACGGGAGAAGGGGGAAGTGCAGGGTCCTGTCAGGGCAGGGGAACTCTGCAGCGCTGGAGTTCTCGTGGGTACCAGGAAGGCAGATGAGAAACAGAAGTGCCTCAGGTAAGCTTCCGCTTGGCCCGCGTGTGGGCGATAACTAGCTACAAGCATAGGGTGCTTGCTGTTGGTGTGCATAGAAAACATACCAGATGCTTAATAAGCCGAGAGTGGCTAATTTCTTTTTAGTTTAAATTCATTTTACTTCAAATTCCTACTTGACCAAACTTCCTCTCCCCAATCATAAAACTCGGCAGCTGGAAAAGAAAACAGAATAGCACTAGATTGGCTGATTGGAAACTCAGACTGAGAAGTGCGTTCACATGGCTCTGCAGGGCGCAGTCAACGGCAGGCATGGCGGTCATCAAATCTCCTTCTTCTGAGTATCAGAGGTGAAGTTCTTGGCAGTAGTTTAATCTTCCTTTAATCATTCTAGAGCGGTGTAACTTAAATTTCTATCACGTACTAATACCAAAATTTCAATCCTACCAGTGAGTCTCACATACCATATTGTTTATGTGACAATTTCATATTCCTAGGAGCACCTGTAGTATTTTCTTCATATTTTACTTACATAACCTTAAAGTAAATTTCAAATGGAAACTTTGTATCATTGCCTAAATGGAAACAATGTCACTTTTCATAGGAGGTACCCAGAAAAATAACATTATTCTGCTTTCAGTTAACTTTAATTAAGTGGCTGCAGGATAAAGCACCAGTTCAAGTCCTATTTTTTGTTTTCTTTGTCAAACAGGAATGGTAACAAGTTGACTGAGTTGTAAATGACGGAGTAGCAATCTAAGACTTATTCCTTGACATAAGCAAGAAGATTGAAAGAGGAATGAAAAAGGAATGAAGTCCCACCATGTGACTCAATGTTTTTAAGGACATGTGACACTTAAGTCCTCCTGTGAAAGGTGCAAATTGTCAATGCCATTTGGAGGCAATACTGTTGTGGGCTACAGCGCATTCATAGAATACATAATTGACTATAAAGAGGATTGTTGATAAACTCTGTGATTCATATAACTCCATTTAGGATTGTTATGAAGCATGGACAATATATTCATTATCCTTTATAGCCCTTATAAATCTTATTGGATTATTCTTCCAAGTAAAAATTGCTTACACAAATAGCTTGTACAATGATTAAAACATAGTCAATGTTTACTGTACATTTTAGTTTAAATTATTCACTTAGCCTCCAATTTGGATTTTGTTTCTCCATTTTTCCTTGTCCATAAGGATGATATCTTCTAGACTAAATGTAATCATGTGATAGTGTCTTACTTTAAAGATCTCCCAAAATATATACACATAATTCTGAGATTTCTTATCAGATTAGAACATCTCTTTCCATATTTACTATTTCATCTGTTTTCAGAGAACTCACAAGAACTCTATAAAGTCTGAAGCAGCAGGTTTTCCTCTGTTTGGTATTTGTTTTTATGTATATAAAAATATACTGTTTTTTATTTATTTTTATGACCACCATCAACATTTCCATTTTAAATTTATGTCCCACAGCAGTCCTGGCAACCTTCTACATGGCTGACTTCCTCACGTATCCTACATTCCTTTTGGAAATCGAGTTTTATAGTATCATTGCTTTTCATAAGAAACCAGAGCAATGAGTGGCTACTGACGTTCTCAGTATTATTTAACATCAAAAACAAAACTTAACCCCTCAGCCCTCATTCCCTTGCTGTGGGGAGGGATGGTTGGGAATAAACCAGATCTAAAAATAAATTACCACCTCAATAGCTATTGGATGAATAAATATATTCTTTAAATGTGGCAAAACCAGGAAAAAAAGTAGTCAGGGCTGCATCTAATTTATCAGCCTGGTGATTAAAGGGCTAGCGCTTGAGGGTGCAGAAATCTAGGGACGCAGAGATAACACAGAAGAGTTGGCTGTGTTTTTACTAATGAATCCAGGGCTTGAAAGACATCAGGCAATTTTAAAGAAAAGCAGCAAGGACAAGAGATATTAGACAAGGCTAGTAGGGTAATGAAGGGCGAGGCCAGTTACTGAGCAAGAAGATTATTTCACTTTCTGTGATAATGCCTCTTCTGCACGCTTTGCAGGTTGGTCCTCATGCTTTGTTAGTGCTACTGTATACTAACACAGTGTCTGAACTCTACTCGCGGTAGAAGGAAAGAGCCTTGGAACACTCCACAGAGGGACGGGGGGCTTGAGTGTATTATTTTGAAATGGAGAGGCTAAGAACAATGGCAGCAGAAGTGGGTTAGACTGCAAGGTGAGGACAGTGCTTTGACAGAATATGAGGGACGGACAGGATTAAATCAGGACAAAAGACATAGCAAGGAAAAGAAAGAAATAGGCAAGCAAACATACTCTGGAAGTGCAGAATTATCCAAAGGATGAAGGGTGACAAAGCAGCCAAGTGGCAGTCAGCAGATCTGCAGAGTGGAGCTGTTGGGCTTATTTTGTGCTCTGGCTCTTTTTCAGTGGCCAAAATGAAAAGGGCATTGGACACTTGACTCCTTCTCAGCTAGCTGGTCAGCAGACACATTTTCTGCTTAGCAGGGAAATGTGTGGTATTTTAGAAACAATTCCAGAGTATATTTAGTTCCCAAAGCTGGAGCACACAAATGTCACATTTCCATGAGAAGATCGGCCCAGTGAAGAGAGCACCCATCAGAAGCCCTCAGAGACCCATGGAACTCCTGCATCCCAGAAGATGCACACACACGGATGTGACATCATTGAGGCATCAACATCAGGGGATGAAAAAGCAAGGGGATCACGGACTGATTCAAGTTAAGGGTTGTCACAATGAGTCAGAACAGGAAAAGACTTTTCCAACAGAATAACACCATTGCCAAGTAGGACTGCACAGTGCTTGGCAAAACGAAAGTTTGAAATAAATCATGAATAGTAAACAGAAAATAATTCAGAGCAAAATGGAAATCAAAATCATGGTAAAAGGAACATTGAGCTGTATCATTTTTTAAGAATTTCTGCATCACAACTCATTGACATTGCCCCATCACACAGTCAGTCATCAGAAATCAAGCTCCACGTTGATAGGGCAAGGCAAGGAGTGCACAAAACAGTGAGCATGTCACACACCCATGCAATCGCCTCTGCCACCATTGTTTGACAATGTGTAGACTGCTTCCAGCTTTGTCAGTATTCATAGTGAGAGCCGAGAGAATGCACAATGCTGAAGTTTAAAACAACCTATCCAAGCGTTAATTGCACTCTTTGAGAACTGCCTTCCTTAGGGGAGTTAACGACTGGAGAAAATCCATGCCACCCCAGTCAGCGAGGTGAGAGGAAAATGACTGCAACCAACGGATAGAAATCTGGTTAATATATATAATGCTTTACCGGAAAGACTGTTCCAGAAAATCATAGTGGGCAAAGACAAAGTGTTTTTTACTGAGTTGCCTCTTCTTGAGAACAGAGCCAAGACCGACCGACCCATCTTGGGTTTGGAACCACACATCACAAACGAAGGCTCATGCTAGGGCTTGTGGCTTGTCAGGCGTTTGTCCTCATCATTTGCTTTTTCAGTTTGGTTAAAACAGAGAGGCTGACTTGGAGAGGCTGAGGAGAATAACGTGACCCGCTTCCTTTAAATAGATTTGCAGCAGGGCATACTAAGAAAAGGAATTCTATAGAATAACAACATCAGTGAAGGGGCCATGCTTAAGAACATGATAAAGGTGGCAAATCTTTACATTGAGGAACTGGAAGTAGGGCAGCCGAGTGCACAACGCTCTCAGAGGAAGAGAAGCAAGAGAAAAAAAAAAGAGGATGAAAATTTAGCATAAGCATCTGCACAGCAAGTATTCTACTAAAGTAAAGATGCAGATACAGGTGCAGGGAATTCTGGGAGAGGGCACGGCAGAGGCTGTCTTCCAAGGGTCACAGTGGCTACACTGCCCTCAGAACGCAAACCTCAGCTTAGAGGGAACTCTTGAAAACATATAGAAGTAAACAATTCTGAATGGGGGGAAACAGCTCAGCAACATAACTGGGCTTTTCACTCTCTGATTTACAGGGCTGTTTTCTGGACAAGTAAAGGCCTCTTTGGATGCAGCTGCAGCCGAAGTAGGATGTGTTTCCAGAAGCAGCGAATGGCAAGAGGAGAGATGACATTTCCTGTCTGCAGCCAAGCGAAGAAAGCGAAGGGGAATGTGGGACAGTTCACAGTGGAGTCCCTTTCATTCAGTGTGGCTTCCTTTCCATTTCAAATGCATAGCAATTCTGCTTGATTAAATAACATATTTTTGTTTCAGCTGCTGGCCTCTAAGGGCAATTACAGTAGTCTGAGGACCACGGCTCTATTCAAATTCTGCACCATGTGAGATGGAGAAATGTTTCCAGCCAGAGAAGTCTTTGCCCTGCTATTTCTTAACTCCCTGATCAATGGGCTTTTACTTCAAGCATATTCACTTGCCAAAGCCTGCACAGCACTCCACCATGTTAGGGTGGGAAAAAAGGTACAAAACTCACAGCATGAGACTCAGAAGAGAGGAAGGGGGTCTCAGGAGCCAGCATCTGTTCGGGCCAAGCCACACACCTAGGTGCAAGAAGCTCAGAGGATGGGCCGTTTGTTTTGTGTAGTTTCTCCTCGGTCAGGGAGTAATTTAGGATCAAGCCGAGCATAAAGTTGAGTTGCAGTCTTTTCTGCCAAGCATCCAATCGTACCACCCTGCAGGGTCCCTAAACGCTGCTGGGGTTCAGCTGGAAGCAGTCTCACAGTCCTCTTCACTGTTCCCTCCCTCTCCCCCCAAAGGAAGAGGCATGTCCAAGGCCTTACCCTTCTTGTCTTGGTGATTATGGGAAGACACTGCCCCCAAAGGGTCTGTGTTGCCGGGTGAATCGAGCAGATCCTTCCAGTCCAGCAATTCTCCCCTAGACTCATACCCCTCCTGAGCCGCCGAATCTGACGTGGTGGTGCTGGGCAAGAGGGAACTGGCGTGCCCTGTTGTCATCACAAATACAGTTAGGGGAAATATCACCAAGACCCACATTCGCTTTGCTGAGAGGCCAGGAGGTGGGACACTCATGTTGGCTGTCAGACCAAGAGGATGTGGCCCTAGCAAAGACAAGGCTCGCGGGTGGTAGGGAACATGGTGTGTTCAGCCAAAGGCGTAGTTAGTGAGTCAGGTGATGAAGAGCCAGGTCCTCTGTCAGCCATGTGCTGAGTAAGTCCTGGGAATCACTTAACTCCTCCCTCTGTGGACACAGCGGGAACAGATACTTCCCAGTGTTGGGAAGATAAAGTCTCACATAGTGAAAGCATCTAGCACAGCCTAATCCACACTAAATGCACAGTCATAGATGTCTTCTCTAGGTCCCATGGCAGCCTTAAACACAGGATGTGTTCACTCTGAGGACCCTGTGACTGATGCGGCGGTATAGTAATCGGTGGGCCTCTCTCCACCCGAAAAACTCATCCTGAGCCTTTGTGGGGAAGCTCCACAGTGTGTCTAATCTGTGTCAACTCAACTTCACAGCACTCCCTGTTCGAAGAGCTCCTGCCTTCCAAAGAGATCTGCACCTACCGCTTCGCACTGGAACAGGGACTTCAAATGATACACAGAATTATGACTGTGCACGCCACCTCAAGATTTCTATTTATGAGACACATTTTTGGGGTCTCATTGACACGAGTCGAAGGAGTGCCCTGCTACAGGATAAGGGCAGCAGAAGGACGAGGCCGGGAGCTACGGCAGACACTGTGGATGCTCCCTGTTACCACACTTGTAGTCAGCCTCCACCACTTCACAAGATTAAGTGCAGATTGTATCAGGTGCTTTGGCCTAGGTTGACACAACGCTTTAAAGGAGCCCTATAACCCGTCCTCTTCAGCGGAAATAAAACATAACCTCTCTGTGATTTGGTGTGTTAAACCTTCTTGCCTATAGCAGCCTCTTGAACAATTTTTAAAAAGACATCAGGACAACTGTGCTTGTGTAAACAGCATCTTTGGTAGAAAGTAGGACAGATTCAACAACTCTCAAACTTCCAGCCTCAAGATGTGATTACCATATACATGATGAATAAAATGCCCCCAGAAAGACAGGGAATGCATAATTATTGGAAGCTGGATTTGTAAAAGATTCCGTACTGCAAACAACAGACAACATATTTTTATCCTAAAATTTGCTTAGCAGGGAAAAGCAAGCCAAGTGGCTTGTCTAAGTTATGATGTTTCTCTGGGAACACCACACTTAAATGCCACCACAAAGCTTTGGTAACATTTAAGAGGTCCCTTTCTAGGCAGAACTGGTGCGCCTTCTACAGCTTCAAACATCCGCTTTGTTGAAAATAGTCTGCTTCACATCCCACTGCTAAAAATATGTTCATTTAGGACTCAAGGAATGCTTGATTTTAGACTCTTTATTTTTGTCTTTCTGATCTCACATTTCATTTCATAATACTGATAAGAGAACAGGGGCAGGGAAATGAGCCTAAGAAATGGAAATAAAGAATTTCCTTATCTCCTCCTTGCCTACATTGAAGTCTAAAATATAAAATCTATTTTTCACTCATATATTTAAGACTACGCAAATGAAATGTACGGTCAGAGAATTCAGTGCCCTGCATAAGCAATTATAAATAGCTTTTAGGGAGCTAGGGAAAGGGAGCAAGAAAAAAAAATTTTCCCTTCAAGTAGCAAGATTTTTTTTTTTTACCTGAAATGAGACGCATTTTGAGCACTTTCAATTTAACTGTGTTCAAGGGGCAATTTTATGGTAATGCCATAAGTATGGTTTGGGGAAAACATTTCTTAATATGGTAATCTAAGGGAAATATGTGCCTAAGGGACACATTCTCTGTAGAAAGATTTCCTGGACCATATGCTGCAAATACATGGAAAACTCATCGGTAATGGAAAGCTATGGCTATGAGAGGAAATTAATGTGGACCAGATGGTAGTTAGGTAGGAAAATGTTTTACACAAAAGCGAGAAATCAGCTTCTTCCTATCACTGAAGTGTTAGTCTAATACCCACCACATCTCTGTTTTCTATATGTAAATCTAGAGAAACCATGCATCTCATTTACTCAAAAAAAAAAAAATACATAGATCAATGTGAGGTTTGTAGTCTCTAAACTTGTGCTTTAGGATACTAGAACACGTGCCAGTGGAGAATTAAACAGAGAACCACCACAGAAAAATACCAGTAAGAAGTAGTCCTTAGCTTGAAGTCAAGATGAATATTATTATTGCCTTTCCAAGCTTAAAAAGTTATAAGGAAACCACTTGTACTCCTTCTTATAATTTGACTTTAGAGGCTCTATTATTTTTATGCATTGCTTAAGGGCATGACATATCACTACAAAAATAGGCAATCCTTTGTGGATATGGTATTGCATGTCAATATATTTGCAATTTAGTATTTTTATCTTGTCAGTGCAAAAGGAACATCACATTTTAATCAATGGAGCTTACGCTATATTATAATTAAAATATGAAGATATAAATAATACTTAAAAGTTAATTTTAGAGCCGCAAGGGTTGGTGAATACCTACAATTGCAGCACTCTGGGAGGCTGATGCAGGAGGATGGCAAGTTTGAGCTCAGCCTGGGCAACTTAGTGAGATCTTGCTTCAAAATAATATCATTTAAAAAGGTTGGAGTATAACTTAGGGAGAAGGCCTGGGCTCAATTCCCAGTACCCAGTACTACACACACGACAAAGTTTACTGCATTGTATAGTTTCTCTATATCTACAAGTTATTGTGAGTCTAGATGTTAGAGAGCTTTCAGGCTACTGAAAAGCATTAAAAATGGTTATGGGCAGTTAAATATACAAGAGTTACTAAATACAGAGAAAAAGAGAGAAGGAAAATAATCAGGGTCCAATTCACTAAAAAGGGTTTTTACATTTGCTGAGTTTTTGCCTACAGAAAGTTTGCCTGATCTAGTGCAGTGATCCCCTTTCCTAAAGCAAGCCGTTCCAGCTCTATGGCTTGCGCTGTGGACCTGCACTTAGCCACAGCCCAGGACGTGCAAGGACACGGCTAGAAACTGCATGCATGCACTTTGGACTTTGAGATTGGCTTCCTTGTCTATATTAGTGCTCCTAAAAAGCAGCAGTTTGATCCTTTGTTTGATGTTACAAGCATAGCACCTAGTTCACTGCCTGGCACAGAACAAGCACTCGGCATATATTGCCAAATGAATGAATGAAATCTCGTCTGAGTTTATGAATCACTATAGATATCTCTTGTAGCAGTTTGTAGATACAAAAAAACTTCCCATATTTTTGTAAATACTGTGGGAATCATCCCTCATTTTAATGGCCAATTAATCAGCTAAGTACTTCACAAGGAAAATCCCAACTCTTAATTTCATCACAAAAACTACAGGTCAAAAGCTGAGGAAAAAAGGGGCATTGTCCACTATAGGGTTAATACAGAAGATTTAATCAGTGTTTTTCCTTTGAAAAGGAAAAGAGAGATCAGAAGCTCGGAGAGTGATTTTTTGTTGTTATTAAAAAGCATCCCGTGGTTTGATATTAGTATAACTGATGAATGCTGACGAGGTTGCTGGTTCAATTAGTTTCAAGATTTCTCGGTATCTGATAGATTACTCAGTTATAGGAAATGATTGCAAAGTATGATATTGGAAAAGAGCAGATGCTCAGTGGGTTTTCTTTCTGAAGGCCAAGGCTAAGGGAGATGACATTTCCTTTCCGAGCAACTCTCATCTGTCTTTGGAGTTCAGAGTGCTTGTGGCTGAGAGAATGTTAAGCATGGATGGGCTCTGCAGGCTCTTCTGCTCCCCTCGGCCTCATTTCTCAAGGTGGTGGGTCAGGAGAAACGAGACAATTTTCCATACTGTAGAGCTCGCTTAAAGACAATCTTTAAGGTTTCAAAGAGGGTTTTCATGTACGCTAATCAACACAAAGAATGAAAGTTTACATAGAGTTGCTGAACGCATCTGTGGGCATCTTGAATTGCTTCTTCAGATCCAAATGTACACTGCTTTCTTATCTTTTCCTTTTCTTTCTTTTAATTTCCCCTTCCTTTCTTGCCTACTTATCTATTTAAAGACTATGCTATAACTATTACTTCATTGCATATCTTAAACTCACGAACTAAGTGGCTGAATTAATAGTCCCATTAAAATGTGAATAGTTACATTTGTCATCACACAGATGTTTTTCATATTATTTTTAAAAATAACACATTAATAGTTTATCTGAATAAATATTCAAGGTACTTTCAGAAATATAAACGGAACGGCTACACTTTTCATATAAAGAGTTCAGAATATTCTGTTTCTGGACTTAGTAGTTTTGTTTGATAGTGTGCTTATGTATCTCAGACCAGGACAATGGAATAAATCCTGTTTGCATATTATTTCCACCGTGTCACTCTTCCTTGTATACATTCTGAAGAAATCTCACTGAAAATATATTTAAATATTCATACTAGTTCTGAGCTTAAATTTCGATGGCCAGATTTCATGCTATATAGAAAAATTTTGCCTAATAAGAACCTGGTGTCTGTACCTTGTGTAGATTTTCCCCTGTGGATGGTACTGTCCCAAGAGCCAGGATTCTTGGGAATAGTACGCTCTATCGGCTGAAGAGCTATAGTTTACTAGTTATAAGCACTATTCTTTTTATTTTGGATACACTTATGTCAAAAAGCAGTTTTTTCTCCCTCAAGAGCTCATTAAATATCCGAATTCCTGAAGGTTGGCATATTTCATGTTATATGGATTAAAAATTTAGGACTCAGTCTCCAACAACTATCTTATATAAGCAGAGTGATTTTTTTTTTTGAAGCATCATGAAATCTATAAATAATTTTAGTGAATTGGGGCCCTGAAGCAACAAAGAAGCTGGTTTGTGATATTTAGGAATGAAAACTACAAACTATCACAGCATGAGTGACTTTAAGAATTAAAAATAAATATACATATATATATATATAATCAATAAACTGACCATACACTGTGTTGTAAGACATTTCATGATCTGGTAGTGGAGTAGAAATGTCTATAAAAAAATAATGAGGATAAAAAATTAATTATAAAGAAACCTAAAGTTTGAAAATTCTCAAGAGGGTTAGTGAAATAGGATTTCTAGGATAGACTTCCGCTGGTATTAAATTATGACAGTAATATCTTCCTTACCATTCAGTGCCACGAAGGAATCTGAAAGACAAAAGGGAGGAGGAAGTTATTTAATGTCTCACACTCTGCTTAGTGTGACTTACATCATAGGTGGGAATGTGCTACCAGAACTATGCCAACATATGGCCTCCAATATTGAGATAGGGCTATTATGCTCCTGCTTATAAACTAAAATGCTTTCTACTCAATCCTATTTCATACCTACATCTCTCGCCCAACAAGTGGTTTCCTCAAAGTCACTGCCAAGAGGCAGAGGAAAACCAAGAGTTAGCAGAGGAAATGGCCAGTGCAATTATACGTGATTCTGAGAAGTCAAGCCCTGATTTACAGTGAAGGATGTGTGTCTCTGGGTAAAATAAATGGTGCCAGGGACACACTTTCAAAGAAAAAACTTTTCTTTATGTTTCATTCTCCTGGCCATGCTGGGAGGAACTGTCCAGTACCACAATGTTCTGAACTCAGTAGGGGTTTTAGTTTGGAAATTAAAACAAAAGAAAAAAAATAAAGAAACCCATGCACTTATTAGGCAACATCTATATGCAGATGTGCGTGGTGTGTACCTGAGTCAGGTTACCATTCATGCAACTTGTTGCGCATCCTCTGCCAACTGCTCATTATGAGTCCTCCTTTCTTCTTAAAGTGCTGCTAGATCATCACTGTGCACCAACAACCTCAATGCTATTTGGAAGCCCAGGTGAGGAAAAGCGAGCTGCTGCTCCAGTATGGCACGGTGAGAGCAGTGCTCCTAGGGAAGGCAGGGAGGCACTGGAGCAGCCTCACCTCCTGCCCTGGGCAAGCACCCCCAGTGCTCCACAGGAGTGGGGCAAAGGCTGGGGGCACACTGGAAGACCGACAGGAATTTAGAGGCCTGACTGAGGAGAGGACCCTAGGAATAAGGAGTGAGTCACAGGATTGGGACCTGAGTCTCCTCTCACTAAGTACAGGTCCCTTGGCCTGAGAACATGATGTGGGTGTGAGCATGCTGGTACAGTGGATGATTTACAGACATAGTAATAACCACTTTCATGGTCTTCTATTTTATGTTTCAATCCAAAGTCACATCCCTGTTTTTCTACCAGTGCTCATACCACTAGATCATCAAAAATACGAAGAAACTGGTTCACTAAAGTCAACTAAGTAGTTGTGAACATACACACAGACACACACACATACAATCAAACACACCAAACTTGTTTCCTTGAAAGCGAAGCAATAAGGCAACAAAAAGATTAAGGCCCAATGATGAAATTTCACAATGTTTCACTGATATAGCTGAAGGTATATACGTATGTGACAGCCATTTTAGTGATAACAACGTTTCGTACACTAAGTTTTAACTTGCAGATTTTCCATGGGAAGACACACTGAGTTTTTTTGTAATATATATAGTATTTGTAAACAAAAATGTAAAGAGAAATGATTTTGAAGATAAGGTCACCTATAGCCCTTTTCACTTGATTATATTTGATCTCTAAAAAAGCATAAGGTCAGAAGGTGACTGATTTCCTAGTTTGAAATTTTGGTACTCATGGCTCAAAGTCTTTTTTTTTTTTTTTTCATAATTACATTGTAGACTCAATTATGAGAAGTCATACTGTTCTATTCCTTAGGACTTACTTTTTGGTGCCATTTTGAATGCAAACTTCTTGAAATTTACATGGAACATTTAAAAATATCACACAATTAATATATTTTCCAAGAGTACAGAATAATTCTTTCAGTTAGTATGAATATAGCATTTCTAAGAGAATATTGATATTAATCAGATTATAGGATATTTGGATAGAATTTTGACCAGGATCTTCTGTATAAAAGTCTAACTAAAATGTTACCATTTAATAACATTTAAAATAAATTCTAAGATTAGAATTTTAGGTTAGCTCCTATAAAAAAGTTATTTCAAATCACTTTGTACTCATGGGTTATTTCTAAAAATTGTTTTCTATCACAAATGATAATACACACAAATGTAATTTTAAAAATAATTACTTTCATTAGTCAATATGTTCAAGAATAAAACAGTCTTACTCAATTAAAAAGCTATAGCACAACGATCGATCCTTTTTATTATTTGGCTAAAAATTACAGTGTAACAGCACATTAAAAAAAGTCAAACTGTCATTCTATAATAGAAATGCTGATACATCTTGCCACGTTGCTATAATTTATATCCTCTAGAGTGAATTTGTTCCACAGCATTAAAATAGTGAAATAGGTGCATCAGGTATGCAAGAACATCGCCAGCAACAGCCCTCACAGACTGCTTCTTTGCTTGCTGTTTTGAAGATGGTTTCTGTTTTTTATGTACATTTCAATGTCAGCCACACTCAGTTTGACACATAGGATAATGTGTCCAGGCCATTTGATAAAAGCATCTTTACTCACAGACAAACATGGATAAAAAGCTCTACTTACTGTGACAGTCTCCCAGGCCATCTGTATTGCCACGCTCTATGTCCTGCTCAAAAGTCAGTCTTAAAAAAAGGAAGACAAGGAAAGACAGAAACACAGTAACATGAGTCATTATTCAGGAATGAGTCCTAAATTTTACTGATGATAGTAACATCTTTTGATAAATTGAATGGCAGGTGCAAAAAAAAAATGGGTTACAGCTTGAAAATTTATCTTAAAAGTTTACAGAAATGCATTTGATGTGAATCTCCAGAGGAGAATCCATGGTGTAAGCAGTTGATTCTGATCTAAACGGGGAGTTAAACAGTTTGTGGGCTATTTATACCCCTTTTAAAAACTCTGATTCCCTCAGCATTTCCTAAACATTTCCAAAGTTTAAATCTTAGCACTTACTCCTCATTATGAGCAATACAGAAGCCTGGAAATTAAAGCTAGTGATTTCCTCTCTACTTTCTCTTTCACTCCTACTCTTGCCTTCCTAGACTATTTTCTATTTCTTTGCCAAGCAAAGACTCAGAGAGCCGGGCGTGGTGGTGCACGCCTGTAATCCCAGCACTTGGGAGGCTGAGGCAGGAGGATTGTTGCGAGTTCGAGACCAGCCTGGGCTACAAAGTGAGCACAAGGCCAGCCTGAACTACATAGTGAGACCCTGTCTCAGAAAGACAACAACAAAAAAAAGACTCAGATAGCCAAGTGTTCCAAGGTATAAACAGGGCCTGTGGGTGACAGAACCCAGGGGTGCATTTCGCTGAGACCGCTTAGGCCCTGTGCTCACTGCAGCTCTGCCTGAATCTTCAAGGGCATCATCACCCTCCTCTTCCACATGTTCATTTTTCTTTCAAATCCACTAGGGCCACTGATGGGCTATACAAGGCTCATAACATTAGCAAAACCAATTTCCGTAATATTGAGTTTGATTTTTTAAAAAAGCAGATACACTAGAATTATCCCAAAGAATACTGCTCTTCTTCGAGGGAACTTTGTGTTTATTTCCATAATATAATTGAAATGTCTATTTTGTGATTGCCTTCAGAGTTTATTTGTGAGCCATATAAAATTGTTTTGAAAATTATACCCTAATCTAATAATCTATCATGTTTAATGTCTAATATCTTTTGCTGCATTGAAAATAAAATTCATTGTCAAAAGGTAAAGACATCTAGTGTTAATAAAAGCCAACATTTATCTAGCCCTGAAGCCCGCTTTCCAAGTAGAGTCCCAGCAATGTTTTGAGCATGCCAGCATTAATAAAATATGTAAGCAGACCTTAGAGCAACCATTCTGGAGTTCTGATGTTGGTTTACAAATCATGTATAGAGAATCACGTTACCTTTGTTCACACATTGAATACCTCAGTGTGCTTTGTGATCCTCTTACCTCCTGCCAAAGGTTTCCCATGAAAAGACACAAAGCTCATACTCGCATGTGTCAGTGATGCTGCCTACAAAGCTGTTCTAATGATGTATAGTGGGTCACCTCTGCATTAGTCCAGTTTCCAGGTCAGACTTTACAGTTAGCACTAGCTGTTCATGGGGTATATTTACCCTATTTATGGGGTAAATTCTGCCTGCTGTAGTCTTCAGCTGTGCCTTCTATGTGTTCATCTAGCTATTCTAAAACAGAAAAGGAGGTGCAGCATCAGGGGGAAGTGGTTCTGTCTGGTCTTCCCATGTGAGAAGGCTCAAGGGATGGCTTTGTTGAAGGAAGGTGCTGTATTGCCACATGGCTCCTCACTCGAGTTGCTGAAACCTGTCAAAGACATGCTTTGGCTATTTCTCCAAACATTTTGGGTGTTGTACCCATTGAAGTAAAAATGTAAGATCTCTTTGCCAATACTTGCTAAGCACTTAAAGCTGGGGTAAGAATTTTAAATACCAAAATCACAAGCGTGGTAGACTGGCCCGTTTTAGCCAATGCGCTGGAAAACTGCCAAGAATTGACTGACTTCCTAACAAGTAATAGGGTCAACTGCTCTTGGGCGCAGAGAAAGCGTTACTGGATGTACACACCATGTCTGCAGCATAAATGCATGGCTTAACAAACGCTCCGCAATTTCTTCTCAGCCCTGGACAGTCAATTAGAAGAGTCAGCTCTGCTGCAGCTGGACAGACCACAGACTGCTCGCTAATCTAATTGGTACCCCATTGCTCCCTCTCTCTGCTGTTCTCGCAGTGTGATAATCAAGGCAGGCACCTTCTTGTCCCTCTCTCCAGGGAATACTTTAAAGCCCATGGTGCTTCCCCTCTCTGTGTTTTTTAATCAGATGGAGGGTGATTATTCATTTGGAAACCTGCCACATGTGACACTATGGGATTGTATGAAAAGAGAAAAGGGAAGGATAATGCCAACAGTCCCATCATTCACATTTCCGCACAGAAGGCTGAGTGAGTGCTGGGGTCGTGTGTGAGCACAGCTACTCCCCTGTCTACAAGGCAGGTAGCAAAAGGCCGCTTTACTCTCTCCCACATCGTGGGCTCCTTACCTGCTGCTGGATGTCAGATGGCCACAGGTGCCTCCTTCCTTTACCCACCCACAGTATGGGTCTCTGGAGGCGATACAGGTTCTGCAGGAAGAGAGGACCATGAGCTACCTGGGACTCTTTTCTAACCACTGTGGAATTCATAATTACCAGTGGTAAAATACATACTTTTTACATTTCCCATGTCTTTCACACCGGCCAAGGGGAACCTTTATCACACAGGTGGAGAATGCCACGTACAGAGAGCTGCTTGCTCTGTCCAGCTGCATGCCCATAATCCTCTTGTCTTCTACTCCATCGTAGCTGCACCTAGTTTTACAAGGCAGGATAATATCACTGATAGATGCTTTGGGCTGGTTTTATTTTTCCCACCACTCCCCTCACACTCTACTTCCCACGTGTAAGGTGATCTCAATCTGATCCAACTAAAGATGAAGTAGATCCTATGTACACACACACATACATATACACACATAGCCTAGCATGATGGTGCATGCCTGTAATCCCAGCACTCTGGGAGGCTGAGGCAGGAAGATCACAAGTTTGAGCCCAGCCTGGGTGACTTACCTCAAAATAAAGAAAAAGGGTTGGAGGTGTAGCTCAGTGCCAATACCCTGGGTTCAGTAGCCAGTATCACAAACAAAACATAATGAAACCACACATACTATTGATGAAGAAAAAGAATTCTTTTTATGTTACAAGATTTTTATAAATAGTATGGAAAGTTGCCTTTTCATACTTGAAATACATGTAATTTAAGTCCGCCATCATTTTCTTTGAATGAAAGGAGTCTTAATAACATAACGATGACTAAGTTAAAAACCAATGTTCCACTCACTTTTCTGGGTTGTAAACACTCATCTCCTCCAGGAAAAGGCTGTCATTTAGGAAGCCACTGTTTCCTATCCTGGCCAAGAACTTCAAGATGATTCCTTTTTCAGATCCCAGGAAAACCACAGTGTGATTCTGATATGGTCCAGCAGCTGTGTCCACTGCAATTTTGGTCAGGCGGTATCTATAATGACAGGATCATATTTTTAAAATCTCCTTTAAAGTGCTCTTTCCTACTTCAAACAATTGTGATACAGCTTTCTAGTAATAATCTCAAGAAAAATATATGCATATAAATAATGTTCTCAAGCTGTTCTGGTCCTTTTTTTCTCCATATGCAGAGCATTAGTACGGCTCCAAAGGGCAGGAAGGAGGTATGTGTGTGGCGAGGCCAAGTTCCATAGTAAGCAGACAGTCATAATCATCTGAAACCACTCAGCGACCGTCCTTTCCATAAGCAATAAGGAAAGACCAATGTCTCCATAGGGGTGGTAAGAAGACAAAGTGGACTTGCTTAGCATTCCTTTTAACACTGAGAAGAAAAGTGATGGCTGGCATTCACCTTTCTTTATACACTTCCTCTGAAGAACAAGGCCTTCTTCCACAAGATGTCAGACCAGATAGCTTTCCAAACGTAAGTACAGGGGCCAAGAGAGTTTTGAAGTTGGAAGGGTGATGGCACTACTAGTAAATGTAAGGATTCTCAAGTCAAGCTAGATTCCACAGAAAACCATGCCTAGAAATAAATTCCACTGGTTATCCTCCTTCTCTGAAATCCTTTGGTCATTCACCTTTCCACAGACAGTGTACTTTAATATTCTGTAATGAAGTAATGGTGTAAAGTGATGATAAAGTCAGTTAACATTCTGTTTGACTACCACAGCTGAATGGTTCTTGGGAAAGGCTGCTGTATAGTTTGAAAATAATTTCAAAAAAACACAATGAAGAATCTTGAATACTATTGTAGATTTCTGATCAGCCATCCCTTCTCTGTTGGCCACCAATTCAGATAAGAAATACTATGGTAGGAATGCTTCATGCTGTCCTACTTCTGCAAATGTGGAAGCCAGGCTGTCTGACAGCTAACAATCAAGAGGCCACACTCAGGTGAAATCTCCAGCATGTTTTATAATCCTATCCAACCAAATGAGTAGCTATATTCACTCACCAGTTCTCCTTTACCATGCCTCTATTTTGCACAGATGGCATATAATAAGGTAACCCGGAAGGAAATATCTTTCTTCCCTCAAATTGCTGGCATATGTACAACTCGCCTGAAAATACTGGAACTCTTCTCACTGGGAATATGGCTATGGGGATTTGGTGGCATCCAACCAACCTGCCAGCCTTTCATAACTGAATCAATGCCCAGAATAGCAGAAGATGTTTGTGGCATTTCAAAGCATGATCTACCACTACATTCTATAAGCACGAGACAAAGCCAGGGAAATCCGTTTAGGATCTGGTTGGCTTGGTACCCACCTGACCATTGTTCTCAGGAACCACGGCCTGTTGATGATGGCAGGCACTGCCTCATCCATGAGTGGATGCGTCTTAATGAAGTTCAGAGTGTCGTCAGGAAACTCATTGGAGGTCACATATTTTTCTAAGGAGGATGAGCCAGCACAGCAGCCTGGTCTATAAGTGAAATGAAATTCTTGAATGAACTGCTTCCCTCAGCACCTGGCATGAAGGAGAGTGTACTGCAGGCTGGGAAGAGGAAGTTGAACAATGCAGAAGGCTACCAAGTACAATATGCTGAGATTTCCTCTTGGCCCCCTCCTCATATAAAGAAGTCTTAGCCAATGAAGTTCAATTTCATCTCCAGCACCTTGGCTTCTTTCCAGAAGCACAAGCAAGCCCCAGTACAGGCACGGAACATGAAACAAGTGAAGAGTGTGTGGTGTGCACACAGCTCAGAGTGGCTATACTCAAAATCCTTCCTAGATGTTCAGGCATTTGCTCTACAGAGGGATAGAACTGATTTTTTCACAAGTGTCAAAAATAAAGATGTCCAAAGAGTCACCGGGGTACATACCAGCAAGACTCACTGTAACCATCTTTCATTAACTGGGATGCAGAATATTTGGGTTCATTTTTTGTGACTGTTTTTATTTTTATGTGATTTTGGTATGAAAACATTATACAGAAGATTCTTCTCTGAAATGTCAATTCCTATAACTGAAAAATGACAACAAAAATTCATTTCCATAAGAAATTCTATGGGGACAGGAGTTAAGAGTTATCCCAGAAAAGTCAGGTAAGGGAAATAGCAAAGCCAGTATCTGGCTTGCATGCTGGTGCAAGAGATGAGCGTGGCCCTCACAGCACCAGTATGCGGTATCCTCCTGCTATCCCTCTTCTGTTGCAGGGCACTAACCCTGCCAGCCCTGTGAAAGCAACCTGATGTCTGCAAGGACAGGCAGGCATGCAAACCACTGCTATAGGGAGAAAATCGCTTCCCAGTGTGGGTCCTGTGACATTTGGAGGACATCGTCTTACACACCAAGGGGAGAGTATCACACACCTATTCCCTAAAACCTGACCCTTCTGGCTTCACTCCCCCTCCTGCCTATCCAGAAGGCAGTTGATAACCACAGGGGAGGGCCTAGAGACTCTATCTGAGGCTGCTGGGGACATCTTCTGTACCACACCAGCAGAGCATGAGCATACACGATCATTCAAACCATCAAGATGGATGGCCCGCTGAGCTCTTCCTTGGAGAATGGTGTTTAATAGTTCTAACTTAGTTTAATTAAGTGTGCTGGTAGGTATTTGAAGGAGAGGTGAGAGGTTGGGGGAGAAATTTAGAAGATAAAAAGAAATTAGTAGGACATTGAGCTTCCTTCCAGAAGCATACAAACCCAGTGCAGATTGTTTCCACACAATGTAAACTGTGAATGCTGCAAAGAAGGCATGGAGGAGCAGCACATAGGGATGGGGTGCAGAGAGCTCCAGCCTGTTTCCGATAGAATTAGCCATTTCAGTAGGAGTGTTTAAAGGACCGAGAAATTTCTGAGTTGTTTCTTGGCCCCAGGCTTCCATGTAAGCAATTCTAGGATGCTCTGTACTGGATATGGACTCAAAACAGGCCAGAACATGGGAAGCCAGAGGTGCCCCAATGTCTGCGATACCCACTAGACTCAGCATGCTCTTAGCTATGTCTTGGACTCAGCTCTAATCCAGCTTGGTCATAACATCTAGGGAAGAGGGAAAGAGCAACTATGAGAACTTGCACAGTGTACTTTACCTGTTTGGGCCTGCATTTCCCCAGTGCTGACAGAGCTAATGTCAGTTTGTTGCTTCACCCTATCGCTACACTGGATGCAACACACGTAAAAGGGTTAAGTAAGCAAAAGACTAGACAGTCACTGTTTTGCATGCACTAAAGATAACTCTGGATTTTAATTAAGGGGATGAAGAGAAGTGAGCCAGACAGTCCTTCTACTGTTGTGTGTCTTCCCAGCCAGCATGGAGGGCGCTGACATGCAGTTCACAGGATGGGCACTGTCAGAGGAGCAAGCGTCATTTCTTTTCTAGAAGTTGAAATTAGCCAAGTAAGTATTTGCATGTACCTGGGCTTAGGCACTCGTTCATCCGGAACTGGTGTCCAGGTAGAATCGGGAGACTTCTGTTCCTTGAATCTCCCGGTAAAAACATTGGCAATGTCCAGCATGTCATAGGCACAGACTGCAGACCCTGGGATGCTGCAACATGACGTTTCACAGGGTTATGTGGCCATCATGCACACAGTTTGGACAACATGCTTCCAAGAAATTTTCTTATTACAGGTAATTGTAAACTTCATACCCTGAATACTGCCAATTAAGGAACCTTAATGCATAAAGAAAATGATTTGGTCAATCAAATAAACATCAACGGCCCTAAAGAATGGGCCAGCTACTGCAAACTCAAAGACAGAGAAAAACCCTTTATGTCTCCATTGCCTCCTGAACTACTCTTGTTCATAAAGGAAGAATTACTGAGCTGATAATAGACACTTTGTAAATTCCCTGATATTCACCACCAGCAAATAACCCAAAAATAGAAGTTTCTGGAGAATATTCTACATCTCTAATGTGGGTAAAAATCTGAAAGAAAAGGACCCAATTTTTTATGTATTACTTCTTTGAATTTGGTTTCCACACCAAATTCTCAGGATATAAGAATGTGGGGGTGCGGGAGGGGTAAGGGGCATCCATACCTATTTTATATCAGCCACTATACCTTTAAATTTTTACTTCATGTTTATTTGTACAAGACTAAATAATTTAAGTGCCTGAAACACTAGCACTTTGCAAATAAAGTACTCTATCAAGTGCTAAATAATAATGACAGTAATCTCCACATATAATTGCATCCTTGCCTTGCAGTTCTGGAAGGACTTAGGCATTTATTTTTTCATCAGTGGTGGAAAGACATAAATTATTCATTCACCTGGGTATACGGTTTATATGTTTGAACCCATGTTTGTTTTTTACTATGGTTGTACTTGATTTTGACCAAATAAATTCAGTGGTAGGTAACAGCTGGTCAAGAGTCTTAACCAGGCTCTGAGGTAGTGGGACATTACCCAGCAGGGCATCTTGGGTAGAGACACAGGTGCAGAATATCACTCAGGCACGGGGAAATTTAATCTTGATTTTGCAAATGTTATAAGGCAGTGAATAGGGAAAATATATGTCATATTTAATTTGATAATGCAATTATTGAAGTGTTACTAATAAAGCAAGAAACAGAGGCTTAAAAAGTTTATCTTAAATAAGGTGGCAGTATGAGTTTTATGGGCCCAGCATGCTTCTGCTGCGCAACTCTGCTCAGGATGAGTTTTAAAGTACACAGTTTATACGTGTATATATTTTTCACAGAATGGAGTTTATAAGATAGTCACACCCATTTGCCCGGGAATTTCAGAACCTAGAATTATTTAGTTAATTTTGTAAGATTTTCTTCACATCTTCTTTTCCTAAATGTAGCAAGTTTACATATTTACCCAATGTATTAAGAAAAATCAGATCAGTATTGCCTGAGGAATTTTATGATGCATGCCACTTTAACTAAAGATACTGTAGGGTTCTGTAATCTTCCTAAGACTAGAAGCACTTTTGAAATCTACTTTTCCTCTTCTTTCCTCCCTTATGCCTCCCTTGCCTTCTTTCATCTTTCCTTCATTTGTTTTTTCCATCTTCTGTTCATCAACAGGTATTTATGAAATACCTAATCTATAGCAGTAAGCACACCACAAATAACAGAGTCCTGCCTTTCTTTTGGTCATTAGGTATGCTGGTAGGTATCTGAATGACAGGTGAGAGGTTGGGGGAGAAGTTTAGAAGATAAAAATAAAATTAGTAGGTGAGGAGGCAAGTACAGTATCAACCACAACAACTCCCAGGTAATCTGCTAAAGGCAGGAAATGAATGAGAGAGGCACAGTTTCACGAGAGGGGGCTCAGCTGAGACGTGCTTCAAGGGCAGATGTTGGCGGGGCGGGCGGACCTGGCAGAGAGCAATGCATGAGCAGAGCATGGCACTTTCCAGAACTGGTCTTTCGCTCTGTGAGGCCATGGCACAAGCTGTGTTGAGGAGGAGGAGAGGGGAGCTGAGCTCAGGAGGGGAAGAAGCCACATCAGGAGGCACCTGGTGAACCATGCCAAGGAACTTTGGTTTTCCTCAGAACAAAGAGGGGCCCCTCTAAGACTGGAAACCATCTGCCCTAGCCCAGTTTGATGTGTGGAGAATGGAGAGGGTAAAGTAGGGTGAAATCAGAGGGAGTAAAGCCAGACCAGGAATATAATTTACTGATGAAAATGGATATGCATAGTTTTAAATTGGAGATTAAATAACCAATTCTGATTTTACTGAACAACATTATTTCTCAGACTGCATAAGCATCCCTGTGGCCCTAAGGGGATATTACTTAAGGACCACTGAAATATCTATAATACACAGAAACTCACTGAGCTCTTAAATCAAAAATTAATCTATACTTTCAAAATACCAAAGAAAACCCCTCCAACTAAAAGGTGTGCTCTTAGATTCCACTAGCTCCTGCACTGTTGTGTACCAAGATAGTATGCTTGGTACTGGGGATATTTCTTAGAGACCACTTAAGAAAATGCTTTCAATGGGAATATCTGTCATATGTAGGAACCCACACTTAAAAAAAACCCAGAAACCCCAAAATTAGAAAATACACTCAAATTCCAAAAGCTCCTGCATTTCCATGTACCAAGACAGTATATTTTCACAAAATCTGAGATAGCTGAGTTCTGCCATATGCACAACCGAGCCTGAATTTTAAAAAAATATCATGTCTGTCTTGAAGTATGAAAATTCCTCCAGATGGTTAAAGCTTACCTAAATCTAACAGAATACCTCTTGCAGCAATGTAGGCTTATATTTTCATTTATTTCCAGTAGGAAATGCTTAACTCTTACCCTCCGTGTAATTGAGGAACATGAGTTCACCCTTCTGTTTGCTGTGCTGTGAGCTCTACCTAAACCCTGAGCACTTCTTTTTAAATGCTATCCTCTAATGTCATCATTTTGTGTCTGTCAAGTAGGCATTCATCAAGTTCTTAAAAGTCTTTGTGAAAGATATAATCCAAGGCAAAACAGTCATTCCTAGTGTAAGATATTCCATGTGGAATACAAAAATTTCTGCACAGAAATGAAAATGTGATGCACTTGGATTTCATGACTATGTCCAGTTGTATGATCATTTTCACACAACAGTGCCAGGGCTGAAGTCTTGCTGGCTTAACAGAGAGCTGAGTGGCAGGCAGGGACAGTAACCCTTCCCTTCTGTTCTGTAATCTTTACACATTTTCACTGCCTGGGAGCAATTATAGTGTTCCACTTTATTGTCTGAAAAGTCTTAGCTTAACAAACACAAAAACAGAAGTGAATTGGCTGACACTCAATATTCCTAGTACAATGTCTGATGACTAATAAAGCCTTACTGGAGCCCTCCAGAGACAATGGTGCTGGGGTTCAGATCTGGGCCATGACCCAATTTGTTGACTGAGGTCACCTGAAGCCAACTTCTGGCTAGGATGCTGCATAGATTCATCTGAATCCTGAAATTCACACTGTAACATTGAAATACATTTCCCGTGTTTTTGCTTCAAAAGGTACTCTCAGTAATGGAAATCCTACAAGTCAAATGGAACATTGGATGACCTATTAGAAAAAGAAGGGAGAAACCTTCCTGGATCCAAATCTACCTCCTCCATTATTGACCGACTACCTGACTAGGTCACCGACTATCTTCAGTTCAATCTTCAAATGTAAAAAGAGGACAGTTACATTTAGTTTCCAGGGGTACTGCAGGAATTTACGAATAGCACATAAAAAGTATATGCCAGCCATATACAGAAGATATTGTTCTAATTTATTTACTTCCCCTTAAGACTGTACTTTAATAATGCTTATAAATTCTCATTAATTCACTGATGAACACTGAGTGTTAAATGTTTCTTATTACAAATAGTGAACAGCAATTTTCGGTCAGTTGCAAATATTGTGTATTAGGAGAGAAGCCCCTTGGGAAAAGGAAGCCAGAAGAAACCAATTAGGTCAACATTCCCAGGGCATGGGTACCTGTTATAAGGTGTGGAAAAGGTTGCCAGGACAACATCGCGGCCGTTAATACGGATCACATCTGTAACCGCCTGGAGTATGTTGAAATAAAAATGAGAGTCGCCAGGAACGGAACAGTTCAGGCGAGCCTTCAGGAAGGATGTCCACTGCTTCTCCAGGACTCTTTGAGACCCTCCCATGTCATTCTTACACACCTGAGCCACTCTAGGGAAAACGACCTGTGGAGGAAAAACACATGGGGAAAATGCGATGCAGTCATTTTTGGGGGAAGATCTTAGTAGAACTTGCCTCTCCTTGACAACAGAAGCAGAACAACAAGGTGCTTAATTTAATATTGTGTTTCTAAAATCAGTCAGAAAAAAAAGAGTAAAACTCAGCACTGGAACAGCATGTTTTAAAAGATAAGGCTGTGGCATTTAATACAGAGCCATAAATCCTTCAGGGAATCAGCTCCCAGCCACACAAACTCATTTCCATACAGACAGCTTAGCTTTTTATTTCCTCAAACAAAAGCACACTTTGTATGCACCGTAGCTGCCATCCTCCCTGGCTGCCTCTAGGGCTGAATCTCCTACTTCAGTGTGACTTCCTCCAACTAACTGGGAGCCACCCCCACATTTTCTGTGTGCCCTCCAAGTGCGTGACCCTGACCCGATCTCTGGTAAAAATAACTGAAAGAGACGACTCCTAACTGTTCTATTACCTTTTGCAATAAAGTAAAAAAATAAAATCAGACTGTTTGCTTAAAGATACCGGATATATATTCTCCTTGTGGGCAACTCAATTAAGAAGGAAAACTGTACCTGGAAACCACACGTCAAGATGCTTGGAATTCAGCATGAAATCAACCGAACATCTGTCAGATTTTCAACGGAATCATTTAAAAAGTTCCCGGTGTTTCTTTACTGTTCCGAAACACTGGCGGGGCTTCCAGAAAACACAATGTTCCCCTGTTGCCAGTCTTTACCTGCATCTCAAAATGATGACCTTGTGCCCAGACCTATGGCTTTCATGTTAAGGTCATTCATAATAATGGTGATTTAAAAGCAAGTTTCTGAATCATCCCAGCGGGAGCCAGGCAGCCTTCCCTCCTTTACCTTCCCCATGGTGTTGTACTCCACTGCGATTTCCCGGAAGAAGAAGTAGATATAATCTCCATAATCCACCGCTTGGACAAAGTATGGTTCTGCAGACAAATGGATACTTTAATTTGGGATCTGTCACACAGTGTTAAAAGAATTTCAATCAAGTGTAACCAAAGACATGTTATTAATTAAAAGTATATAGCTGTTAGGCACTTGGTGAGCACTAACCATTTCTAATGACTTCACACATGCAAGTGCTAGTGATCAGAAGGCGCTCAAGCTTACAAATTATGCTTCAGAAAGTTTGCAGCCAACACTAAAGAATAAGTGAATTCGGCAATTCTCCGTAATTTCATTTTCCACAATGGAATGCTCGTGTTGCCGAGAGGAGTTTGTACACTGCCTCGTCACCCTGACTCACGCAGGGCTGTGAATCGCTTCTCTCCCGTTCCTCACCACCTCCAGCCCCCTGTTCCCTTTCATGAACGAACTGTTCAGTTCTTTCCTTGGGGGATGCTGACATGAGAGTGTGGGGCAGGGAAAGATGAATGTAATGGATTCCACTGTTGTGGCATTGGTAGTTTTGTTAATATCTCAGAAACTCATGGGAAGGGGGAAAGGGAGGCAAATAAATCAACTGAGGCAGAAGGTACAATTTACATGGTTTTGTCTGTCAGAGCCTATTACTGAAATGAATTTACAGTCTGGTCCATCCAGACGGCAAATCTCCCGCAAGGTATGTATTACCCCTTTCTCTTTTTTCTTTTAATTGTTCACCTTTCAACCATTTTGAGTCATGCTTGACGGTCCTCAGGGTAGGGCTGTCTCCAAGACTCCGGTAAATGACAGCGTCGATGGCAAGGAAGTCGGTCACTGTGGCCGAGTACAGCTTTCCATCTTACAGGAGAAAGAAAAGAGCTGAACAGGGTGCGAGCCAGACAGTGGGGTGGGGAGTAATAAAGATATCCCCCAAATAGCTTTCTGACATCAGGCAAATGAGAGAGGACAACTGGGAAAAATCCAAGAGTCGCTAGGAAAATACTTGGCCCACATTCCTAACCATTTTAAATTGGGATCAGGAGAGATGAAACATTTTTCATTTTTAAATTGCATGGCAATTTTTCTAAGCAGCGGCAGCTCGGGGAACAGAGTAAATGCAGAGTGTTGTCTGCTTCACTTGATTAGGTGGGTTCTGACCGAAATCTCAAGGCCAAGGGCCCTGGGACACTGCTGCTGCCACCAGCCCGTGGCAAACTGGATTAGCACGGTGCTGGGGGAGACACAGGAGCTGATGTTATCTGCCCACACCCAGAGACTTCGGGTTCCTGCAGACGTGAGGCAGTCCTCAGCCTGAAGAGGTGAGGGGAACTGAGACGGGGACGGGAACCACAGAAGGGCTCACTCAATCACTACTTCTGTCCCTAGAGTCCCCGGCCCTTCACCCCAGGTGTGAGCCATCCACAAGCCCTGCCAAGCTAGATATTTGCTTCAGGATTTCCACAGTCAGAAAATCCTCTGATATACAAAAGGCCAAAGCAAAGAAGAAAGGGGAAGGAGTGAAGCTGAATTCAAACTGGCCTTTTTAGAAAAGAATTCATGCTTTTTTACGAGATCCGCTTGTGGGTACACTCAAGCCAGAAGAGAATGATGGGTGAGGATTAGTCCCTAAATCTTTCAGTTAGTTCCTGGGTTGGCAAACACTGCAAATAAATAACCAACTAGGATGCTGCAAAATAGAAAAACCTATGTAGATTACATAGAAATAATAATTACATGCAAAATAAAGAATACTTCTTTGATCTATTTTTAATGGATTACACATCTCCATCAGTTATATATATGTCAGCAACTTAGGCACAACATAGTACTCAAATTTTTCCATATTAAGGTTTTCGCCTTTAAAGAAAGCTTATCCAAACATACCTAAGCAAAGATCTTGATGTCTACTTTTGCTCTTAACTCAGATTTGGTCAGATTCAAGTTAGAGCTATCTTGAGATCTATATTATTAACAGCTATATATCCAAAACTGTTGTCAGTTTTGGTGGAATTGAACTGCAGACCACAAATCTTTTCATTGTAGACACTTACGTATAAATCTCAAATTTTCTCATGGAATAAATATGCTATACTCTTCTAGCCCCAAGTCATACCTGAGTAGTAGGGAGCAGTGTCAGGGGGATGGTGATGATTATTCCTCCTAACTGCTCTTCTGGATTCTCTTTACACTCAACAACAGAACTTTACTTGTAAAACAGAACACTCCTCTAACACTCTTGATATCACTCACTTGCAATGAGGATCTTCTACTACCAATGGCTAAGCCTTGATGAAATTCAAACATTCCAAAGAAAAACTATTCAAATATGTCACTTGGGGGTGGGAAAGTCATAGTCTTATCTCGTGTGGCTTGTTCTTTATAGCTCCTGGAAGCTTGGCCCCCTTCGTAAATGCTTTGCCTTTTCTCCCCTTTACCTCAGACCACAGGAAGTCCTGTTCTTAATTTGCAGTGAAATTAAATGGCTCCCCTGCAGCTCACAGCCTCCAAGGTCCCAATTCATGGACATTCCAAGTGTCACAGAGGTGTCCAGTGCTACTCACGCACTCGGGAATGTGCTTAAGCCCTCTTGACCTTGACCTTGCTCCCACCCGTGCTTGTGAACTGGTGAGACTGGTGATCCTGACAGTGCTGCTTCCCAGCAGTGCTGTGCTTTCACTTAGCGGGAGGATCTAAGGACATTTTCTTTCTCTACGAGCTGTCACTGCAGGCCCACAAGTGGGTGACACTGAGATATGAGGTTCAAAGAGCCAGAAAATGATCTTCTTTCATAATCAAACGATGAAAGTTTCTCATTCAGCTACAATGTGCCAGATTTTAGCTTCTGTGGTAGAAATTACAGCTAAGTGCTTTATTCCATGCTATAACAATAACTATTACCACAACACTTCTCTCTATGCCCACCTACACATACACAGCTGGTAATGGATTCTACATAAATTCCTAATTAAAACATACTCATACACAAAATCCCACTAGATCTGAAAATGATGGCTTATTAGCTACTTTATCTCTTTGTAGTGGAAGGAAAGGATGCTGGTGGAAGTGTTTTCCACCAGTCAGCACAACCTTTAGGCCAGAGCCAGGTGTGCAGCTGTGTCATGTATCCAGGTCAATGATATCTGAAATATTTGCTGGAAGCATGTGGGTAGATGGCCTCGCTGCTCTGAGTCAGCTTCTAGGGCTCTCCTTTGGTTTCTTTCCCATGCTCTTCTTCTACATGCAGGTAAGAAGTCATGGAATTGCATCCAGGAGAATGCTGCTATTGAATCAAACCAACCCCGACCTCTATCGTACCTCAAATATTAATCCACGTGGGCGGTTTGAGGTGAGATTTCCTATTATCTGAGCCCAAACATGCCATCACATGTTCAATGTTATGTTGCTATTCTTTTCTGGAGGCACAAAAGCATGGCGAAGTGTGGTGAGGGTTTCTTTTGAAAAGCAGAAGTACAATTTCCATCCTAATTTTGAATGGAAAAGGCATCCTTAATCACAGTATTCTCTGGGGAATCAAAGCACAACCGTGATTGCATGAATCCTCCAGAGCAGATACTCAGCGACAGGCTAAGACATGCGAGAGCAAATGCAATGCGAAGAAATTAGGTCATTTACCTGCGAACAGTGCAACGTTGGCATGCTTGGCATCATAAGGGCATCTCGCCATTCCACTAAACTCATCCCCCAAAGGTTCCAAAGTATCGATCTAAACAAAATAATAAAGGATTTAATTATACACAACTATCAACAAGTAGTAACTGCAACTGATATTTTTAAAGTGCATAATGTGCAAAATAATTTCTATGCATGCTTGCAAACAAACCTTGCCAATACCCTCTGAGCACTGGTTTCAGATAAAGAAATTGAGCATGAGCAAGATTAAGTCAACTGACTAGGATTCTATACAAGAGCCTGAAATTTGGCCACGTCTGCTTGACTTTTAACCATTGCAATACATAGATTTCCATCTCAATGGAACGATCTGAAAGAAGTATTCTAAACTGAGGATGTCTGAGGCAGTCACTGGAAAAATCTACCTGCCCTAGTTATCCGCTGAGTCGTGAACTCTAAAGAGAATGACCTTAGTTTCTGGTTTTGTTTTGCCTGATGACTCCAGCGTTGTGGGCTAACTCCCAGTAGAAGACACTGGAAGTTTTCCCCTCAGGTTTGCTGGCAAAATAGTATGCCACCAGCAAAGGTACAAAATCACAGATGTGAGAGGAACTCAGGTGGCTGCTACAGCTACTTCAAGATCATGGGATGGCAGTTTTGAACCTGGATTTTAGAAACGTGGCCCAGTCCAAGCTGAGGGACTCACACAGGTCAAAAGCAATGGGAGGTGGAGCCACCATGTGACTTACATCTACCAGTGTCCGACCCACGGCTTACTCTTTTATTCGAGAGGCTACAGAGGCCCTCCCAGTGAGTTATGCTTGGCTAAGTTAGTGGGTTGGGGAGGCAACCCCGATTTAAAATTTTTTACATGAAACTTGAATTTCTTGCTTCTTTTGTACAAGCAGAAAAGTTAATTCAAGCCTTTCTTAACCAAGTGGTTGGTCATTACTCTACAGGTGACAAATGCCTAACCCTATAGGCATTTGTGGAGAGGTAAAACTTTGCTGGGTGCTCACCAAACTCCATTTTCCTTTCCTACGGATCACCTTAAAGTACATTTACCATCCCACGTGACCACTGACTGTGCACTGGCCATGGATGTGAGTGTGAGGTCATCAACTGCCTCTTGGCCTTTTCCCTGGAAACCTCCTTAGGACCCCGTATCTTGTTCTCTTTTCACCTGCCTTCCTTACCCAGATGTGGAGGAGCCCAGAGCCCCGGCGATGGCAGAGAGCTGAGCAGGGTGCAGGCTGGCCTTCTGAACACCTGCATGAACACATCCTCTCCCTGACCCACACTTGACTGCGAAAACACTGACAGAGGCTGCCCACCCTGCCGGTTGATACAGCAGCTCCAGGTGTGTGACACTTGGTCTCCTTCCTTCTCTGGGGTCTCCTTTTAAAATGGAAAATCTCACTCCTACCGAGTCCAGTGAAAACTTAACATATTGTTTTGTGACTTGGGAATGGTCCAGAAACAAGATGATGCCATGGTGTAACCCTCCTCCCATGCAGGAAGAACTAATCCTTGTGGTAGTCAGCAAATCTCAGACCTAACAGCAGCCCCTGGAAAATCAAATCACCGGAGGGGGCAGATAATTATCCAAAGAACCAGCCCAACGGCTGCAGAAAGTTCATGAGGTTCATAGCAGAAAGAAAAAGGCATAGAGGAGGTAGGGTGCAGCCTTAGGGTTAGCCTTCCAAGTTCTGCCCCCGCTGATTTTATTTCAGCTTCATTTTGTAATAAAAAATCACATGAATCAGGGCACAGTGCAGAGAAAAGACTAAAGATTTGTCACTTTCCTGTTTCTAGTTACTCTAATCCAGTGGACGCTTCTGTGCTAGGATGAGACAGGTTTGTCCTGGGAAGATGAGTCATTGTTTTTGCTTTGTACCTTTGGTTCTGATCTGTTGATAAGCAGCACTTAAGAGAGGTGTCATTCTCCCTGAAGCTAAATATACTATTCCCCATATCATAAGCAAAATCAAGCTGTACCGAGTCTAAGATAATACCTTTCTGAGCAATGCCAAGGTTTCTTATAAGCATTTACAGGCATAAGCACATAGACAGGGCCTGAACATGAGCAGCATCCCAGATGTGGCTTCTGAATGTATTTCTATAGATGTGGCTACAGCAAAAAAGGGCCACCACATTCAATCAAGGTGAGGCACCGTGGGAAACGGGATACCCGTATGTACAAAGGAATGAGATAGACCACTTGTGGTCTGTAGATCATAATACCAAGAAAACTCATAATTTGTTGTAAAAGAGAGCTTTCTAGCTAGAGAACTCCTTGGCATGTGCGAGAAGCACTAATCTTAACGAGTCCTAAACAGTGCAAACTGGGGTGGATTATTAAGTGGTAGAATTCAAGTTGAAATGCAGCTCTATGCTGTCACTGGCAAGAACAAATGTTGGGCTGGGTGGGCTGCCTCTGTTATGAATGGACAGGCTCTGTCTTTACTTTAAAATTTGATCTTTTATTTATGGTAGACTTTTTATACTAATTTTGATTTTTTAAAAAGATTCCATGAAATATCAAATTTACCTTAGTTACTGGATTTGGGGTGCTCCTTTGTGCCTTATTCACCTCACACTCACCCTGGCCCTGCTGGCCCTTGCCCGGTCTAAGCATGAAGATGAGCAGGAGGGGGAGACAGATCCTGCTTTGTCTCTGCTGAGGCGGTCAGGTCAGGCTGAGGAGCCCCCAGCTCTGACTCCAGCTGTCACAGTGTTTCTACTCTCCACAGCCCTAGGGCTGTACTAGACACTGATGAAACCCACATTTCTCTCCCTAAACCCAGGCTGGACATCTCCACTCCTGACCACAGGCATTGCCCTCCACGCAAGACCCATGACGTGCAGAGCGGGACACCTGTCTTTTCTGCACCCCAGCCTCACGGCGGCTCATTTATTTCTTGTCCCATCTGTGCAATCACCAACAGCTGGCCTAGCAGCCATCCGTGGCTCCTCTCTCTGGCTCCTTGTTCTGTGCTCCTTATCAATTATTAAATCTTCCTGGTTTCTGTCACATAAGAATTTCCTGACTCCATTCCTGTCCCGTCATCCCCAGGCCGCCTACCTCTTTCTGCTGTCACTTGCCTCTTCACAGTCCGGCAGCTCAGAAATAAATTAAGATTCTGTGGCTCAAGAAGCCTCCTTTCGCCATGCCTTTTTCATGCTGTCACCCTTGCCATGCCTTCCTTCACCTCACTAACCTCTCCTATCCCTTAACGTGAAGGTCAGGGATTACAAACTGAGCACTTGCTTGGGAGCGCTGTACCGGGTTCTGGGCTCAGGGACATGCTCCCTGCCCTTACAGAATCTCGGGGTTTCTTACAGGCTGGAGGTGTGTGAGAACAGCAGGTAGGAACTCTGCAGAGGCATCTGCCTCCTTCCTAATGGACTTCCCCATCGCCATCTCAGGCCCCCATAGGAGCTCCTGTGCTGTGCTGCCATGATTCTCTGTACCATGTCACCATGGCAGCAACCCCATGGAATTAAGGATTCATTCTCCCTGTCTGGCTTCCCTAAGGGTGCAGGTCTTCTCTTTCCCTTTACAACCTCAGTGCCTGGCCAAATGGAAGCTCATAACATGTTTTCTGGACAAAATATTGCAGCAGGAAGAAGGGACAAGGAAAGCTAAGAGAAGCGATGCCATGACCTTAGGCCGCTGCTGTTCTGCCAGTGCCACTGGCGAGCTCCGGGCTTTGTCGGCAGCACTAGCATCAGCTGCATCTCAGCCAACCACCCTTACCCACTCTCTGAGAGCTATTTTCTTCTTCTCTGCATAAAGGCCAAAGTAAGTAAGGCCACGGTCAAGTAAGCTGAGTGCTAAATGGAATTAAATTCCAAAGCTCTTGAAAGATCTTACCAAGAGGGAAGTCTATGGTTTCAAATAGCATGCTTTTGCGATACCTTTTAGAATAGGAATCCCTCAGCAATTAAGTGTGTTTTTGTGCTCCAGAGAGAGGTGGGGTTGGGAGGGGGAGAGGGGAAATCCACCTGGCATTACCACGTGGTAGGTCTGTTGTTCTCCTGAACAGTGAAGAATGGGGTCTCACCGAAACCACCTTGCCCGGTATGCTCTTTACAGGTGTGTCAATCAACCCTGTGCAAACAGGAAGCTCAGAAGCTGGCTCAGGGTCCCTCATGTGGAGCTATACATTAAGCTGCACAAGTGAAAGGAAGCCGGGTGCTATTGAATTACCCCTCTCTGGTTGCTGCAGGTACAATCACAGTGAATGATGAAGTACCTCCTGCTCATGTGGTCCCGCAGACAAATGGCATTACCTTATAGTTCCTGCAGGAAGGGTTGAAAGCGTTGGTCCCGCACACAAACAAGGTATCATCATTTTTCTTTAGAAGAACTTTAATAAAGTTGTGACACTCATCCTACAAAAGAATAGTTCAAACTGTTTTGTTTCAAGTCCATTCAACACAAAAACCTATTCATCGCCATGTGCCATGATCTGTTGGAAGCAAGGTCAGAGTGAGGGCAGCTGGGAGTTCCCCTGTTAAATGTTTGTTTGAGCTGCTCCTGATGTTCACCAAAAGACCACGCGGACAACAACTGTCAGTTTCAGCGGTAAATTAAAAAAAAAAAAAACATGGCACAGACTGGGAAAATGTTTTCATTTTATATCACAAAAAGAAGGCGAGCTGCAGGGCCACCCTCCCATCCTATTAATTTTAAAACCAGATGCTTCAGAGTCCCTTGATGCACAGGACTTCGGGTTGAAGTGTGTTTTTATGTTGTTCTACGACCGAAGACACGCAAGCCTGCATGTCTGCAGCAGTCTTTTATGAGTGTTTCCGCAGACTCCCTGTGGGCCCCGGTCCGGGCGGTGGACCGTGGGAGAGAGCAAGCGCTCAGAAGACCCAGGCGGCGGGCTCTGCGTCCCTAATCCCAAGCTCTCCTGCGGAGCGCACGAGGCAGTCCTAGCAGCTGTTGTAATGTTTCATCACATTAAAAGCAAACTATTTTTGCAAATTAAAGCCTTCAATAAGTTGATGGAAAAAGCAATTACTGGGGCAAAGGGAATAGCATGGTGCATCCTACACCACAGACTACGGCTGGAGATAACCGTCAAAACCTTAACCCAGAGTGGCAGCTGCGGGAGGAATGAAAATTGCCTACCTTATGTTTTCCCTTCATTCTGCACGTGTCTACATCAGCCTGTCTAGATTTCCATGTCAGTTTCTACAGGGATCAAGAAAGAAATCAATTAGAGCCCGGGAGTTGTTGCGTTTCATTTTAGAAGTAAAAGTTCCCTTGGGGAGACCAGAGGCTGAACATGTATCTATTGAGAGCTTCCCACACCCTTTCTCCATGGTTAACTCACCATAACAACAAAAGATGAGAGATGGAAACACTCATTTAATTTTGAATTCCTATCTATTCATTAAACGACAAAATGGCCTTTTCTGAGATCAAGATAAAGGAGAAAGGGAAGAAGAAACAATAGCCTGGAAACTTCGTATCAAATACCCAAATTAACTTGCTAAATTATGCTCATTTGGATAAAATGCATGTCCTTGCCCTTCCCATTCCTCTGCATAAAGAAGACTTTATCCTTACAGCATGGAAGTTATTTCCTTAAACACAAAAGGGATGTTCACTTTAAGAGGACAAATATTTAGCTTCCGTTGTACTCCTTTCTGTAAATTAATGGCCGAAAGGGATCTTCTAAGACACAGCTTTCAGGAAGTGAAATACCATGTGGAAGGAAAGAAGCTCAGGTTGGACTTTGTCTAAAATTGATAATTATCAAATTCCTGAGCCACAATGATCAAATCAAACTCAATATGAGAAAACATAGAAATATTATCATTTTATATGTGCTGCACAAAATTTTACTTATGAACACTGATATTTTTTCCTGGATAAATGTGGCAATATTTTATTGCAGGATTTTAGAAACTATCCAAATCTCCAAAATGTATATGCCTACACTGATTTATAAAATATGAAGTATCTGCTCTGAACACATATTAAACCGAAGTGTACCCCCAAATTAGGATTTCACAAAAAGTTTATTGGTATTGGCATTTACAAATTAGTATTAGCTGCATCATCCTGATCGATGCATTTAATATACACATTCTCTGCAAAAACCGTCCTAAGGTCCTCCATTTTAGAAAGATGGTTTTGAAACAACTTACTTTGCTACAGTAAATTTCTTCCGTGTGGGATGTGTCTATATCAACAGTATAAATATGATCCCTATAAACAAAGAAAGATTAATACGAGGTCAAACACAGGAGTCAACAACATTTATTTTCTATTGAATGAATTGTATCTCATTCAGCACAGATAAGTCCATACCATGTTTTTTAAAAAAACCAGCCATGCCCTTGCTAGATGCAAGATGCCTCTGGATCACATTTAGCACCTCCTTTATCACGGCCTCTGGCTCTGCGACTCTCCTTTTATGAAAAAAGAGATAGTAGTCACTATCTCTTTAATACCAGAACTACAATCCCTGAACCCCTCAGGCTCAAGTGGGAGGGCTCAGGTGGGAGGGCTGGAAGGCTGGAACACAGACGGATCAGGAGCCTTTTCAGTGTCTACAAACCCATGTACCAATTGCTTGGTATTCAACACGCATTTGTTCATCAAAGGAGCTAACAAAAAGCGGAACTCCACCTTCATCTCTTTAGAAAACACATTTTCTGTGTTAGCTTTGATGATTTGATGGACAAGATGGAAGATGATAAGGGTAAAATTATTTCCAGAAGCCACTCTTTTCTTCCCCAGATGATGGTCAATTAAAGTCTAAAATGTTCTTGAACTGAAGTTTACACTTCTTGTTTCTGTTCACCTTTCTGTTTCACTGAGAAACTAGTTGTCTTTACAGTCTGCTGCCAATCTCCCCCTTGAAGGAGAGAAACAGAATCAGCAGCTCAGGTGTGGGGTTATATTTAAACCTCCCCTTCTGTGTGAGCAGAGTACAAGGGCGTTTTTGTCTAGAATTCAGACAAAATAGAAGAAAAGCACTATACTCAATGGAGGAGACGGGCGCTAGTGAGGGAAAGCCAAATGGCTCATTTTCCCTTGAAATAACATTGACTTTTTCTAAAATGCAGGAAGTCCTGGGGCTGGAAAATTACCCACAGCTTTAAACAGGACCTCAAGGCCTCCCATGCAGACTTTCCAACCCCTTCATCACTTAAAAGGAAGAGGGGGGAGAAAAGAAAAAAGGAATTAGTCACAGGATTCGTATATGTGCATATACATGAATACAGTGTATCTATATATATGGTTCTTTGGAAATGTTTGCTTCTGCTTTTTAAAGAAAGAATATAGAGAAAAATAAAAATAAGCTTTTCACATAAAAAGAAGGGACAGAGCTCTCATCTTACAAAATTCCTTGCCTGCTACTGAACTGCGTAAGCGTATGAGAAAGAGGAGAGACAGAGAGAGAGAGAGAGAAAGAAAGGGAGAAAGAGAGAGAAGTTCAGAGAGAGGCAGAGGCAGAGAGAGGCAGAGAGAGGGAGAGTAGGGAGAGAATAAGAAGCCTGTTTTGTAAACTGCTGCACTAGGAAGCTTCTTCAAACTTCCGTAGGGTGCCAAAATCACTCTGCCCTTTAATTTCAAGGCATTTTATTGCATGCGTTTATTACTTGTTCGACTTTATGGGGCTGCTGTGGTCAGGCACATTATTGGAAAGGAATTGCCTGTGACTTCGGCTTCAGGTTTGAGATGACTAGGCTTCTCCTTGCCCTGCCTCCCTTCAAAACTGAAGCAGGAGCTGAATATATGAATTGTAAATTAACAACTGATTAATATGCACTGGCAACTCTTCAAAAAGCTCTCTCGGATTGCCCCCTTTTGGCATGGCCTGTTTATGTTAATTAGTAGTGTAGAGATTAAAAAGAAAGAAGAATTTACAAAGTAGATAATAATAATTTTAAAAAAAGGAACTGAAAGGAGTTCTCCCAGCTTACCCTCCCTCAGCCCCGGGGTTCTCCATGGGACTTGGCTCTCAACTGCTGACACCAATTGTCTGGAGGAATGGGGCAGTGTTTTAAAAACAGAGTTGCATGAATGAGATCCCCTTTTGGATAAGGCAATCTTTTTCAATATCTCAAAGATCATATGGCCCCAGCAAGCAGAATTAGTACTTTAGAGTCCAACATAGTCCGGGTGGGCATGGAGGGTCATCCCCAGTCTGCATGCGACAGCCCAAGATTCCTATGCTGCTCTTCCTCAACTAAGTGATTTGAATGTAAACTGATTTAACCCAAGGACTGCCTCTTCCCCCTCCATCCCTCACTGCCAAATTGTGCTGCCGTGGCATGGGCTTGGGGGTCAGGATTTTACTTTGAATCGTGTTACTAGCTGCCTAGGAACCCAGATCTCTCAGAGCAGTGATGGGAACCGGGCAATGACAAGGAACAGCCCTAAATATGGCGTCCCCAGCACCCCTGGGCACTTCTCTGAGTGTGCATTGAGAGGGAAAGTGGCTGAGTGTAGAATAAAAACCGACAGGGCAGTGCTAAGTTGTCACAAACTTGACCTTTAATGAAAGCTGAGTGTGTTTCACAACTTAAAAATAAAATAATTTTTCCCCCTTTTCCTTGTGATGGGGAGGAGTCAAGATGAAACTATCTTGATTTTAATGAGCTGGAATAAAGGGCACTTTTAAGTTTGTGAAGCACCTAGCTTCCAACATTTGTGTTGCCCTGGGCCCGCAGCCCTCCATCCTCCATCCAGGCTACATCCTTGGGTGTAAAGGCAGCCTGTTACATCCCGTTTGTGCCCTGAAACTCAGCTGCAAAGTGGACAATGCGCAGGAGATTTCTGAGTTAAACTTTTTCTCACTGATCTAATATTTAATCATTTGTTTGGACCAGCCTTCAGGTATCATATACACAGGCAATCTAGTCTTGCTATATTTCGGGAACCAGAGAAGGAGCTCGTAAGGTACCAGAGAGGGATGGGAACGCATTCTGATGAGCACATATTTACAGTGACTCTGCTCTGGGGTGCAGCTGTGAGAAGGGGAGCACCAGGGCAAAGGGCTCTGGCTCTGTCCCTCAGTGGGCAGCACAGAACAGGAAGTGGCCATGTGGTTTACAGCTTAAGGCCTCACTTGTTCAAATCCTGCCTCTGTCACTGAGCCCAGCTACTGTCTTGCCATCTCTTGGATTCATTCCATAAGACACCGGGGGTGGGGGTGGGGGGGGAAGAATAGTAGCACCTTCTTGTAGGGTTGTTTCCAGGACTGAACAAGTTGATATTTATAAAGGAATTTTCAACTACATCGGTAACTTATATAGACATACCAGTATGAGCTATATTTGTAAAGTAAAACATCTGAAGTGTTTTGGCATTGTTTCTTGTGCCCAGTGTGGGTTATTCTCCAGATGTTTTACGCATACCTGTGGCTTATGTTACAGAGCTTGCCACCTCAAAATATTTAAGTGTTTTAAGACAATCAAGACCATTGTTATTTACCTATTTATGCTCATAGCCAGATATATCTATTTCTTCTTCCCCGGGCAAAATGATTCACCTGTCTACACTAGGTGAAACACCACAGAAGAGGGTCCCCAGTTTCTGTCTATTTGGAATTATTCTGAATAAGCCACACACCCAAAATGTGGGAGATCATATATGGCTGACACCCTAGTGGACTCCATTAAGATCATCTAAACTAACCCCTCATTTGGGAGAGGATGCTTGTAGCCAGAGAAGTTGTAGTCAGGCATCAAAGCAAAGCCCAAACCCATGTGATCCCTACTTAGATAGTATTTCTACCATGCCATTTAGCCTTAAGACACCAGTCTGTCTAAATGACATTTTTCTAAAAGGAGAAGTAATTTCTTTACTATAATCAAATTAGAAATCCCTCTGGAACATCCAGTGTTTATGCTTTCTTTGGGTGCCACTATATTCTTTTAAAGTAATGATACATACTATATATTTGCTGCAAAAATAGATTTATATAAACACACCTACATGCACACTATAACACATGTTTACACATTTAACTTGATTTAACAAATAAGGATCAAGGAGTTGAGCATTCTAGTGGGTGCTTGGGTAAATATTTGCATATATGTTCAAGATACACAGTGGATTATTTGAGTCTAAGCACCAAAATATGCAATTATTTCTCTGTAAATCCATGTAAAGTTAAACAGACACAGAATCTTGAAAGAATGATTGCTTGACAAACTAAAGTAGTCTGTAACTTAAATAATATGGGGAACTGCAAGTTCTTAAAAATGATCCAAAGCTGCTGCAAATGTGGGACTCTGAGTTTTGGATATTCCAGAGGTATGTGAAGAAGAGGCCACTCACCTAGCAGCAATGTAGAGAGTCCTGTTCATGAGCATAATCATCTGGATGTCTAGCCTGTGCCTCTGTGTGGCGTTGCGTCCTGGTTTGTGGCCCACAAACACCGGATACTGTTTTGTATCTGCAAAAGGAGATGAGGCAAGAGCGGGGAAGGTAGATCAGGCCAAGAAATCTTAGGGCAGGGTGACAAGGGAGCAGGCCCCCAAAGAAATCCATGTTTAATTCAGACCACGTCACCATTTCCCACCTCCAAATGAGTGTTATTTTAGGGAATACTATGACAGATGTACACTTGAAGGATGATCAAGTTACACTCGAGCTCCAGATAATAAGCTGGGACTTATCGTTGCTAAGTGTCACAATTTCTGGGGGTTAAACTTGGTAGGGAACCCTTTGCATGAAGGTGCTCTTTTCTTCCAGATTTCTTTTCATCTCGTGGAGAGTGCTAAGCCTGAGGGGGCAGGCTGCCAAAAATCTTGTCTTGGGACAAAACTGTTGCAAAGCCGCCTTCCCATCAATCACCACAATGGCAATGTGGTCTGGAGGCCAGAGCCTTCGTCCAGGAGCCAGAAGAAAAATACAGTCTCTGCAGGCGTCCAGTTGGAATAATCTATTATTGAAGCCAGCCCCGCTCGGCCGGATGGCATTCTAGGAACTGTGGGAAGTTCACTCCAGAGTTAAGCAATTGGCTAATATCACAGAAATGTGGGCTTTGACAAGACCGGGTCAAACTGAGTGTAGCCAGTCAGGTGATCTGGAATTTCCCCTAACTTAGAAAGTCCACGAGCAAGGGGCTGGGGATTTAGCTCAGCGGCACAGCGCCTGCCTGGCAAGCGCAAGGTCATAAGTTTGATTCCAGGTACCGGAAAAAAACCAAAAAAACCAACAACAACAACAAAAAAAAAAAAACAAAAGAAAGTCCATGAGCACATTTCTCCTATGCTACTGTTCTCTTTGGCTGACAGTGGGGAGTTTGCAATAATACCTAACCTTTAAAAACACCTATACCTCCACATCTCTCTGCCTTGAAACCTCCAGTCTCCAGAGCACTGACCATTCTCCCCTCCCTCCCTTAAAATAAGTCACATTTAGAGCAGTGTTTTCTGGGGTAGGGAAGAAAGTGTAAATAATGACTAGAAAACCATTACGGATTTAAACTTAGTTCCCTACTCTTTAAATCCCTGTAGTATCTGAGCATGACTCACAGTGCGGATGTCATTAGGGGGCTTGGAATATATTACTCGCAAGCAAGTAAGTGGTTTAGGCTTTTGCTTTTCCTTTCATAGTTCTTGAAGTTTCAGCACTCATTCATAAAGGAAGTCCTAAAACAATTCATATATCTTGACTATCATGGATTTAGATGACACTGATGTAGGATTTTCAGTAGCATATTTGGGCTAGTGTCTCTTCTATACTGTGATGCCAAAGAGCAAAAACTTATGGCAGATGGAGATAAATAGATGTTTATTTGTACCTTACTGTGAGGGGCGCTACCATTTCAGGAGTGATGGTCTTGAAGTACACGATTTTGTCTTAATCATACCATTTGGCCTTTTGTTCTCTAATTGCTTTATGTGTCAGTCTTGCCACCTCATTTTCATGTGAAATTATCTTTTTCAACCCACAGAGTCCAGCTGAAAGCTGGGCATTGATGGATCTCCTAGAATCTAACATTAATGATAGATATCCTTTGAAAGGCTCATTCAGTGTGTTGGGATAATTACTGGAAAATAGGTACTTGGAAAAATATTCGCTTTCACCTTTACTGAGATAAAATAGCCTTTTGAAGAATAGGAAAAACAGTAAATTGGATGTTCCATCTAACACACAGGTATAACTCTCCTCTTTGGAGAAGACAACTGAGTTTTCATTAAGGGCAACATCTACCCTGGCAATCAAACAGATACCAAAAACGGTTAGGAACAGTGAAAATAGGACATCTGTAAATTCAAAATCACCTTTTATCCAAGTGTAACAATGATATAACTTCTAAATTTTAAAGTTATTTTTCTCTAAAGTTCTCCAATCCAGTCATTATGTTCTTTTCAAATCTTATAATGATGTCTATATACTGACCGTATGTGAAAATGTGTAATAACAGCAACACTCAAGTGGTAGTAATATTCTGCACACTGCTAGTTTTAAGGTATAAGCATGGCCTCCCTATAGTAACTGAGACTTCATCAGGGTTACTGAGGGACATTTAGCCACTCACATATGTCCCCGCAACAAGTGAGGAGTAACATAACAGTCGTCACACCTTTTTGACTAGATTTAAATTATTTACTTTTGCCATTTAGCAGGTTAAAGTGATGTCTATGTTTCTGTTTAATTTTTATGTTTTGCCGCACTGATGCAGGCTGAGATGTCTGCGGAAGGAGGAAGTGAGTGAGTTCCTGGTACTTACAGTTGCCATGCGAAATACTGATGGGCTCAGAATCTTCTGGGAAACCAGCCCCAGCAAAGTGTAGCAGTGTGAAATATAGCAGCAAGGCTTCTGACCTCATAGTAGTTCAGCGGCGAGACTTTATTTCTCTACTTCACCCTGCCAAAAAGCAAGACAGATATTTTTGTTTTGCAAGTCAGCTTTATCCAATTTCATAGAATGAAATGGTCTTGAAGACGAGTAAAGGCAAAAGGCTTCTGCTTCACACCTGTGCACTGTGCATTCACTAATCACTGTTTTACAGAAGCAGCTTGTATCAAGCATGTACCCTCCCTCCCCTGCATTGCAGCTCGATGGCAAAGCTCCTCCCAGAAACAGGACACAGCCTCTGCTCCTTGGAGCCATCTCTATGCCCTTCTAGGTGACTACTTCACAACTATAAAATTCTGCATTCCAAAAAATGTGGATAACTGAGGTGCATTTTCTTCCATTTAAGCTGAATCTCTTTCTTCACAGCAGGTTTATAGAGATCAAAGGTGCCATGTCCCAAACATGTTTTGCTTGGCTCGCCCAGGATCTTTGAGAACTTTGGAATAGTTGCTGACAATGAAAAATTAGGGGATCTCTGATAATTATCTAGATTGCTGGCTTTTTTTAAAATCAAAATAAGATTGTCATACTGACCTAAACCTTACTTTCTAGACACTACACACCTACCCCTGTGCATACTCACACACACACAACTCTGCCTGCTTAGTTTTATTACCTGCTGAATTCCTTGAGATCTTTTCATCCCAGTTTATGTAATTCTACAGTGATGTTAGACATAAATAAAATCACACAATCTATGTTTAAAAAGCAATCATAAGATGTGCTCAGATTTTGTGAAGAATACTTTAGGGAGAATCTGAAACCACATCCTGAGAAAGTATTACAGATTTTAAAAAATCATACCTTTGTAAGATTTTGTCTGAAAAATTAGTCTGAAATACTACCCTACACTGGAAGAGTAGTAAACAAAATGTATGCTCTATATATCTGTATTTTCTTTAAGATGCTCTTTCTATGAAGAAAAATTCTCCTAAATCTTAGAAATAAAAATCTTACAAGGAGCTGTTGGATGGAATGAAATAAAATACAGAGTACAGTAAATATCACATCATTCTCAGGCATTTTTTCAAGCATTGATCTATCTGGGAAATGAATGTAAAATGTGGTATATTTCATCTTTCCGGCCTAGAACTCTTTTTTTTTTAATTTTGAAGAGAATAAAGTTTTTTTTAAAAAACCATAAAAGTGATACAGAATTTCAAATAAGATGATAGGAAATTAACAATGGTTTTATATTGCATATTGTTATCTTCAAAGTATTTGTTCAGATTACCAGATATAGGAATACAAAATTGATCAAACAATTAAGCATTAACTGTTCCTCTCCATAAATCAATAGAAATTAGTAGTACAATTTTCTTAGCTATTTTGTGTATATATACATTTTTGTCCTTCCTTCTTTCTATCTTTTCTCCTTCCCCCATCCCTGTTGTTTTTTCTTTTGAGCAAATTCTTTCCCTTTCATAATATCTATTGTAACTTTTGTATCTTATTTACTCTCTCAGGTTCTTACACTAGGGAGACAATACGATATTTACACATGCAGGTCTGATTTATTTCATTGAGACTAGAACCCTTTGAAGTAGACTGCCAAGGATTGTCTCTTCTGAACAAAGGTATTTTACAGAAGTCCATCAATCATTTAGGAGTTATGTGTAGAAATATCAAACTTAGTAACCTAGATGTCTGTGGAAGTTAATTTGGCAAACAAACTGCTACTTTATACTTTTTGGAGCACCATTCAGTATTAGATACCTATACCTCTTTTCTTCATGCCAAAAAAAACATTAATAAGTCCCAAGTGTTCATCATAGCTTATAATTTCACAGACACGGCTGGCTCTTAATCATTTCTTCAACTGAAAAGTGCACATTAATTAATTTGTTTTATCTTGAAAATCAAAGTGGGAGAGAAGTTGAGAGAAAAGCCTAAACAGTTCAATATCTTCATCTCTGATGTACAGATTAAAATTAAAGTTTACATGATTCCTGTTCACAAGGGCGGTCCATTACTGAGAGACATAAACATGTATTTATAGGTGGGGTTAAAAGTAAGTCTGTTTATTCATTTATTTGCCAGTTCTTTTCAGTTTGGAGAGTCTGAACAAAAAGGAAAGAAACTTCTGTGGTTCCCCATTTGTTTCTGTTCAATATAACATCAAAGAGGACAAAGCAATAGCAAGAGTAAATAAAACATAAACAAGATGCCCCTGCACTGCTACGTGTCAGATGAGGAAGCACATGGGGAAGAGAAGAATCTGCAACACTTAACAAGGGCTCAAGAGCAGAACTGCAGCCTTACACAGAAGCATACTGCTTTAGGGTTTGCAGCGTGTGACAGAAAAGAAAGACAATGCAAAAGGTTGACACTCACTCCTTTAGAAACCTTGGGAAATACATGTACTGTAGGCTTTTGAAGATTGATTTTTCCTAGAACAGATGAGTATCCTTCCACAGTGTCATTCATCTTTGTGCAGGTGTTCTCCAAAGTAACAAGATGGAACCCTGTTACTTTACTGTATTTCCCCAATTTTAATGCTTTCTGTAGGTTTGTGGGTTGAATGTAAAATTCTCAGCCCCTGAAGCTGGCAGGCAAAGCAATGTGTACATTAGAAATCCACTGTGCAATTGAACGGCTTCTTTTCACCCTTAAATGCATGCTAAGATATGTCATTTAAATATCTCCAGGTTTATAGGAGGACCCTTTGCCAGGAAAAGCAGTTGTTTTATGTGTCTTTTATCATCATTTCATCAGGTAGTTGTCATGTACATTATATGGTGAACATGTTCTGCCAGAACCCGTTAATCTCTGCCAGTCCACACAAAAACTTTAAAGTTTTCTTTAAAGCTGAAATTTTGGTGCATTATTCCCTTCCTACTCAACTTTGGGCCCTAATCCTTTAAAAAGTGTAGACAATGTTTTTTGTTGTTGAGATGATAGCTTTGTAGAAGAATCCCCACCCAATTACATTGTCATTCCCCATCTCACAGAACATGGACTGGGTCTTCCACCTAACATCACGGGAACACGGACTTACACCAGCCCGGAGGAAAGAAACTAGAGTTTCTACTAAGTTTAAAAATCTTGAGTTATCTGAGTTGCTATAAATTAAGATGTTGTATAAGGAGTTTTTTAAATGTCAGGAAGTGCTCCCCTCATGTAGCATATTTATAACTACCTGCAAACATTTATCAACTTCCTTGCCTGTGACTTGCTTATATAGACCAACTATGACATAGGTTTAAGCAACTATTCCGAAAATGAGATAATGACTGTCAGTATGAAGGCTTTAAACAATAACATTTATTTCAAAGGCTTATTATACTTGAATTTTCCATCTAATTGTCTCAGCCTGTCACTATTATCAGCCTGAAAAGAAATAGCCTTTGTAAAATGCACCATTACAATAAAGTTATAAACCTACTCTGCCCCAACCCATACAATTTATGGAAAACCTTAAGAACAGTCTTAATTTTAATAGGCATCTGCTTTGTGAATTTATTAGGTCTATTTCAGTTCATCTAAAATTAATTTGTGTTGACTTTCTATACACTCTGAACTCAGACAAAATTCTTTTTTATTTTAATTTTTCCTGACAGCTTTTAAGACCAAACTGAATAATTAAAACTGTGATGCATAAATGGTGTTATGACTATTGGCTGCCACGAGCCGTAGGAACCATGTAGAATGCTCACTGGCTGGGAAAATATCCTTCAGGTATTCCAGATTGAAGACCAAACAAAAGGGGCTAGAAGGAGGGCTGGCTGAAAATCCTGTGGAGGAATTTATCCTGATAATTGTGTTTTAAAGTGAAATATTTTCAATTATGAGAGCTTCCACCCATCCACCCATCCATCCACCCATCCATAGATCCATCCATCCACCCATCCATCCACCCACACATGCACGCTCACACACACATGCACATACAGTTCCCATCATTTACGTCATGGTGTTGGCAAAACATGAAGCAAAGGAGATACCAATGGAACTGCAATGATTATGAAGTCAGAGAACATGGGTAGCAATTGCCACACCTTACTTCTAAACAATCAGGTTAATTTCATAAATTCTCACAAGGATTGACAAGTCATGATAAATTTACCCAGCCAAAGTACCATGAGATCAAATCTGCCCAACTATCTCCTGAAAAATTATAATGGTTTCATAAACTGGTAATACGGTACTTATCCAAAGTTGTTTCACAAAATAAAGTTAAATTAACAACATATAGAAAAAATAGATTTAGCATACCAGTCTAGATTTTTGCCTTCTCAAAAAAAAAAAAAAAAAAAAAAAAAAAAATCAGGGATCTAGTTTGGCTGGCCACACTCTCCAGTGAGTAGAGGCTGCCCAAAATAGAGTGGTTGGCTCCCTCCATTTGGAAAAATTCCCACCATTTCCCATTTCCTTAGGAAGCCTCCTTCACCCATCATCCTCCCCTGCCTGACCCCCTGAAGGCTTCAAAAGTGATTTCCATGCCCCACAGCTCAAGGACCTCACTGCTGTGGTATGAGATATCCCGCTTATGTTTACCAACCTTCACTAGGGTGTCAGCCTTAGCAAATGGGCCCTGTGAAACCTAGCACGTGCACACGAAAATACATGGAAGTTGCTCTTTCAAAAGACCCAGTTGGGCTGCTCCATGTCCTGTTTCATTTCCATCTGCAGCAAGCAGTGCAGCAATGTACTTGCATGGTGCCCCTGACTGTCTGCATACAATTTAAAGTTGATACAACAGCCCTTCCAGAATGTGGCATCGAGTGAACATTTTAATAATACGTGATAATGATGTGTGCAAAAATAATATATCTGGAAGCATTAAGGCTGTTTGAAATAAAATAAAGAGAAAAATAAAGAGGAAATGATGATTGTGGCAGTTTCCTTTTCATGAGGAAAGTTATTTACGACCATGCTTCAGTAATTCTTTTAAAAAGCCCATTTTCTCCTGATATCATAGGAAGTTTTAAACATAATCAGTAATCACATTGTCATTAAGACAATGAGGGTGTAATGTCTAGTGACCCTAGACCCGTCAACCTTGCTCGCGCCCCGCTTTCTCACCTGTAAAATGAAAGGACACAAAATATAATGGTCTATAGAACTTGTCTGGACTCTGAGATTGTGGTATTCAAGATGATTCTCCCCGCAGTGAAGTGTGCACGTGACAGAGAGGGACGGTGACAGTACAGGGCTCCACCAGCAGACATTTCCAAGGCCAGCAATGCCATGTGGGGGTGAGAGGCTGTGCGGGCAGAGAAGTAAGGTACCCAGGCCCCCCACACCTTCCCTCTTTGCCTGTGTCAGCGGGGTAATTACCCAGGCTCTGGTGGTGTCAGGCCCTGCCTGAGCTTATGGTCAACATCAGGCAGAAAAAATTCCATGAAGCTGGGCAAGTGCTTGTTCCAAAATAAATGGGGGACAGGGCTCACTGTTTTCTCCACCCTTTCCTCATCATCCCCAAACAGCATGCACTTTGGAGACCAAGGATGATTAGGGTGCGTATGTGTGGTACTGTGTGTGGCAAACAGGAGGCGACACAAACTCCTCAGCATAACAACTGTGGGCAGCAAAAATGGCCACAGCATGGAGCTGTGCAGGGTTCATCCACCGGAAGAAGGAAACACCAGCGTGTCACACGCCTCTTCTTAACCTCAGAGCCATGTCCAGGTCTACGGCTTCAACCCACCAAAGAGAGTGCTGCTGTCACCTTCTCATCAGTCAGAATTTACATAGATTTTACACTACAAACACTATTTTCATTTTTATTCCTCTAGCTCTCGGACCTCAGCATCTTTTCCTTTCAGTACAAACCTCTGAAATTGTGAACTGAAATTGGTTACAAAGCTCCCACATGAAATGAAACTGTTGCTAATGATCTGGAAGAGCAGGAGCATCAGAGGGTCAAACAAGGGAGTCTTCATCACATTCTCATCCCCAAGACATAACACCTGACACCCACAATTTGAAGCAGGAGAGGTTCATCTTTGCTCATGATTTTCGGAGGATTCCGTGTGCGGTTGGCTGGCTTCAAGGAAAGAACAGCCTGCTGGAAGGGTCTGGCAAAGAGAAGGTGCTCACATCATGGTGGGAAGGAAGAGAGAGAAGAAGCAACTGGGGAGCGAGGTGCACCCTCCTGGGTCATGTCCCCAGTTACCCACCTCTCCCGAGTAGGCCCCCACAACCGATGACACACATAGCTATGAACTCATCAAGGAATTAACCTCGATGACTACGCACCCCTGTGATCCAAACACTTGCTGAAGGCCCAGCCTCTGAAAGTTTGGGGGCACACCCTGGATCTGAATCATAGAAGCCCTCTCTCCCACTTACCTCTGGGACCTTTCACAAGATGCTTAAGCTCTTGAGCTCAGTACCCCAGCTCCAGGGCCTCAGAAACGGATTGTGCCCAGGCCTTAATGAGTACCTGTTTATTTCTCAATTAACATGCTAAAAACTGCTTTTTAATACTTTTCTTGGATTCCTTTAACAAGTTCTCATGCAGGACTGAGATGAGCTCCTGGTACCCTACTTGATTCAGTAGAAGTCCTCTCTTCTCCCTCCCTCCAGGTCACTAAGCTTCCAATCTCTGGATGGGTTCCGGGAGGCAAGAGTCTGTTTCAGGAATCATGCTTATATGGGCGTGGCTTTTGAAAATACAAATAACGGCACTCACAGTAGTGCAAAGGAAAACAAGGATGTGGAGAACAGAATGGATGAGATAGAAGGTCTACTGAGCACCTCTGTGCACTGCACATGCGCATGATGTTTAAACATCACAGCAGCCCAGAGGGACAGGCCTTACCATCTCCATGGTGCTCACAGGGAAACTGAGGCTGGAGGGGTAAATAACACGTTCAAGCAGCACACAGTAAATATTTACAGCACGTTGGTAAAAAGAATAGCACAATAGTCAAAAGGGAAAGCCATACCTCAAACCCAAGTGTGACGCCAGTTTTTGTCCTTCTCAGGACATCAAAGAAAGGGAACAGAAGAAAAAGGGGCAGGGGAGAGAGAGATAGACAGAGACAGAGGAGACAGAGACAGAGAGAGAAGTGCTGCTCTAAATGGAAACTGCACTTAAGATAATAACTTAATACATCTATGCATCTATGCTTACGTGGACAGAGTGGCTGAAAGTCCCTAATGGCTTCAGTAATAAAAATCTATAAAAGGAGCACACAGTTGCTTCCAAACATGCAGGCGTGCAAAGGCTCATACTACTTTATGGGCCCCTGATTGCAGACTTAAGGTGACAGAAAGATGCAAATGCTTCTCTACCACAGTTTTAGGTGGAATTGATTATCTTGTGACACCACTGTGTTAAGCGGCACCACTTGCCTGCTTGCAGCCTCCATCAGCAGTGATGTTTTCAAGTGAATACCTCATGGAGAACAGTGAGGAGGGTATGAATAAGCCTGCCTGCTTTGGTGGCTGCTAAGATGAACAGATTGGACAGCTCTCAAGTCACAGTAAGGAACTTCTGCCCAGAGAGAGCTGGGAAAGCAGGTGTTCGTGCAGAAAAGCCAGCTCCTTGAATGCTGGAGATCTGAGTGTCTAACAGAGATCGAAACTGCTGATTATTCTTGTAGCAGAGCAAAATTTAAAGCACCAAGGAGGGCACGAATAGCAAGTGTCCTTCGCTGATCTTTACAGCTCTGTTTTAGGACTGCAGCATGAAGAGAAGGACACTGTCTGTAGGATGCAGAACAGGGTCAAACATCTCGCAAATGGTCCTGGAAATAACTTGGGCCTCCTGGTCCTGGCTGACACCCGCCCTGCATGCAGTCCTTGGGGACTGCGACAGCCACCTGTCCATGGTATCCACACTGAGGTCCACAAAAATGAGAAAAATAGCTCCGGCCTCTTAATAAAGCATCTGATCTTTCTCTCCTCCTCTTCTTAGCCATTAACAAAGACATAAAAGCACCTATGCTGGAGGAAAAGGAAATGCCACAGACCTAACTTCAACACATTTTGGAAAATGATGATAGCATTCAATGGAGGATAATAAATATCGACTGTGTATAATAGATGCTCCATTTTAGATCTGAAACCACTGTCATAAAGGAGCAGAAAAATAGGGAATTCAGAAGTACCTTTAGGAAAAGAAAACTTAGGAAAAAAAGGTAGGTTATATACCTATAATCTTTTGAGGGGAGAAGGCAAATGTCCTATTTCATGTCAATTCTTTGTTATGACAATCTTCTTTCTCTCTACCTCTCACCCCAAAGACACAACCTTGAGCCAATCCATTTAATGCACTTGGCTTGGATACGTCAGATACAATTTAATGACTCATTAGGACTCTGCTGCCACAGTCAGGAAAACACTGTGGCAAGCTATCTTGATCTCGGAAATCACAAACAGTCCCAACCATGTTTACCAGCAACATGCCCCAGCCTTTTGCCATCGCCTTCTTTTTAAACTTGTTATAATATTGCTGAACTGGAACATCTGTTCCAGCTGCAGAAACAAATACTCCGTTTATTTTACTGAGAAAACTGGGGCCCCGAGAAGAGAGGTCACTTGCCAAATGTGTTGCCACTCAAAAGTGGCAGAGCTAACAACAGTGGAGGACACCCAACTCCTCCATGGAGCGCTTTCCCTACTGCGGCTGCTTTCAGAAAGCCAGCCAACATTCATTCATTTCTCTTTGGCTCACTGCCTGATGTCCATTATTTCCACTGCCTGATTTCCATCTCACTGACTCCCTGTTTTTGACAGAGCTAAGCTCTGGGCTGAGCTGCTCACACAGACAAGGATGGGAACCCCCATCCACAGAGGACCTCACTGTCAGTGGGTGGCTGACAGTTCCTGCCCACGGTCCCCAAATAGAGCACACACACAACAAGAATCTTTCAAAAGAAGCTGAAATTCTGTTGGGAAGAGTACTACTTGGGGATTAAAGCAGCGGTACATGGGGTATGAAGAGGGGCAAAAGTTTCAGCTAGAGAACAGGGAAGCCAGAGGAGCTCGATCACTTCCCGGGGAAGGGCGGGCCGGAAGTTAAGACCTCCAGATGAAAGGACCCGATCAAGGCAGGTGATGTTTAAAATGGACAACACTGTGCTGATTGAATTTCCAGACATTCAAATTGGACTATTTCATTCTTTGCTTAAGGACTTTCAAACATTTGTTTAAAGTAATGGATTTTTTTTTTTTTTCATTTTACCCAAAGTTCTGTTCAAGGTATTAGAACAGTATTTTCTTCTCAGGTTAAGACAGAAGGAAAGGGAGTGGGGAGAGCTCTGAGGTGCAAGCTAGGCATACTGGTATTTATTTGTTTGAGGTGTTGAGCATAGGGATTGTTGTCATATTACTGTTAATTTTTTGTACAGTTGTGACTTTATTAAAAATGAAGCAGAGGCTGGGTGTGGTGACACATGGCTATAATACAGGCACTCTGGGAGGCTGTGGCAGGAGGATCACAAGTTTGAGCCCTGCCTGGGCAACTTAGTGACTTGGTGAGACCAAGCCTCAAAAGAAAACAGAAAATAGAATGGGCTGGGGACACAGCTCAATGTGAAGACCCCACGTTCAATAACACACAGACACACGCGCACACACACACACACACACACACAGAGAGCAGAGAGCAAAAATAACATACAAAGTCCAAGGCACTTTTCCCTAGCCCCTTAGAAAGACATCTGCTGAGTGGCTTTAGAGAACACCGGAGATATTCAGTGACTGGCGTTTTCTATAAACCTTTGTTAAAATCCGGAAGGATTTAAAGTGAAAGAAAGCAACCGCTGTCTTTGACAGGATGACTCTCTAATCACTTATCTGTTTTCTCCCAGCCTCAATTTTAAGCTCCCTGATCCTCACTTTGCCAGGTTTGCTGGGCCTCTCATGTGGTGGGAATGCACACCTCCCCAGGTTTCACAGTGGAAGTGAACTCCACACATGGCTCAGACACAGAAAAACAACCCGAAGGTCCCTCCCTACTGGAGGCGTGAATAACAGCCTCAGATACCAAGGCAGTATCAGTCACTGGTGATTTAAACTCTGAACAAGTCCTTATTGTTTCCTTATGTGGAAACCTTTGTTTTGTTTTGTGAAACAGTCTCAAGATTAGAAAAAGAGTGAAAACCATTTCTCTGCTTGAGCTGAAATACAGCAGTCGGACTCTCTGGGGCTCGTGCACGTGCCATCTAGCACTACCTTACCTGCCTCACTTGACAAGGTCAAATGCTTTCTCCCCCTGCATCCCAAAAGCCAAAAATAGAGTTTATAATTGACTAATAGCTTCTGATCATACAAAGTGAGACATGATTCCATTTTGGGATCTGCTCCCTAACAGCATTATCATCGTTAAAGTCTACATGCGCGGTGGATTCTCTGTTATGTCTGTGCATCTAGGCACATCCTGAATAGTAATGAGTTGGCAGCATTATTTCCTGAATTTTCATAACGTTTCCACATTTGTTAAGGAATGTATTTCATTTACTTTTTTAAAAAAGTCTACATTATGTCCCAGTGACCAGGGTAGAAGTTGCAACCCACATATTTAGATCTATTCCTGAGTTTTTCTGAAACCAGAGTCATCTTTATTGTCTGTGTTCATATTTTTTACAATAAAAAATTACCTATGAGGCTGGTGTGATTTACTTACAGTTAAATAACCTAGGGGTTTTCTGAAGGCCATTCCCTATTTGAATTAGGACAGAGAAGGCACTATTCATGAGTTGTCCCAAGCTAAAGTCAAATCTAACGATACGACACCCTAAAGTGTTCGTTTTAATGTGGAATCCTACCTTCAAAATTAATAACTATTTCTAAACAGCCTGAAAATATGTTTCCTTAAGGCCAATGAAAATAGGTTCCAGAAAATTATGGGTTTGTTTAAACACCCCTGCCATGTAATGCCTGCTTGTTCACATAGGTGAGATAAGGGTCACAACAAAGGGATTTACAGTCCTGCTTTTTGGAATGTGCATGGAGGCACAGAGACAGCTGGCAGACAGATGAGTCACTTAGGTGTTAGTTGTTTTTAAATATGCCTCAGCTCTCCTTAAAACTAAAGGAGCACATATTGGCTTCTTGTGTTTCTGGATGTGAATGAGGTGAGCTGGTTTGGAAATGCAGGTACATGATCCCTTATTTACAATGACAAATAAAACTCCTGAAGCTAAATTGTTCCCTACTCCTGTAGTAACAAATTTTATGAACTGGCATGAAGACATTTATAGTCTTTATTTCCATTAGAGCTCTTATTTTGTACATTTTACTGTAAAACTATTAATAGATTTGATTAGGCATTGCTATTGACCCCATTGAGGTATGTGTCACTTTCCTAAGACCTTTGTTTTAAAATTCTGAAACATATTTGCTTCAAGGCTTAGAGAGAGAGGGGGAGGGAGAGAGAGAGACTGTGTGTCTTTGTTCCTCAAGAAATTAAAAACCAGATAAAAAGGAAAAAGAGATCCTCAGAGCAGAGCTCCCAACATTGGTTTGGCTAAGCCTGGGGGCTCTCTAATTATTACACAGTGTGTTGTAAAATCCTTAGAGAATTACAAAATTATCTGATTCTATTCAGTTTTTAAAATGTACGTAACATTATCCTTATAAGAAGAATTGAGAGATTAGGAATTGCTGAGTTACCTACTCTTAGCTTCCTCTGTTCTGTGCTTGTAACAGATTTACAGGCACGTCTTCTCCCTACAAAGGACACAGAAAGACTGCCACAAAATGAGTGATGCTCACGGAGTGGAAGTCATCTTGGTAGAGGGGTCTCAAAGCCTCTCGCGAGTACGCAACAGCATCTAGCAACAGAAGTGCCTCCCCAGGCTCAGCTACTCCTCTGCCTGGGTGAGCTTCCATCTGTCTTGCACTGAGAGGTAACCAATGGCTCAGTACACCTCTAAATGGGGAGGCTTCGCAGGCTTTTTTTGTGCACTTGGTGGTTTTCCAGGGTACTGTCCACGTGTCAGCACATGGTAATCTCCCTCTCCCTCACAGAATAAACTAGTAAGGGCCTCTTGCAATGGCGTATCTGAGAGGCAGCTGCCAAAAGTCAGCATCTGCCCTCTACTTTGTGAACGTGTTTTGCCTTTACTTTTCAAACACCTGGAATTTTCTTCTGGTAACACCAGAACTGTAGGGAAAACAGAAGGGAGAATTTGAATTTCCAGAATATTCGGGTAGACAATGGGCAGGAGTGGAAGACACGCTCTCTGCCCCTGTGCTCTGAGCTGCTCCTGCACTCACCCACCCTCTTCTTTCTCACAAAATGGACACTGGGCCTCGCACACAAAAGGAACTCATTTAATTCTGAGATAAAACCAAGGCAAATGGTTGATATCAGATAACCTGGAAACAAGGTTAATTACTGCAGCCCAAGTGATCTGGAAGGAAGACAGCACATGGATATCACCAATTAACCCTTAAATCTAAGAAAATCCCCACAACTCCCATAATTAATAGCATGGCAGACAACCACTATAATTATAATCTCTGCCAGAGAGGCCAGAATCTGGAGGAAAAGTGAAATTATTCAATAGTCTTGACTATGACAGACAGAAAGCAAATTAAAGTGCTGAAGGTCAGATAAAAGAGAAGTGATAAATCAGAGAAAGCGAGTGTGAGACCTGTGCCCTGCCCAGCCAGGGAGCTACACAGCACAGGATCCCTGGGGGCACAAGCCTACCTTTCCCTGGGAGGAAATAGAGGCAGAAGAAATGGATAAAATGCTCTGAAAGGTACTGATCCCTTGTTCATTAAGAATCAGAGGTCTACTTAGGGTATCCAGGCTTTTCCATTAAGCCTTCAGGGGGTGATCAGTCAGATAGAAAAGTTGCAGCTATGGGCCACATGGACAGGGAATAATACATAAATATCTCCTCAAAAAGGGAATCCCCTAGATTCACTTCGAATAACTAAAAGACTAAGAATAACTTTCTTCTGAAAAAGCAATATTCTTCCTGTTCAGGTAACACAGTTTTCATCTCTCCAAAGTGTATGTGTTGGGGGGGGGAGGGGTCATTCTAAAGTGTTACACAAGGATAGACAGATGTGTTCTTCACATATCTGTTTCATCAGCTCTTTCCAGCAGCTGTAAGGCATGAAAGAAAGGCTGGGTGTCTTCCAGAATCTTCAATGAGGAGAGAGCAATGTGGTATGTGGAGCCTGGGCAAGATTACCACCTTACTGGGGCACTGTTCTGCCACCTGAAAGCTCAGGGCACAGGATGCCTTTCCTTCCTTATACGAGAAGGACACCTGAAAGTCAATGAGAGTTGTTATCAATAATATTTCCATTTTTTGAAAGCAATTTTATTCCAAACACTGCTTTTGTACCTCATGAATTACTCTTTTAGTGTTCTGGGAGTTACCAGCGAGAACATGAGATGTGAGCAAATACTGTAAAAGTGTGTAGGCAATGAAAAAAAGATCTTATTTTCAATATTCAATGAAACACAGAAACTGCCTTTGCTAGTGGTTTACCTTCACTTGCTCATTTACTTGTCTATTCATTTCAGAAATTCCTGAGTTTGTCCTATGTGCAGGGAAGGCACTACATTGAGATAGTAGAGGACATGGAGCCTAAGGGCTCTGCTCTTAAGAGAGCCTCCAGCCTGCTAGGGAAGGTAATACACAAGCAGCTACAACAATTCCCACAACTCTACTGTGAGAGTCATGGGGATTGACTTCCACTCTTGTACGTTTTACCTATGATCATCTTAACCTAACCCAGCCTCAGTCCTGCCTGAGGACTGCCTGATTACTGTAAAAGCTCTCTAGTCTTCTTCCACTTGGTTCTCCTTTGATTTGAAATCCACCCAGCACCTGATGGTCTTTTAAACACAAAGATCATACAGTGTTCTACCCTGATGTCTCAGTTACTTCCCCTCCTTGCTGAGACGAAATACTCAACACTCAAAGTTAAAAGAGGAAAGATTTATTTGTCTTACAGTTTGTGCAGGTTTCAGTCCATAATCAGCTCGCTCCAAAGCAGGGTAGCTTGGCAGAAAGGTATTACAAAGGAGAAACAGTTCATGGTGGACAGAAGGTAGCAAAGCAAGCAAGAGAAGGACAAGATAAGCCTCTTTCTGTCCCTTATGTTATATCCAGGCTACCAGGATTAGGGCAGTGCCAAACTAATCAGTGGACTGACCTAGTAATCACCCATCCTTAATCCCAGCCTTGAACCATGAATGAATCACACACTCTAGATGCAGTCACCTCTGCAAAAGCCTCATCTATGACTGCATGAGACTTTGGAGGGGATATGTATATACAAGCCATAACATTTCACTCCTCCTCTCCCCCAAGGCTCATGCACACCCCTTTATGTAAAAAGTATTTAGTCCATCTCCAAGAGTTGCCAAAGTCCTAGCAGTTTCAGCATTGCTGAAAAGTCCAAGCTCAAAGTCTGCTCTGAGATGTATAGTAAACTTTTAGCCCTAAGGCCCTGTATAAATGAAAAGGAAGACATTACCATTCCAAATGGAAAGACAGATATGCATTACCATTCCAAAAGATACAAATAGGAGGATATAAAGGAATGGGACCAAACCAAGTCCGATATTCAGCAGGGCAAACATTAAATCCTGTAGTTCCATGTCCAGCATACAAGGCAATGTGTGGTAAGATGTCAACTCCAAAGGATGTGGGTGGTTCTACCCTGTAGCACTTCCAGTGGTTGTAGCTTCCATGGGTTCTTTCTGGGGCTGGCTCTGCTCCTTCCTTGTAGTTTTCCTCAGATGATCCACCTTCCTGCCTTCTCCAAACTTATGAGGTCCCCAACGCACCTTTGCCTTCACGCTCTACCTTCTCAGGTATACATTGCCTGGCCTCTCAGGCCTTCTCAAGTCTGGGTGGAAGCCTTCCTGATCCCATTAACTCTTGCATTCTGCATTCACCTAAAACCAGCACCACATAGATGATGCCAAGGTCTGTTGCCAACTGGAGCAGTAGCCAGGCTTCCTTCTCTCTTGGCTGTAGGGGTTAAGTGCCTGTGAACCAAATTCTGAGGAACAACTTCCCTATGCTGTTGCAATTCTGGAACATGTTCTCTGTTCTCAAAGCAAAGTCTTTCACCTTTGCAACTCTGAAGTTGCAAAGTCTGGAATTCTGCTAGGTCCTGTGATGTCCTTAGGCCATTTTTTCTGTTGTCTTTTTCTGAGCTACTTGGCTTTTCCTTAATAGTCTTTTCAGTGACCAATTTATCCTCTGTTCCATCTTTGCAGCCCATAGCTTTACTGGAAATTCCTTTCTGGCCAAACTCATGTTTTAAATCATCCTGCTGGGCTCTTTGTTCTTGATTCTCAACATATATCTGGCCAAAAGCCCTCAACAGCAACCATACCACTGCCCCGATATTAGATTGCCTTGAAATTTCTTCTGCAAGATTAATTACTTCACTGTCCTTAATCTCAGTCTCAGGCAAAGCTTCTGGACATGGTCAAAATGAAGATAAACTTTCTGCCAAGTCATAACACATATCATCTAGAGTCCAACAGTCAGTGTATCCTTCCCAGCAGAAACATCTTGAGCCTAGCCTTTATCAGCATCATTTCTGTCAGCCTACTGGTCTGCTGAGCTCTAATCAGGATCTCCCATCAAGTACAGCCTAAGCTGTTCCAGGTCTTCTTTTCCGGCTGAAATCTCTGAACTTTTCCTAACTCTTCTTCCTACAAACCAGCTCCAAAGGCTCCTAAACAACATAGTGAGGTACAGTCACAGCAACAGCCTACTTCCAGTACCAAAAGCTGTATTAGTGTTTTCTAGAGAAACTGATATAATACAGCTCACTGTAGTGTCTGGTGCAAGGCTGTACCGGGAGGATGAAGGGTCTGCAATGGAAGGCTGAAGAGACTATGCTGAAAGGCCGAAGGATCTTCACCAGAAGCTGAAGAGTCTGCATTGGAGGCCAGGTGATGGCCTCCAAGGTGAAGGTGAAGACTGGAGCTCCTCTGAAGAAATAGAAGCAGATCCATCCTTCTTAATTTCCCCTTTATACCATCAGGTGACAGGCCACTCTAGGTTGGATCTAGCACACCACAGGGTGTAAAGTCCCTGTGCCAGTTTAGTTGAGCTTCTCTAATTCAATTTGACACACTCAATCAACCAGCACACCTGCATAAAACCCTCCAGTGGCTTCTCGCTACATTAACAACAAAGTTTAAATCCCTTACTCTAGGCACAAAAGGTGTCACCTGCCTCCCTAAGTCTGTCATGTTCTATTCCACAACTTCCCACTTTGCTCCAACCCCTCTTTCTTGATTTCCTCAATGGGAAAGGACCTCAGTCCTACCTTGTGAGCTTGGAGCTCCTTGTGCAGCAGGATGCGACCCCAGTCTTCACACATGTTTTTCACTTGTCAGTCAGGATTCAGCTACAGTGCCACTTCCTCAGATAGGCCTTCCTTGACTCTCCAAAGCAGCCCAACACCAGTTGTTTTTGTTTTGTTTTCCATCTTTGTTTTTAATTTTTGCAAAGGATTTGTCATTAGTTGTTTTTTCATATTTACATTCTTCTTTGCATTTGTCTGTCCTTCCTGGTACTAGAATGTAAGCTCCATATAGGCAAATTTGTCTTGTTAGTCATTGTATCTCCACATCCCAGAAGAAAGACCTTGTACACAATAAATTCTGCCCCAATATTCACTGGATTATGAACATTACCACAATTACAGGGAGAAAAAGTGAAAGAAGGAAAAGAGAAGAAAGAAAGAAAAGATAGGCATTTTCTGATATCTGAGGAGAAATGTAAGACAGTAACGAGGGTAGAATTAAGAGCAATGGGTAAAACCCATAAGGAGATGATTTCTGCTCATAATAAGAGGAATTTTCTAGCATCCCCAGTAACCAAACAGGAACACGTACCTAAGAGGAGTAGGAGGCCAGATGAGCATGAGGGCGGAAGGAATTTCATCCAGGGAATTCAGACATAGGATGTGGAACTAGACTAGACAATGTTTCAAGTCCCGGCAGAGAGCCCAGTTGCCTATGGTTCTTGGATGTCCTGACAAATCCTTCCTCCTATGTACTGGGGGAGCATTGGTTATGGCAGGAAGCCCCAGATGGTCCAGCAACATCCTGCTGTGGACTTACACTTCTCTGGCAGCTGCTCTCCCACAGCTCTGTCAAGGAAATACTGCGCCTGTAATCAAAAGACCTACGCCTTCAAGCTCTGGCCGAGCACTATTTAGCCTACCTGCTTGATTTAGTTTGTATAGGACACAGGACTATAGCCAAAAACATTTGCAAAGAGAGTGAGGGCGATAATGTACTTACGATCATGGGCAATAATCAGAAGTCTTTTGAGGTGGGGCTACCCAGCATCCATACAGCCCCACTCCACTCTACTAAGTTCAGACTCTCTGAAGTTTGGAACATGAAGTTAGCCTCTGATTGGGTGGCCTTCCTAAGAATGTCAACCACTGGCTTGTTACTAAGGCTCAATTGCCAATGACAAACAGATCCCAAGAGATGATTTAACTTCACTCTTGCCTCAAATCCCTTCGCAGTGACTCATAACTTTCTCTTGACACTAGAGCAGCTGGGCCAGCCAGCTGGAGAGAAGATATACAGATGTTGCTGGCTGGAGCCTAAGGGGCTCTGGAGCTCCTCTGTGCAGCCACCCCCCAATCCCACAATGGGCCCGGGAGTGCCTCCCCTCTGCAGACAAGATGTGGGTGGGGATCCCGACTGACTCTATCATGACCAACTCTCATCCTTCAACACATCAGTGCTCAAGATGAGAGAGCACTGCAGCTCTTCTCTGTATGCAACTTGGGGGAATTTTATTTCTTCAGGGAATATCAGATCCTGTTGCAATCCATCTGGAGAAGCTATGAGAGATAGTACTCACACCAGGATGTACCACCACCCAGATGTTGGGCTTAAAACAGATCTCAAGTTAGAGTTTATTCAAAAGGCTGAGGATTAAAAGAGGGGGTGGGAAAGAAAGGGATCATTTTTGTTGGGAAAAAAAAACCTGAAACAAAAACAGGTAACATAAACTTAGGTTTGTTGGCTACTCACCAGGGGGGAAAACTGAAATATGTGAGTGTAAATTTTCATTAGAAATGGCTTGTTTAGGCAACATAAGTATACTGAAGGTACTTATTAAATATGTATTGATTTTGGTTCAAGTGGCTTTGAATATTGTTACATTTCAGGGCATTGAGTCCTATGGTGATTGTAAAAGGTGCTATTTTTGTCAATGAAAATTGAAATGCAGGCTAAGGATGATGTTTAAAAAGTGTTGTGTGTACAGTATTTCAGTTTTAATACGTAAGTATCTAGTAACAGTCTCTGAGGGAGGAGGATGAAGGGTCAGATGTGGGAATGCACTCACTTTTTATGCATTAGTACTCTTTTATGTTTTTCTGAAAAATTCTCATGCATGTGTTTCTTTTTTAAAACAAAATAAAGCTCATTATTAATGGTATTTTAAAAAACTCTTTGTCTCCAGAGGCAAACCTGGAATTTAAGCCTGCTTATACCTGCCAATTCCCACAATTTTCCCCAAGATTCCATCCCTTCCCAGTGTGTTTAGCCAATAGTAATGTTCTGGAATGTGGGAGGGGGTAAGGGAAGTTTATGGCGCTGTGGAGTCAGTAATGATAACTCTAGTCTATTTGTGACGCAGATGGATATATACGGTGGTTGATAGTTTATGGACACCATAAACTTGCCTGTGTCTCATATGAATGGCTGCCTAATTTATTAGCTTTCAAATAAAAATGTAGCAAATTCAGAAAGGCAGGGTGCAATGCAGTCAGATACAAAAAAATCAGATGAGCTAAAATCAAATACCCTTTACTATTTATTTTTTTTGCCTCTATGGGGGTGCTTTGCCCACAGACAAATAAGAATTATATAACACAATGAGATTCCAGTCTGTATAAGGAAACTTCTTTCCTTTCCCTACCCATGTTCATTTCCTGGTCAGCATATGGCCCCAGGGTGTCCAGCTCCACTGCCCTTTCTTCCCATTCATCTCTTATGGCAAAGAAACAGCGAATCTGGCCTGGGAAGCACACCCACTGGGCCTCAGGTCCTTCGTAGGTTCAGGGAACCACCTCTCTGAGGATGGTCTCCTTGGAGTTCCAGCACAGCTAGGAATCGAGAGTAGAAAATTGCAAAGAGGGCAGTGTGGGAGGTGCCCATGGTGTGGGATATGACCCTGAAGACCATTTCCGTCCCATCTGAGCACTGTGGTCAGGCAGGTGAGCTCCAAGTGACCACCTCCTCTTTTCTCTTCTCTTTAAGCACCTATTCAACAAACACCGAGCTAACGGCTAAGAAGTGGGTAGACGGTTATGTCCAGTGCAACCACTTTGAAGTTGCTTCTTTCAGCCAGTGGGAGTCACTTGATGCTTCTCCTGGGATTTAAGGTCTCTCTTGGGGCTGGGAAACAGTAGTTTCTGACTACAATATGAACTCTAACTCGAACACTAGAGGCAAGTGGCACTCAGAAGAACGTGCCTGTTCTCTCCTCACTCCACCAGCACATCTTGCTCCGCCCATAAGCACATACAAAAGTGTATAATGCAGTGAGTATAAACCGGAGGTCTCCAAACTCGCCTGCACATCAGAAGTGCCACGAGAGCTTCAGAAATTAAGAATGGCTGTGCCCTACATCCGGAGGCAGTGACTTAATTGACCTGGGGCTACCATCTGGCTTTGAAAATTTTAGTTGATGTTCAGGTGATTTTAGGTGAGCACATCAGCTTGGGAACTCCTGATTCCAACACAAAAGATAATTCAAACTGTAATCATAATCCCTTCCATTTCAATGTCTGGGCCACAGCCAGCGGTAATTAATCATGGTCCAAAAACTTATGTTTGTTCCAGTTGTGTGTGCAGTTGCTTTAAAAATATCCAAATTTATTTGTATCCACCCACCCTCACACCAACCTATTTACAAATATAATTTCATCCACTTAAAATGACAGGGAGTCATGCAGAAACTTCTTTTCCAGCATGGTACTTGTAAAGTATTTCTAATGTAAACATGGAGAATAGGTATGCTGTCTTTTATGACAAGGTTGAAATAAAGCAGACCTAATTAACCCACTGAGATGCTGTGGAGTACAGGGCACCTGAATACCACATTAGGAGACCTATCTCCGAGCCTTATCAAAAGCGCTTTCTCTTCAACTGTGCCCTGGTAACCTGGGAAATATAAATTTTGATTACTGATTGGTGCATTGTTAGTAACTGACTATATATCATCAGTAGCTGGTCACCAGTGTCAGCCCAGACTTAATTATCTCAGCTGAAGGGAAAGAAACCCCATGAAAGAACTGTTTTCCAATTAAAGCAGCATAGAATATGTGATTTGTCTCTCTGGTGATACCCAATTCATAGTCCTTTTCATGTTATTTGTATTGTATTCATTTCCTCATTACAAGCCCAGAGTTGTGAATCTTGGGCTCCTAGCAAGAAACACATAAATACCAAGAGGGCAACTGTCAAGCCTTGAAAAAAGTCTGGAACAGTCACCACCAAAAATCTAACAGTAATTACAGAGTTTCCACCAGGAAATGCTACAGTTAGGGTTAAAGATGTCTCTGAACATGACAATTTATTTTCACAGGTTCCTAACCTTCTATAGAATGTGTGTGTAATTCCATGGTTATATACACACACATACACAATTTCTACAAGTTATTCCTTAGGCTCAGATGTTCTATATATATAACATATATGTTGCCTTAGCTATTATTTTAATGACAAGGAAAACAGTTCCCTATTAGTATAAGGAAAACATATTTTGAGTAAAGCCTAGGCAATACTACCGCTAAACTATTCATCTTTATTGTTTGTTTGTTTTTACCACTGTCAATTTGTTATGTATTCCAGCTGAATGTATGCCCACTTGCCTATCTTGACAATTCTTTATCCCAGGAGGAGATATAAACATTTATCGTATCTGTGATTAACTGGAACTCGATTGCTTTATAAACATAGCATTGAATTCTGGGTTAAGAAAATATTTGTTGAGCACCTATTCTGTACTAAGTATGTTACTGGCACTAGGCTTCCTCGGGGAACAAAAGCGTTCTCTGGTTTTAGGGAGCTACTGTTCTAGCGGGGTGTTGCCCAGTTCCATCCATTGGTGGCCAGGAAGCCTCAGCACAGTTACTGAATCTCTGTAAGCTCCAGGTCTCTTGACTGCTTTACACTCAAAGATAAGGATGCTTTCCCACCACATAACTGTTATTAGGATGAAAATCCCACAGCCAATATAAAGTTGTTTAATAAATGTATACTTAAATTACCTCTCAGTGTGCTTGTAGTAGGAATGAGCATTTGGAAAGCATCTTATACTTCAACACTATGAATTTTATGTAGGTGTCTCCTGTATCTATTCACCCGTCACTTTTCTCCTGAAAACATGACTTCACTAGAGTCTCAACTTCCCCGTTCCCAGAACTTCCCACGTGAAGCCTTCTGTTTCTTGCACTGACGCTGGCCATATTTTGTTACTACTTTGAGAAACTGATAACTGCATTTTGGTGCAAAATTTCTTGGAAACTTAATTTATTCCTTGGAGGGAAAGGGGTTGCATTTTTAGGATGTGTTTTTCAGTGCCATGCCAATGGGAAAAAGAGGAACAGCCCACAGCCACTGGTGTTAGTCATCATTTTCTTGGCTCATCTCTCTCTCTTCCCAACTACACTACAAACCCCTCCCAGGAAAGAGTCTTTTGTGTTTATGTTCAGCCACTTACACTGAGTGTTTATTGTCTACACTTCTGAGCAAAGACACTATTCAGGCACTGTGGCCAGCACAAAAATGGGGGACAGCGGATGGGCTAGAGCTGGAGAAGGAAGTGGCACTTCAGAGCCTCCCAGCGTCTTCCCACCCCGCAGTCTGGCAGGCTGCCCTGCCCTGATGCCTTGGCTTTCCTGCCTGCTATCCACGCTAAGTAAACCAGACTTCAATGAGCTGCCGCTAGCCACAAAGGTTTTACGAATTTCTCACAATTCAACTGACTTGGGTGAGTGACAGGTGTGGAAGGATGACTCTTTGATTTTCCTTTGTCCTTTCAGTGTTCTGTATCTTATACTACTTTTATCTCTGCCAGGGTCCAGTATATTTCCCCCCAGTGATTTCACCATTGATGCCCCCCTGACACTTCTCTATCTTACGTCCTTTTTCTGCCTTGTGAATTCCGCTCCTTCCCAAAAGACACTTTCCAAATACCACCTCCTCTGTGAAGTCTCCCCTGATTTCCACAAACAGTTAATCATGTCTCTCTCCTTTCTTCCACAGAACTTGAAAATTCCTATCTTAGCAATCAAATTGGCATTACTTGTTTACTAATCTGTCCACACCACTGGACAGCGAACTTGGCAGAGGCTCACACATGCTTGCTGGGTGAAAGATCAATGAACAGATAATCCATTGCACAGCCCCCATCCTCAGAGGACTGATACTCTATGGGGGAGACAGACATGCTAATAAACTACACAACAAAGTACACATACATATGAAGTATAAAAAATTCTACACATTCTATGTTTAAATTTTTTTAGGGAGGCTTAGATTTACTTACTTAACTCACTTCGTTATGGACTGGTGTTCTTGAACTAGTCATTTTGAAAGAACTGAGTGCTAGCTGGCTTCAGAAACCCATACACACACACACACACACACACACACACACTCAGGTAACACACATGAAACCGACACAGTTTGCCTTTCTACTTACAAATACAGGCTCTTGAAATATACATGAAATATATGAAGCTGGTATTCTTGTAGTAACACAATACTTACACAGTCTATGAAAGCCCTGACCTAGTTACACTGCTGAGAGCGCAGCTTAAGTGCACACAATGCCTTCCACAAGGAAAAGATTGTTATCTTGAGAAAAGTAAATTTCACATTCCGCAAGTTCTGTATTATTAAATCTGTGACCCTAATATTGCATTAGAGTAGATACCTTATTCAATTATATGGACAATGAAATAAGAACTGAGAAAGATATAGCTGGTCCAGAATCCCCTGGGTGTGAAAAGATGATGGTATTTATTTTATCTACTCCTGACAATGAAGTTTAAACTGTTACTTAAAGCTCCTACCAGCAAAAATATCAATTCAAACAGAGGGTGATTCTTCAGTCATACCTGACATCAAATATTTTTAATCTGAACCATGAAAAAAAGCAATTAAATATTTCTGCATTTAAAAATGGAATTGAAGCCTCCAAAGTCTTGGATAAGGAAAGTTGAACATTACCAAAAGACAGTTATTGCCAAATTAAATAGATGCATTTAGACTTGCTCAATAAATAAACTATTTGTAATGGTTCAATGCCAAAAAATACCTGGGACTTTTCCTGCATGTAGGGAAGTATTTCTTACATAAATACTTTTAGAAAGTGAGCCTTTATTCCAAGAGGCCTTGAAAAGGTGAAAGTATAAATAAGGCTAGGGAGGAAATTCTTATCCATCTTTCTCCTGAGAGCTGATGTGGTAGGAAAGGGGTAGGTAATGTGTATATATAGCTTCAAATTTACATAAATGCTTTTCTCTTTTGTGATTCAATGGTGAACTGTTTATTGTCAAATGGATTGATTCTAGCGAAGTCTTATTATTTGTCTTAGACGATCAGAATCAACAGAATGGCATGACACTCAGAAACAACTTTCAGCAACAGTGAACCCTGAGAGGGCAAACTTAGATAGGATTAAATGTCAACATACAGAACTGTTCTCAGCCAATCTAACAGACTGAAGTCCAACTGAGTCATTAATTTAGTAGCACTCAAGCCTTAAAAGCACAAAGCATATGCTTATTAAAGGAACAAAGATTGAATTTAGAGAACTGAAAACAGGAAAGGAAACAATAGGTTTCTTTTCAATTAACAACTTTTTGGCAGGATTTAAGCAGTAGATACAACTTCCTTCAAGCCGTATCATTTCCGTGAATCTAGTTGTAAAGCAATTTACAACTCTGCAAGATCACTAGCGTTAAACACCTACTCGCCAGACAGGTACCCTTTCTTTTGTTTCTTTTTCCTTTCTTCATTTCCTTGACAATTGGATAATATTCTTAAGTAATTAACAGAGTATACAATTTCTTTCTTATTTTTGCAACTTCATCCTTTGAAACCAAGTGATTAACCAGCCTTGGTAAACTCCCTGCTATTTCTCCCTTAGGAATACAGTACGGATTTCTGGAAATCTCCTAGCAGGGAAGTACAGCCACACAGGCCTCAGTACCTTGCTGACCGATGCCTCCTGTTCAACCCCATCCTCATTTGCATTTATTATATTAAGCTGATATTGCAGAAGCAGTTGATTATCAGGAAAGCCAGCTCAGGTAAATTAGCTTAATGAAACAGATGACTTTATATATATTGAAACTGACTGGGCTCAAATATCCACTCAGCTAATGAACCTGTGATAGGACCCCAGCAGAAGTGTCATCATCATTCTGCCACTAAAAGCCTCTGGGCAGCTCTTCATCCTATCTTCCAGTTCATAAATGAGGCAGGGGCTTACCAGTCACCAAGCTTCCAAAATGCAAACAGCAGCAGTTGCCTAAGTTGTGATTGATGATATACAAAAATACACGGCTACTTCGTAGATATTTCAGCCACAACAAATTAGGGATCTAAGCCTTTGTGCTAGGCAGATAGCCAGTGTATTGCGGGGGACTGCTGTGGCTGTATAATTATATCCAGCCTGATAATCATCCATTCTGCTGTGAATGGCTGCACCCAGGGACTTTAATTTCACTGTCCCCATCCACCAGATAATGCCTGACCCCGTGTCACTTTGACTGTGAATCACTGAAAGACACAAATGAGTTTTTCTCTGACTATGTTAAATTAACTAATGGATTGTGGTTGTGAAACTGGCATAATAATAAGCCAAGACTCTGAAGGTCCTGGGTGAACATTTAGACAAATCTCTAAGTGTGTCATTAACTTCAGGCACGAAAACAAAACAAGAACAAACCCAACAAGAAGTTGAGCCGGTATGAGGAAAGAATCTGTTCAGTGTGGATGGTGATTGACCAAGTATTTTATATTTCAAGGAGTTATTTGAAACAGCTGAATCTTGGGACATAGCTATAAGACAATTGTTCTGTGGTCTAACACTAGGTTTTAAGCAAGCTATTTTTAATCACCATTTCTCCCTTTTCTTTGGAGCTATGTTCTGTTTTCCCAGCCAGAAAGGCACTATAATGCAATATTGATGCAGGTACACCCATTTGAATTGAATGCTGTAAACCTTAAATATCTTTCTAAAATGACCACTGTTCACATTACTTTCATTCTAGTACAAAAGTCACTATTGCTTCCAATTACTGGTAAATGACATTATAATATCTGTACCTAAGGTAATTGTACAAATGCCAGTGTTATAGCTATATAGATAGCCCTATTATATACTGTCTTAATTTTTTAATATGTACTTTCCATCTAGTTCACTAGACTTTATTTTCAGACAGGGGAAAAGATAAATGTTCTTTCTCATGTTCTCATCAGAAGTCTGTGTGCTCTGGGAAGGTTAAAAAATTATAACCCAGCTGTTCTACACTGTATTAAAATTGAAATTTGGCACCCCAGACGTGAATTTGTTTCCAAAGGGAAACAGAATTTGGTAAGGTTTTTTTCCTCCTAAAGAAAAAAATATTTAGAAGGTTAATTTATTTTTAAAAAGATTCAGGGCCAGGGATATAGTTCAGCAGCATAGCGCCTACCTGGCAAGCGCAAGGTCCTGAGTTTGAGTTCCGATACAGAAAAAAGATTCATACTAGATTTTTGAGGATATTTTGAAAAATAAAATTTCACACAATTTTATTTAAATTCTTTGGATTCAGAGATAAACCCCTTATTTATCTAAAGTTTATAACTTCAAAAACATACTACTGAAATGCAGATGCTGTATAACCTTTATTAGTCAGTGACCAAAAATACCTGCCTGCCTCTATTTTAGGTAGTATATTTTGAGAAGATCTCTCTCTGTCTGGGAAGGATTTATTTTTGCAAATAATCTTTAATATGTGTTTACCGTGTGTTGGACTCAGATCTCTCTCTCTCTCTCTCTCTCTCTCTCTCTCTCTCTCTCTCTGTGTGTGTGTGTGTGTGTGTGTGTGTGTGTGTGTGTGTGTGTGTGTGTGTCTTTCTGAGATGGGGTCTCACTATGCAGTTCAGGCTGGCCTTGAGCTCACTTTGTGGCCTAGGTTGGTCTCGAACTTGCAATGATTCTCCCACCTCAGCCTCTTGTCAGATCTATCTCTGGATGTGTAATGACTCACTTAAGCCTCACAACACCTTAGATACATGCTATTATTATCTCCATTTTGCAGATGAGGGAGATTACCATGCTCATATATTAATTTGAATGTAGGGGAGCAGGAATTTGAACGCTGGGCAACCTGACTCCAATACCCTTGTTAACTACTACATTGTCCTTCTCTAATCATAGACATTTCCCTAACCATAAATTCACTAAACATTTAATAAATGTCAATGTACATAGAAGGCACTGCACTAGAGGTAGGGGTGAGAATGGGGAGGTAGAAGTGGAGGAAAGATGAACGAAGTTTAAAAACACAATTCTTCCCAGAATTCTGTGAACCAGGTGGGCATGATCCACTGATTCTAACAGGAAGTGGTAAACACTGCCCTTTTCTGACTGGTTCTTTCCAGTTTGGGGATTGTGGGATTGGGGGTTACTTGCTGAGGCTTCTGCCCCTCTACAGTATAACTTGCATGGGTAGCTTAAACCTCCTGGTGTGAAGAACCTGCTACTCACCAGCAGACAGTTCCAAGGCCACTTTTCTACAAATACCCAAAACCTGGTGGCAAGAGACCTCACCGATGTCACAGTGCTTGGTGAGTTTCCCTCGAACTCTAAGGGACACCAACAACAATGCTTTTTCTTTGAAAGCCCTGGCTCTTAGCATTTTGTCACACATGAGCCATTTGTTCAAGTATCATTAACAGGGAGCCAGACAGTGATGACAGGTGTAAACAGTTCATAATTTACCAGGTGCAGGATCAGGTTTCTCCCTGCCCTCTGCCAACTGCTCACAAACACACCTTATCGTGAGCCTGTTCATGTCTGGATTCTTAAAGGGTTGTTACAAAATAAATCTAACACACCTATGTGGTTATGTTGTGGCTACATAAGACTGGTTAGCTGTTAATTCAAACTGTGCAAGGCTATTGGTTAACTTCTAAATTAACATTGCAAAATGTCCTGCACACGTCAACAAGAATATGTGACCTGGACCCTTCAGCAGGGGCTGCCTTTCTACTCTGTGCTGCAGATCTCCTTTGTCTTCCCTGTTTCTTACCAGGGACTCCTGTGCATTCTCACGGCAGGTTGGAAGTGGCTGGCAGCTGAGGAGAACCGCATTGTTGCTCTGTTCACAGATGTGGAATTTCTTACGCCTTTTCAGTCGGACCCATTTAGCTGCCTTCTGCATTTTTCAGCGCTGACATGTTTCAGTAAAACTTTGACTAACGGGAATACTTGGGGGAAGGGCACTCTGGGTGAATGATTTCCTCGTTAAACTTAAAGTTATTTAGAAAGCCCTTGTTATTGAAAATCTTTCCAAAACGTATCAGCACACTTTTCTCTGGAACCAAGCCCCTCTGCTTCAGGAAAATGATACAGAGGTGGTAGGGAGGGCTGCCAAACACATTTACCAAAGCTGCTAACTGCCCCTTGGTCCTTTCTCTTGCTAGAAAGCAGCCCTTCTCTAGCACCCCGAGGCAGAGAAGATTCTAACCCCACTACTCTCTTCAAAGCCTTTTCTCCTCTAGCAGAAGTCACACTTCTACAAGGGGACAAAACAAAGGCCATGATGCACCACCTCCCTACCACCTGACCCCACTCCACTCCTCCTCTCCACTCATAGCTGTGTGGGCCTCTCACCTTGCTCTGCATCCCAGCCTCCCCCAGAGAGGACACCCCATCCTTTCCCCACGTGCCGGTGGTTTCATGTTGGCTCGCGGATACCCCTATAAACGAGCTTGTCTCCTGTCTCTCCACATTTCTTTCCCTGGAAAGCGAAGCCCTTTCCTTCCCTACTCAGTATCTGTGAGGGTGCCTATGACCTGCATTGGCCACCTAAGCTCTCATCCACCTCAAGTGAGTTTCCCTCCTCTGGTGACTTCACCTCAACCACTTTCAAAAAGGCCACGAGAGACAAGCTACTGGATCCAATGGCTTCTTCTCACAAGTTTTGTGTATTGTTCCTAAACTTAACACGCTTCATCTTTGCCGCCACAATTTTGTTTAGCTGAACTTCACTTAGGAAAGTGTAATCAGGTCCTGCTGCTGCTTCCAGTGCTCTTAGAATGACATAGATTTCCCACAAGGCCTGAGGCCCAGACATTCTGCCCTGACAGCCCGTGCACCCTCTTTCACCACCTTCCAGCTAACTATCTTTTGTGTCCTCAAACACCCAGAGCTCTTTCTTTCCTGGAGCTGATTTCATTTGCTGCTCCCTCTACCTAATGCTACCTGCTTAGGTCATGTTACCTGCTCAGAGTCCTCTGATAGCCCTTCCTGAATGTACCTCTCTTTTTAATGCACCCCACTCATGCCCTTCACTGGTGACACCAGGCGGGGTGGCCAATGCATGTGTGCTGAATTCAGGTTTGTTCCCTCTAGGTCTTGAGCCCCAGGAAATCTCACATCGTATCTTTCTTATTCACCACTGGACAGCCAGTACTTAGGCCAGTATCAGGAACACAGTTACTGAATTTATGACTGAAAAGGGGAAATCTTTCTACTTTTACAACAGGTTTTTCTAGAAGGGTTATAGGAACTGGACCAGAGAAATAACTACTAAAGTACAACTGAAAAAATTCAAATTTTAGGCTTTCTGGTCATTGAAATACAAGACAGGATGCTCACTTGCATTTGTAAACATGAAAATCAGGCTGTGGCACAGAAATCTCAGCCTGGGGAGAAAAGTACTCAGCGTAACACAAACATACACCTTTTAAACACAGTGCACAGACACTCATTTGGGTGTAGTGACTGGGGTCACCTAGGGGAGGGAAGGAGAGAGGCCTGGGGAGCCTGTTGCTCACTCCCAGGAGAAGAGCACACAGCCAGAAACCCAAAGGAAAGGAGGAAGTGGGGCAGTGGGGTGGTTCTAATGGGGAAGCTGAAATCAGTGCAACCAAGAAGGAAGAGAGCGAGATGCAGAGCTGCAAGGAACCAGAAAGAGAACGAGACGCAGAACTGCAAGTCCTGCACAGATGCCAAGCTTGCTGTACAGCTGGTCAGGAGAGAGGACAGAAAGGACTTGGGGGGAGATGACCAGAAACTGCGGCAATGGGAAGAACACAAGGCAACACCAGGAGCTTGTTGTGAACGCGGGTAAACAAGCACCAGGAACTTCTTGACAGGCACGTGACCTCTGGATTGTGAATGATTAGCAGCCGTGATGAAGGTTCTGTCACAGTTCTCCCGACTTTGTACCCGATGATAAATATAGAGCAGTGAGGTTGATGATAGTTCAAATACTAGACAGGAATGTAATCTGCGGGACAGAAGCCTGACCTCCCCTTGCAGGAGATAATGAGTGACAGACTGTCCCCTGAGATTCAAGGGGAGCCAGAAAGCATCAGCATCAACACTGAGGGGCCGTTCATTCTGGGGGTTTTGACACAGCCTGAAAAGTGGGGCTGAAGCTGAGCTCACCTCACAGCAGGCAGGAAATACGTAGCGTCTTTTAACAAAGGTCTAGTTTTATTCATTTACTTATATTTTGTTATTATTACTTGTGTTTGGAATTGAACCAAGGGCTTCACTATGCCAGGGAAGTGCTCTACTGCTGAACTACATCCTCAGCCCAAATGTCCAGCTTCTGCATAGTGGTTTCATTTTTAAGATTTTTTTCCACATGGGGGTCTAGCTATCTAGCCTGGGGTCTAGCCTGGGGTCTACATGGCCCAGGATAGTGCTAAACACATGAGTTTAAGTGATCCTCCCACTTCAGCCTCACCAGTAGCTGGGACTATCAGAATATGCCAACATGCCAGGCATTCACTTTTAAGCGCTAAAAATAAAAAGGTAACTCAAAAAATTTAAACATCAACCCTATATAATTCAATCAACTGAAGCCTATTTACCCAAAAGAAAGTGATTTCAGATAAAGATGCCCACCTTGCTATTGGTTTACCCAGCTCTACCTGTCAGAAAGGCGATTTTCTCTGCATAAGAATCATCAGTTATGAAAGCCGAAGTTAGGCACAGTAGTGAAATAGTAGCCATCATCACTTTATCCATCCCCTACTCCCACCAGTGTTGGAACTGGATTAGTCCTTTGGTATTATTGTAAGAGTGATTGGAATTTAATTTTAGTTAGAAAGAGCTGAGACCATTGTTTACTTACAAACAAAGAATCCTCTCCCCAGCACTAGGGTTCTTGCTTGGCTGGTTTTAAATAGATGAGGCTGACCAGATATTTACCATCAGCTTGGTGAAGAAAGAGACATTGTCCTGGGGAACCAGAGTCATGGGAACTCGGTCCACACAGTGATGTATCGCTAACTATGATGCACTATGACCAGTCAAAGTCTCACTGTACGTTTCATGGAGGCGGGACTAAACCAGGAAAAAAAATTCCCTAAGTACCAGCATGTTGGGAAGACATCATTGCAATAAAATAGTGAAATCAGCGCTGGCAGACAAACAACAAAAACCACCACCAACAAACTGTAATGGGCTTATCAGGGTCTGACCAAGAAAAAAAGGCCCCGCTCTTCCACAGGGTATGCTGGCAACGATCCCAGGTCCTGCAAGTCCTGAATAGCTCAGTGTGCCGTGTCTCCTTCAGGTACCGCATTGTCCACAGCGCGATGTTCTCAGCAGTGAAGGAACAGCTGCACAATGCACACATCCTCTGAATGGCCAAATAGCTTTTTATTCAGCTCTCACGTGATTTAAAAAAAACCCAAACTGGTGTTCCTTTGTGCTTTATAAAAGCAGTACTTTGCTTGCTCCAAGTTCAAGACTCATGGGCTATTAGGAGAGGCAGGATGGACAATGTATTAGCCTGTGTGAACAAAAAGAACAGGCGTTCCTTAAAATTGAGTCCACAATAAGAGCAGCTCAGTGCTTGGAACACCTACCTAGGCGAGCAGCAGCTTCAACAGCAGCTAGCTGGTGAGTGTCTGCAGCAGTCAAACACGGGCATCACGCATGCGCACACGCACGTAGCTCTAGCGATAGGAAAGCACAGCACCCAGCAACACTTGAGAGTGGGGTAGTGATCGCAAATGCAGTCATAGGAAGGTTAGAGGCAGGAGGGGTCGGAGACTTTCTAATCCTGCACCTCAGTCTGTCAAGAAGAAACCTGTTCTTCCAGAGGTAAATGACTTGCAAAGACAAACAGATACTTCATAAACAAACACGCTCTAGACACATGTTGGGTCGGGGGATGACCTGGGACTTCCATGCTGCTGGGTACCTGACGGTGTGAGGCATGACTAGGGACCAGACCCTCGGATTTGGCAACCGTCTGATTTAAGCTTGACTCCTGGCATTGACAATTTCTAGTTTTGTGAGGTAGCGAAAAAATTCCTTCATTCCCAAATTCTCTCCAATAGGTAATAGTAACTTGTGCCTTTAGGGCTGCTGCCAAGATTAAGTAAACAAGTGCCAAGCATTAAATAACTTTTGGTTGCTATAAATTTTATTGCTATTAAAAGTAGCAGTAGTCTTTTCATCTCAGGAACTTAACCACTTTTAGAAAGAAAGAGAAACTCAGTAATAGGAAATACACAGGGAAAACCCACAAAGCTTTAGGAGTAAGGACAAAGAAAATAAATGCAGGCAGCTTTATCTGCGTTATTAAAACTTGGGCCAAAGCTGGGCGTGGTGGCACACACCTATCACGCCAGCATTCTGGTAGACTGAGGCAGAAGCACCGCAAGCCACGTCTGGGAAATTTAGTGACTTAACAAGGCCCTGTCTCAAAATATAAACAAACAAACAAACAAACAAACACACAGGGTTGGGAATGTAGCTCAGTGGGAAGCCCTGAGTTTAATGCCCAGTACTGAAAAACAAACAACATAGCAAGACACTGTGGTCAAAATGCTTTGTATGAGTACTAGTCTACTGCCCTAACAGAGGAGCAGTATGCCGCTTACCTACCTGTGTGAGCTTGATGGTTTGAGGGTTTTTTTAAGTACAGTAACAGGGGTTCTTGTGGTTTTTTGATCTTTTAAAAGTATTTTAACTTACTCAAAATAATGTTGCTAGACATTTTAATTATCGTTTTTCTTTTTCTGATGCTCACAGGCATCTTGAAGTACTAACTTGGATAGCTAGGATATAATGCCAGTTAGGGTCTGGCGATGTCAAATTCATACAGCCTGGAGCTGCCACCTGAGAGTATTGGATGGATCACTTCAGGGAGTATCCACACTACAATCCCAAACCTATGTATTTACTGCAAAGTGCCAACACTACAACTAAACCTGAAAACTGAGGTTTTGGTTTAGAAAAAACAGTTCACACATTAACATCTTCTGTCTTAAAAGAAAAACAGATAACACATGTGCCTATCATTGGTTCACTACCACTGCATTAGGTCCTTCACGTTCCATGTTTTCCAGAGCTTTTTTCTAGCACCATCATTTCACCTGTGCTCTCAGGACAGTTCCGTTCCCACTGATGATCAGAATTCAGTTAATGTTGTTAGCTATGTTTTGCTTTCAGCGACAATTGGTAATATTCTTATCTGCCACTTCATTTAACTTGCTATATGTCTTTTAGAAAATATTTTAATAGCTGCTTTTTAAATACTTAAACTACACACATAAAACATGGTGACTTTCTCATGGCATAAATAAGAGACAAAGCTAAAGTCCAACTTGACTATCGCCCCAATCCTTTTGCCAGCCTACCCTATAACACTCCCAGCCACCCGACTCACCCTATAATACTCCCAACCATTACCATGATGTTTTATGTATAGTTTCCTGAATTTTCTTTCTTTTTGGCCTTTGTATATTTCTTTAACTAATTTTTTGTTGTTGGTACCTTCTTGCAGTTGGCTATATTTTTCAATGAAAGTCATTCATAGCAATTAAGAAAATATTATTAACTGTGTGTTCTGCAATCAAGCAATTTTTCTCTATTACATACAAGATCTATAAACTTCTGTGTCCTGTCCTGTCTTACTCTACTCTACACTACAATACTCTACCCTACCCTTCCCTACACTACCCTACCCTACTTTACCCTACTCTACCCTACCCTACCCTATCCTATCCTACCCTATCCACAACCCAAAACCCCCACCTCTGGAAGTTCCAAGCATCACTTTTTCCTTTAGCACAAATTTTTACAACCACGTTTTAGCTGTGATTATCTGGTCAGGCATCATACTGCAGTTCTCCCTCCTAAAGCTGAAGGCAATAGTGGGTTGCTTTTGTAGTGCTTTTGTTGTTTTATTTTTGTAGTTTTCTTCCTAAAATGTGTGTCACATATTCCGAATTCTAAGGTAATTAAAGCTCTGTAGACTTTTGAGTGTGCACATAATCTGTCATGCTATGAAAGTATTTCCCCTGCTTTGCAATCTGAGAACAAATAAATCACTGAGAGTCCTGACTTGTGAGAATCATCTTGCTGCTGCAGCTGTGCTGCGTGGTGTGCCCAGCAGCTTCCTGTGCTCCTTAGCTGCTCTTCACGTGAAGGCTCACAGTATCCTTGTGGGGTGACCTTGTGCTTTCGTTGAAATGCATTTTTTAATTCCTCTAATATTGACATGGGCGGCTTTCAATGTGTACCTGATTAATTCCCCTTTAATCACACAAAAATATATCGAAAAACTGATGGAACTCCTTCAACAATTTGATTTTACCACTAGACTGGTTCACAATATTTCCATCAGTATTAGATGCTCTCGTTAAATTATTTTTCAGGGGTGTTTAAGTCCAGATACTTCCTATTTAGTTATTATTTTACTTCTGGTCTGGGCTTTAACCTCTGGGTTCTTACCTAAAATTTTAATTATTTAGGTCATTAGTCAATGTCAATTGTTCTTCCGGGTATATCTTAAACTGTCAGTAAACATAGAATGCATTATATTGCTTTGTCTGGTTAATTTTGACAGCGCTGTTTTTGGTGATGGCGGTGTTTTCTGAGACTGGGTCTTACTATGCTACAAGTTGGCCTCATCCAGGCTGGCCTTTGACTCACAATCCACCTGCCTAAACATCCAGGGTGCTGGGATTCCAGGAATGTGCCACCACGCCTGACAGGTAAGTGTTGGGGAGGGGTGCTGATCTTTTTCTCTGTTCATTCTCCTTTCCAAGTTCATTTTGTCTTATTCATTTTCCTGTACTCAACTGCACAACTTTAATAAAACTCCTTTTCTGATTCTGTAACTTCTTGGTTACATAATAGATTGTTCTTTACATGCTCAGTCTATTTTCTTCAGATAATGAGATAGGACTCAAATAGTAATTGTTTTCAAGGCATGCAGTTACTGTAACACTAAAAAAACTCTTTCTTAGTTGGGCAAATTACTCATTTTCATGCTTTTGATTCAAAATCATTTCAAATATCCATTTCAACAAAAGGTAGGTGAGAAATTATTATGGTACTTGCTAGTCAAACCAAGGTCCATCATCCTTATGAGTTTATGTTTAAGCATATGGCAGGAAGGCTCTTTCCAGCACACTGGTGTGCTGTCTTTACCTCCTCAGAGGCATCCGTCCTGCATGAGCTCTTGCTTCAGATGCTGGGAGAAGACCCCCCATTTGTAACTGTAACTCCCATTTTACACGCTCTTCCTGGGAGGGCCTGGCCCTTTGCTGTATTCTGAATCCTAGAAGAAATGAACTTCCCCATGGTTCCCACATGTCACAGGACAAGATAAAGGGTGGGTATGAAGCTGGCAAGATATAGGGGAATATCTGGAGTGTTGCCCCCAAGTTTCCTGTCTGCTTGTGAGCAAGCACCTTCATATTCCCTACAGACTGATGTTGTGTGTATGTAAGTATTAGATACCTCATTTCAAGAGCAAAAGAGAAAGAAAAGAAATCGGTCTACACTATCATTTTTCACTCCAGTGTCTTCCTTGGCAGTTTATTCTCAGCTGACTGGCACCAATACCTGCCAACGACTTCTACTTCAGATCTTTGGCACTTAGATGACAGTGTATTTCCACATGCACTTTGTTGACAGTGCATTTCCACATGGATGAAAACAGAGAGGAAAAAGTCTTGCATAATATTTTCTATTAGCAACACTGAACTGATGTCAAAGCTATCGATTTATCCCAAGACAATAAAACTCAGTCAAGATAATACTAAGGTGACAACCTAAACAATTTACAAAGGCAATTGCTCTGCTGCGTTTGGTACTATTTTGGGCAAAATACAGAAGTCAGACTTGGATGGTGTCTTTCTCAAGCTGCACACCCTTGATAACATTCACGAGGGTCAGCACTCAAGGGTGGCAGGCTGGGGGTGACACAGGAACAGCTGGACCACATGCTGGCCCCTGATTACACAGGATACACATTGCTGATGAGCCACGGGCCCAGTGAGTTCTGAATATTCAAAATCCTGGCAGAGTCAAATTAACACCACCAGTCTTTACCTCAACCTACTGTATTAACTTTCAGAAGTCATATTAGGGATGGGGGTAGCCTAACAAAAATTTTAATTTTTTAAATGATTACTCACCATTCAGTGACATTTGAAAGCAGTATTCTAAAAAATAGCAACCCCAAACTTACATGACAAAATAAAGGATTAATTATTTTGCATGTCCTGGGATCAGAGGCCACCCCCTCCAAGTTCATTCTGTCAGTACTATGCATGCATCATTGTCATTACAAGTTCAAACGGTAATTAATAGTTGAGAGTGAACTTGGTAACTAACACCTTACACATGAGTGGGTTTTCAGGGCAAAAGCAAATCTTAAATTCATTATGATGCTTTTCCTACCCAGTCACAAGTCCCATTACAAAAGTACATTTCAGTCTCGCCACGTGCGCTGCTAGTTATGCATTCACTCTCTTCTCCCTATAATCTAAGGATTCAATCCCTGCCACAGGAAGCATAGCCCGGAGAACCACCAAGGATTAATAGTTTTTCTGTTCCTTCTTTATTTGAGATGCAATATAGCAATTAGTGTTGAACTGTTTCAAGACTTTGGATAGAGTCTCCAAGATAAGCATTTCTTATATTGTTTACAGCAACTATCTGCCTATTAGATTGTACCAAATTCTAGGAACCATACACCTAAGTGGGCTACCACAACTACGATTTTGGAGTGTACGAAAGTCAGGTCTCTGGACACTGTGAGAAGTAAAATACCTCTACAGGACCTCAACATTATCTTTTCCACTTCATAGATTTATTGTGCTTTATTTCTTCCCCAGACTCTGTCATACATGTCTCACTTTTAATAGCCTTTAAGAAAGGATCTTGCGTGTCCTTCAATCGTTCACTAACAAGGTCCAGAAAACATTTGTTATCTCCTCTCTCATTTACATTGCATTGTACAGAACTGAAAAATAACATGAATCCACACACCTAATGCATCGAAGAAGCTAAACCAACAAAACAAAAAGTCCAAAATTCTAGGATTCCAGAATTCCGATACCTGGGGCTGGGGATTTAGCTCAGCGGCAAAGCGCCTGCCTGGCAAGCGCAAGGTCGTGAGTTCAGTTCCTGGTACCGGAGAAAAACCAAAAAAAACAAAACAAAACAAAAAAAACAAACAGAATTCCGATACCTTTGAGGGTAAAGTCTGACACTAGGAGAAAGTAGTAGATCAGGGGAGAATCTGTGGCTGTTGTCATCATTTTAAACCTGGAATAAACTGGTTCCTGTGCCCCACGTGGAGAGACAGGCGGTGTCCCTGGCAGTCGGCGCAGCGATGAGGACCTGGCGGGAGAATCTGCTCTATGCAGCGCCTTTACCTCCACACACTGCATGCGGGGTGCAGCTCGGCTCTTTCCCAGACACATTTTGTTGTGATTTTGGAGACAGCACTATTTCCCATTAGTAATGCTGGGGTTCTGTATTCAAAATGTCAGTTTATTTAAATAGTCACATAGCCCAAATAGTATAATGCAGAGTTGAAGTGCCCCCAACACACACACACACACACACACACACACACACACACACGAGCGCTCCTCTCTCTCAACATATCAATGTAATCTTTTCACTACTACAGGAAGAAAGCTTGGTTCTCCTTTGGACAATGACTGGATTCCTCTAAGTCACAGAAGAGTTACCTTTCTGTTTTGTAACCAAATTGTACTTAATGTGTTTGGAAACTCATTAGAAGGACCTCTGGTTCAGCAAAATGTCTTCCCCCCACATCCTTGCATACAGCCTGCAACAAAATGACCGAGTTGAGAAGAGGTTCTCTGCACTTGGAACCTCTCCACTCTCATCTTCTCTATGATACTCTTCAAAACTACAGAAATAGCTCAATCTTTTGCTTTTCTCTCATTCTAGCTTCTGTGGAACATACTTATTTCTTCCTAAAATATTCTCATCACTCCTGAAACATTACTCTTGGCTACAAAGAAATATGGGTTAATAACTAGAGCTTTTCTCCTCAACACCTAGACTTGTTACCTCGTAAAATAAGGCCCAGAATTCCATTTTTCAGTTCAAAGAGCGTCAAGACTGATCAACTCATGATGACTGTTTCTCTCCAAAGGTTTATAATCTGAACAGTTTCCTGACCTTCCAGGGCTGTTTAGCCCAGATTAGGTAGTAGAAATAACACTCTCACATGATGACACAAGTTTGTGCTGGCAGAAGAAAGGTAAACATGACAGTTCGATAAGACCCAGCAGATCTGTGTGGATAATGTGCTCCTGGTCAGTCTCCACTCTGCTTAAACTCAGGACCAAATCGGCCTTTTCCACTTTTGCAGGAGACTTTGCATGTGTCTCTTTTCTACCATTTCTCCATTAGGTTCTGTGATCTTTGGGGCAGCTCTTAAAATACCACTTGTAGTGTCTTTGATTATATGGCCATTCATGTTCTTTGATGCATTTCTCATGCATATTAAATGCAATAGGAAAAGAATTTCCTTGGACCCCTAATGTTTCCAAGAAATAACCAGGGCACTGGAAGATGGAAATAGACTTTAGTCATTCTTTTAGCAATATATTTACATTTCTGTGTGTTATTGTTTCTAGGAAGTAGAAGGCACTCGGTCCAACCCTTGCCAGTATCCGTGGCCCTTCCTGGTCAAAGTTCCTCCCTGGCATCACTGAGGAGTTTCCTTCCTGACCCTCTTTCTTAACCCCGGGCCTGGCACATGGATGCAGGGTCCAAGCATGAATGCAGCCAGTTTCCTTGTATACTTCTCAAATGAGGTCTCCCACGACTGACTGCCAAACTTCAGAACTGAGATCCCTATATCAAAAAGTTGCAAGGACAAAGATACACTTGTAATTATTGTGATATCACCATTCTTTTTTTTTTTCCGGTACCAGGAATCAAACTCACAAACTCTTGTGCTTGCCAGGCAGGCACTGTGCCACTGAGCTAAATCCCCAGCCCCTTGTTCTCTTTTTTTTATTTTTTGGTGATATCACCATTTCTTGTCAATATTTTTCTAGCTTGGTATTTATTGCTTTTTAAACTTTGGCACAAAAGGTGAAGTGGCAGAAGATTTATCTGCAACCACACCCTCTGCTATTACAGGCAACTCTTAAAGAGAGAGCAGCTTATTCACGTACCATCTAAATGGGCTTGGTTCCTTTGGAAAATGGCAGCCCAGAGCGGGACTGTGAAGGCAAGGGTTGATCTAGTCTTTCGGTGTAGGCTTAGAGGTGCCATTCACATGTGGTTCAGGCTGCTCTACTGACGGCTGTCTTTGTATCCTCCCGTCTTCCTGGCCTTATCCAGTTCTGTCACCCACTGCAACTCTTCAGGAGCAATGGCAGAAATCCTCATTTCCCTATGGGTGTTAAGGGAACACAACCCTGAGCTATTTCATGGGGTTGTTAAGATGTTTTCTAAAGGGCTTGTAAAACATTTTGGAAACAAGAAGCTTTAATAAAATGCTAAATCATTTGAATAATAAATATGTGCTGGAATCCTACAACAGCATCATGGTTTACTGGTGTTAAAGCCCTAAAACCTGGTGATAGACATAATTCTAAATGCCATCCAGATCAGAATGATTTCTCTCATTCTTCTCTTCCCAGCTTATTGACCTCAGTTGTGTTCACCCACATGGCCTTGAGGCTATTCGGCCAGTACTGGGCTCCCCATTAGTGGAGTCACAAGGAAGTCAAGGTCCAGATAATTAACTTCCCAGAGACACTCTAGTTGCTTTACATCTTGAAAGATAAACTACTAACAAATGCCCTCACAGGGCTACAATGTAGTTAGCTCACTAGCTAAAAATAGTCTGCTCCTGCTTTTCCTAAGATAACCCCCTTTTCCCTGCCAACGCTGCATGTCCTCCTATCTCATGTCCATGCCCCTTTTAACCTAACCCATGCCTCTCAGGCATTAACATATATGCCAAGTGCCTGAAGACCATGTTAAACTGTAGATTGTATCCCTGCAATATGCCTTAGCATCTGTATTTCTAATAAGCTTTTAGGTAATGCGGATGCTGCTGGCCCAGGAACAAGGCTTTAGATCACTTGTCAACAGGGCTCTGGGGATGTAACTGGGTAATTACTGGGAGCTCTTCCCTGGGACCAGCAGATTGCCTGGAAAGCCCCCGTTCTCATTACAGATCCTTATCCTAACCCCCTCCAATTAACATAAGGACACATGGGGGAATCAGACCTTTCAAAACTCAGACCCTGTGAACGACCCACCAGCACAGTGGGCATCGTCCACCCAGCTCCCCGTTCGTTCGGGCTCCTCCCGAGCCATTCCCACCTCTTTTCATTGTTCATTATCGCATGTCTGAGCAAACACAAGCTTCAGCCCGATAAGCAAGAGACTGACTTTTCCATAAATAATAGATTCTCATGAAAAACAAAAAGGAAAGGGAACGGAATGGAAAGGTGTTATATATTCAATTTATTTTAGGTTCCAAACCTATTTTTTTCCTTAGGCCTGTTGCTTGATTTCCATTAAGTCATCCAGTCTGCTCATTACCTTTGAATCAGTTTTTCCTGCTACTCTAAAAAGACTTGAAAGAGATTTTTAAAAACTTATTAGCCTTTAAAAATCTTTCTTTTTATCTACTACCATTAAAGAAATGGCAGATAATACGTCGGGCACGTGTATTAAGTGTCCTAAGGAGGTGCACCATTGATGTGGCTGAAAACTCTCCTATCCAATTTTCGGAAATATTTGCTTTGATCTTTTTCTTCCAGGTCATCTTAATGGGACTGCTAACTAGCGTGTACTAAGCCCTCAGAATGTGTTCACATTACATTTTCTGTTTATTTTTCAATATTCAAACTTATGAAGTGCACTCCTAAAGAATTTGAGAAGCCAACAAAGTTGAGATACTATCCAAAGTTACTGGTTTTCATATATTCTTAAGACAGAAAGGGGATGTGTAATTTTTCCCTCATTACTTATTTGATTAATATTCTCTAAAGTAACATGCTGATTGAGAAAAGGCCTTTGTTTTATCTATTGAGGAAGCCTCTACAATGGAAGCTTTATTTTGTAAGAGTATTACTAACAAGAAAGCATTAAGACTGGCTAATAATGTCTTTGGATCTAAACCAGAGAAGAAAATCCAATGATGTAAATTGCTATACATCTGATACTTTTATTAAGAAGTCAAATGATCCCCTGAGTCAATGTAAAGCATTCTGCAAATAAGGACGGGATATGCTCAGCACTATTAATTAAAGTATATTATACTCAGAACATTGCAATATGTAAGCTACACTTTCAGATGAGCTAAAGTGCTCTTAGGGGCTGCAAATTGATGCCATTTTCCAAAGTGCTGAACCTTATCCCTGGACACACCTTTTGTACAGTGGGACTCTGGCCCCATGGCTGCCATGGTTACTGTGTGAGATCATCTGTCCTGCCACTTAAGACGCACACCTGCAAACAGGGCTGTCTGGCAGTCCAGGGACTGAATGGTCCAGTCTGGAGGGGACGACTGTTCTTGAACTGGCTTCAAAGCTCTGTGGGAAAAAACACAGCGGGGCTCCACATAACAGCTACAGCCAGTTGTGCCACCTTCACCCTCCTTGACAGTTTTTTCTTTCCTTAAGATCTGATGTATGGACCTTACATCTTGCTCCCAGGAGGACTGACACACTCCGGATAATGTACATTTAGCTGCCTCATCCAAGGCAGCCGAGCAATGGCTCTCAAAGCTCATGGTGTGTCTCGGGGAATATTACATTTCTTGTCACCCTGAAGCAGAAGACTAGCCATGGAGGACAGGCGTGGCAGAAAGGTCCAAACTCCTGCCTGGGTTGCAGAGGGCACCAGTGGGTGGCTTACACATCTCAGGGCATTTAATAAACAAGAGTGATAAGACAGGCCCCTAGTATGTGTGTTCAATTCAAAGCTCTTCCCCAGTTGTAACATAAAAATAACGTGGTGTATCATGGGAAGGTTATGTGTTAATAACGCACTTTTCATTGCTGGAGCTTCTTCAGCTGAAGAGTTTAAGATACGCTTCAAAAAAATCTTTTTGACAAGAACAGTGAAATCAGGGAACACCTGTCCACAGATCATACCAAGTCAGCAGAAGCGCTATAAAGACAACTTTACTCTCTCTGACTGGATGGCATCAGTGCATCTTAAAGCTGCAGCGCTCTGCACAATCTTGTTCTGTAAACAGCAGTAGAGAACCACAGTAATTTTATCATTACACACAAACATTTAATCTCTATGCTTAAATGAATGCTGCCTTGGGAACTGAAGAGTTAATGGGGCAGTCTCGGCCTCCTCTGTCTATATCTTCTACTTGTAAAAAGACCCATTGATGATGTGGAGCAGCTTCGTGTAGATACAGTGCTCTACACCACTAATTCAAAGTTTCCCAGTGCTAGCTGATGGGAAAACCAGATAAAGACTTCTAAGGCTCTCTGATGAATCAACTGAAAATCAAAATCAAAATCATTATAAGCAAACAACAAATCAGACCCGATAAATCATTTGATAGCTCTGAAAATTAGGAGGCAAACAGACTGAAATCCCTTGATATAGCCAATGACCTAGTAAGAGATTACTTCATCAGCTTGTATAAGCTTCTACCATTTTAGGAATGAATTGAGAAATAAAAATTTCAGAGTATGAGGAGCTCCCCTTGAAATGGGAGACATTCCCCTTTTTCTCTCCCATAGCATATTGAGACCTCCGATAACTAGGACAGGAGCACTGAGCCTGCAGAGACAAGGTGCAGAAGGACCTTGATCATGATAGCAGATCATCTGCAGAAGACCACACTACTGTAATACCCTCGTGACACTGGCATGGGAAGTGCAGGATGAGGAGCTGACATGCAGGCAGCTCCAACGGAAACTCCCTGACCTGAGTGAGGAAGGCTACGTTTTTTTCCTCCTCTGCTGGAATAGACAAGAGAAATAAAACATGAAGAGTGGTGGAGAAGCAAGAAATAAAATGATTTTATTTGTAAGTGTTAAGTTATACTTTTCTAATGAGGCATAAATATCCAATTATTATTAACAGAATGTGCCATCCAAGTATTTCTCTGGTAATCATAAAAATGCGGCACACCATTAATATAAAATTCACACCTTTTCCTGTGTATCATTCATAAGATGTTTCCATTATACTTTTCAGAATATCTAGCAGTGTACAAACATTAATCAGAATGTTCTACCAACACAGCATCATGAACAGCTCTCTGCCACACGTAAGTTCTACCTGTGCAGATGTGCAAAGCACTTACTGAACTCAGTTACCAGTGACCGAAGAGTACTGGCTCCACTGTTCATAGGCCTTCTAAATGGGCATTTTAAATTGGTAATGGAACTTAACTCCATATGGGTAAAAAGTAAGGAACTGCATCCTTTTAAAGTTTAGGCAGAGGCTGGGGATTTAGCTCAGCAGCACAGCACCTGCCTGGCAAGCGCAAGGTCATGAGTTCGATTCCTGGTAATGGAAAAAAAAAAAAAGTTTGGGCAGAAAGGTACTAATGGTGAAGGAGTTTATTTTTTAGAGGCACTTTAAAACATCATCACCTTAAAATGTAAGCGTTAGACACACTTGTGATTATTTGAGATCATTCATTTCCCTAATGTTTCCTTCTATGACTTCTTCTAAGCTTCCTTGTTTTCTTTTTTGTTTTTTTGTAAATACCCAAGTGGGTGCTTTCTTAAAAATTATTTTAAAGAGAAAAAAACACAATAAAAATGATACAGCTTCTCTGGTTTTTATTTTGAAAGCAAAATACATATTGGTACTAAAAGTTCTTTACAAATTTCACACTGTCAGCAATGTCTGGGTTATTTTAAGAGAGAAGAGATCACAGAGAGAGTGATCCTCTCTGAGGTTATCTGACACCATTATTCTACCTTTTAGTTCTTGAACCTGAAACCAGGCCTGTGAAATTATACTTCAAAAGTGCAAACATTAACAGTATCTAATGATGCAGAGAACCATGACAGGCTCCTGACTTGAAACTTTGCCTTTACCTGGCTTTTCTGAACAAAAAAAGCAAAAACACAATTTTCCTAGAAAATTTTCCCAGATCCAATCTTCTCCAGGGTCCTGCTTCTCCCGGACTGTCTGTCCACAGGTTCCCAGTGTAAGTCTTTCTGCTCTGTGGTCTCAGGAACCTGCACAGTCCCCAGGCGCCCTGCACTGAACAGGAATAAAGACACCTTCCGTTTACTCAGGCCTTTAAACTGTGTTAGAACACATACCGCATCATTTGGTACACAGCAAAACCTCAGAGGGAGACGCGTGGCTCTCTGATTATCTTACACGAAGAACACTGTGGTCAGAATGATTCACTGAATGAGAGGCTGCCAAAATGAACTGATCTTCACAGTCACCTGGAAGACACCGATTTCTGCTGACTGTTAGTCCTGGAGATGGGTTGGGCAGGTCTCTGACAAAGCCACATGTGCTCCTGCTCCAGTTCAAGTACAGACTCACTCCTGCACTACATCTTCTAGCCTTTGTGTGTGCACACACACGTGCATATGCTCTGCAGCTGCCCTCGCATCAGCCTGCTCACCTGAACAGAAGACGGGAGAAGATACAAGCAGGAAACCCTTATCTAGATAAGCCCTGAGAGCTTAGAGCAGCTTACAGTACTGACTCACTGAATCGTCATGGTAACCTTATGTGGCCCCTGCTACTACCATTCCACTTTACAAAGCAGGAAGCAAAGCCTAAGTTAAGGAGTTCGACTGAACCCACACAGGTAGTGAAGGGTGAAATTTGGTTCTGAATCTAAGTCTGGCTTCTCTGCAGCACCTGCTGACATAATGCCTGTTTGTTCTCTCCAGTGCATGCTTTTGTTGGCTGAGGTTGTTTCCTTCCTACCCTGAGTAAGTTTTGACTGAGTACTGAATTGAGGTGTAACAGGTAGCTTAGAGATTGTAATCTCCAGCGTGCTTTATCAGCCTCCTGTTTGCAATTAAGCAGAGACACACTACAACAATGAGGACATCAATAATCCCACTAAGGAATTCGCTTGTTTGAACTGACAATTCAGTGACAGGAGCTGTCAACTTTCTGACTGGCAGGGTAGGGCTTTAGAACATCTGCCTGATGCTTGCTACTATGATTCTCCTGAGTTAGTCACAGGAGCCTCTTGTAGATCCTCACAGCAGTTATCTACATAAATGTGAAGAAACAGCGACAACAAAGGACACTGGTATGTCAGTCACCACCCCCACATCACTGACACCAGTGGAAGACTCACTGATTACCCCAGAGAACACTGCAAGGGAAACCTGGCCCGACTTCTTCCTGCTCTTTCACATTTCACAGCATCTGTGGCCTAGAGCTTCCTCTGATCTTCACAATGCTTTTTAAAAGAGGATTTTGTAGCCAACCGTCCTTCTCAACATGTTTTAGTCTGTCACGCTGGAAATTACATAGTGCACTATTTGGGCAAAATGATAAAAAAAAATCCATGTAACTCTACATAAACTATCATTCTGGTCAAGAGGAAAGCGCTTCTGCCATTTTGCTGAGAATAAAGACAGGTGCCATGGGAGGCAGCAAGGACAGGATAGGGTAGTGCCCAAAAGAGAGCTGTGGGAAACTCGATGCCGATGACTTCGTCACCCTTTGGGTCAACTTATGATCTGGTGCTAAATGAAGTCCCCGAGGGCTGGGGCCAGCAGGAGGGCGCCCTTCCCAATCCCTCAGCGCAGGGGCGAAGGCCAGGGAACAACGTGTTAAGCACCTGAGGATTCAGGGAGACAACTCTGGCCAGGGCGCAGCCTGAACCTATATTCTGTCTCCTCGGAGAGGCTCAGGCCTATTCCAGCTGGTGGACGGACAACTCTTAGAGAGCTTATTTACACATATCCTTCTCTGAGCTCACACTCACTTCCAAGAAGTAGTACCTACCAGTGGGGCAATTTTATAAATCCAATAGAAAATTACTTCATAATTGGTCCTAAATGTTGCCAGATGTAACAAAAATGAACATGGTTTCATTCAGCCATTGCCAAAATATACTGGAAAGTTAAAAAACTAAAGCAAAAACAGAAAACTAGATCTGGTGTAAGGATAAATTCCTAATAACAGCGCTCTTGTGTAGAAGAAAGCATCCCCTGCAGAGAAGACCCAGGAGGAGACGGCCCGCTCTAGAGAGCATGCGCTCAACCCTCAGAAGCCTTGGAGGCCCCACAGGGTGCTTCCCAACTTGGAAAGCACACTGTATTACTAGTCTCCAAACTGCTTTGAAAACTACAGAGCAGAAACGAGTATGCACAGCCCACTGATGTAATGACTATTACATTACGTAACTTTGTATCAGAGCTGCATTGAAGGGAATGTGTGGGGAAACTTTTATTAACATATTTCCTTTAAACACAAATAGGGTCTCATTTACCTGTAAGCACTTGAAAATCCATCAACTATACTCTTAGCCAAATTTCTTCTAAACTTCAATGTAACCACTGAAGTGAGACCACCGCTGAACTCCAAGTTCCGCTCCTCAAAGGGATTAAATCTTAAACACACCGTCTCGTCTCCACCGCCACTTTGGCTGATCACGCTCGGTGTCATTAGCGTCTCTTTAACATGGCAGCTGATGCCTTGTGGTCCCTTTGCAAATAGGGGAGAGTGGAGCCTTGGAGAAGAGTGAATTCTAATTGCCTGCCGCAGGACTGTGTGGCGCTGCCTGTGACAGCAGCCAATGGGGAAAATAGGAAGGCATTAGAGAAGGTCTGTTGTACTGATGGAGTGGAATTCCTAGAACACACTGTGCTATCAAAGGAGATTTGGCTCCACAGTGCTGGCAGCAAACAATGGGCTCAATAGTACCCAGCACTGGTTGCTGGGCATAGTCTTAGCTCCTTTAGTCAGAGCTGCCTTTCATTCAAGGGAGCAGGAGCCACCCTAGAGAATGGAAAAGAGGACGTGTGTTATGGTCCGGAAAAACCGAGAGTCACACGTTAGGAGAAAAACCCCACAGACTTTGAATCAGGATGACTGAACGATTCAATACACACATGGCTTCTCACAGTCCCTATGATAGGCTTCAACCAATCTACAATCATTTCATTATTAACAACCATCCAAATGATTGGCAGACTGTGTCCAGCCTCTACGCTAGAAAGATCTGGGGTGGATGATGGATCTTTCTCAGACTTTTATCTCTGGAGAGGGATGGGAGAGAAGACTCTAATAAATGGGTATGGGAATGGGGCCGGCAGAGAGCCTAGAGTTAGGGAGGGTCTCTCTATTCTGTGTGCTGTGCGTCTGTGGTCCACGCTCATGAAAACAAGCAATGAACTATAGTAACGTCAGTGTAAATGTGTAAACACACACACAAAATACACCTTGCCTTAGAAAGAATCATCACAGATGGGTAAAATATTCCACCAGTAATAAGCCAGGAGTGGGTTAAAGTTAGTTCTTGCAAAATGGAGAGGAAAGAAGAAAGCAAAAACCAGGAAGAATTCCTACTCAAAATTGCCTCAGGTACTCAGGACCTTAACCCACTGAAATCAAAGACTGTTAATTATAGCCTGGACAAGTAAGCGCAAGCCCGTGTCAGTAATGGGGCATTGTCAAACTAGTTTGCTCCTGAAATAGCCACTTTAAACTAATTTCAGTGTGCAAAAATCGTTTAGAGTGAAATATTTGCACCAAAGTATATTGCAGCTATCACCAATTCCTTATTGTAAAGGTAGAAAATAAAGTCTACACTTTTAACTGGAGAGGACTACATGGAAAGTACCATGTAGTATTTTTATAAGACATTTTTTTTTTCCAAAACTACTGTGAAGAAAGCAAAGTTGCAAAGAAAATTCTGCATTTTAAGATTTGGTTTGATGAGAGGTGGGCAGTGAAGTCCAGATGATCCCTGACTACCTTCTTGAAAGGTTTCACTGAGGTGCACACATGCAAGCGCACACACACACACACACACACACACACACACACACAAAACAAGCATTCAATACCCATCTGGAGCTTTTGTGGCAGGAAGCCTTGGAACCCAAAGTCCCTGACTCTGGAGAAAGCTGTTTTGCAACAGGGCCTGCACCAGAAGCCGAGGGCCATGGCTGGCCAGTAGGTTCCCTGTCCATCCAGCCCACTGCCACCGTGTTTATTGAGATTGTCAGGACACTGCCAATTAGGGCCTATTTTCATGAAGGTTTTTGTGTTGTGAACATCTGTCCACTAGCATCTGGCCAGGGCCCAAATCCATTTCACAACAAACACCAAACAGCTGTCAGATAGTCCTGACTTTGGGTGAAGACCAAATGAACGCAATTCTCCTACCACTGGGGAGGGCCCCATTCCTATCACTCGGCTTTGGAGATGCACGGTCTCCTAGCTCTGACTCCCTGACCCCTGACCAGTAACTTCCTTATTTCTGTGAAGTCAGCTTTGCCCACTTGAATAAATAATCGGAATAGATAAAGCCAAAATTAACTCTTACTTGCTTTAGAGTTCATGATCAACTTAGCCCAGGCTTTTCTTCCATCGCCCTCTCTCCTCATTGTACTTCAGTGAAGTAGGGCCGGAGGCCATGTCAGAACAGAGACTTACTTTCCAGCCTGTGTACTCCACTGTTTAGTGGTTCAGCTATTACATTTTGTATTTAAAGCTAATTACTTCACTTCAGTTTACTGTTATGCATAGTTAATGACAGTGTAACCAAGACTCACTGTAGAGAATGAACTTTTTGTGTGCATACGCTCGATTGTTACTTTTTTTTCTTTTGGGCTTCTTTTTTTTACATTTTGTTTGGAGTACATGATGTTTCCATTTACTGTAAGGGATTGATACATGTACACAACACATTTCAATACACTGTTCTGAGTTAGACTTTTACAGAGAACTTAGGCCATTTTGGTGAAAATTCTTGAATATCATGACTCCAAATATTACGTTACCTACAATCTAAAGACTGGAATTCACAACATGCATCCAGTAAAGAAACCCTTGGTGATAGCACCCCACTGTTCTATGTCTGTCCTAAAAAGGGGAGAGCCGTGCTTAGGGCATGAGATACGAGCCTGATGAGAACCAGCGGCAGACCACACACCGGGCCCAAAGGCAAATGAACACAGCAGTACTTAGGTATTGCTTACTTAGGTAGCTCACCTCTAATACCTAATAGAATATTTTTAAAATATTCAGTAGTATCCAATTTAGCTCTCTGCAAATAGTAGGCATGTAATAAATTATTTTCTATGGCAGAAAATAAATCTGTTGTTATGCAATCTGTTCTTTTAAGTCATGCCATGACACACCAAAGAACAGAGAAAAAGACAGAAGCAGGCAAAAGCCTCATCCAGACACTATCATGTTGTCATTACCTTTTTTTTCAGTTTTAACTTCCATGCACAGAACCTATTCCCTGCTGGTGATAAGAACACTAAACTTAATCTAATCCCACTAGGAGGTCTTAATATCAAATAATAATGGCCAACTCTATTAAGGGTTTACCACACACCAGCCATTCTCCCAGTATATACTGCTTCGTTGAATCATAAGAATCTCATCTTACCAGGTATACTCTCACATTAGAGATGAAGAAGGCAAGGAGCAGAGATATTAAGTAACTTTCCCAAGGTCCCATAACCCAACAGAATAGCAAACTCTACAGCTCGTACATTGAACTACTCTACCATGATTCTGCTCTACAAGAAAAGAGGCGGAGTCCTACATGTAATTTGGTATTTCAGACTGATTTTGTATGTTTAGTATTAATATGGTTTTAGACGTCCTACCTGATCCTAATTTTAAAACTCTGGGGCAGACACCATCACCGTCATCACCATGATCACCACCATCATCATCATCATCGATCTTTTGGTGGAGCGCCTATCAGCCACTGCTTCCATGAGCTGGACGTACTTGAACCACTGTCCTGTTACTCTCATAACCCAGTGAGAAGCCCACATGGTACATGCGCAAAATAGCCATGGTGTCCTCGCTCATTCCAAACTCTAGAGTTTGTTTGCCCTTTACCCAAGGAGTAGCAAAGTTGGCAAAGTGTCTCATACCAGTTTAGACTGCAGTGTGATTCTTCTCACAGAGAATAATCTTTAAAGAGCTTGAACTAAGAAAATGTATGGAAGCTTGAGAACTCTTCCCCGAGGACTCACAAACTTTGAGAATGTCTGTTGGAACACTCAGTGGTGGTTGAAATACTTTTGTGATACTTGTGATTTTACTTAAATTTATTAAAGAAGCTCTTTCAGACTTATTTAGACTTTTATTTTAACATATATGGCTTTTAAAATATGCAAAATAGAAAATAAAGTGAAATTAACGGGGTAGCCCTAAGTGTTCATTTTTGGTGTTTGACTTTGTTTTCAGAGTTCAGCTTTCAATTCAGTCACCGCAGTGTGTTTTTCCACTCATGCTGTCCTCTGGGGCATTAGTGATGCGCACATTTTATTTTATCCACAATGTTTCAAACCACGTGCTACCAACTTCCTGTCTGTACTTAGAGTTAGTGTGCGGCTGGATTGGCTGGCTGTTGATTAGATAATAATATTCTCTGTATGTTTTTTTTTTTTTTTCTTTTTTCCACTTTTTTGGGTTCCAAACAAAAGTGGTTGTGCTGAGATTAACACTAGAGGGCAGCCTGCAAGTAAAGTTAGGAACAAGCAATACCAACCATAGCTATGCAATACCTTAACACACATAGGGCAGATAAGTAACCTTTAATTCAATTCTCAGCAACACCAACTCGAACATGATGTCCTAACATTAAAAACAATTATTCCTTAATTTGTTAACTTTTAGCTTGAATGTACCTGTAACATAAGACATCAAAGCAGTTTGTAAACTTTCTCCATTCTAGAAACTTAATTTATTAAAGCTACTGAAAATGTGTGTTGTTTCTAATCCTGCTTTTTTCCTGCTTCTACTACTCAGTTTCTTTCTTAAAATGTATGAGAATAACACACGCTACCAGTTTAGAAAAACTTGTAAAAATGCACTCTGAAGGTAAATATAGAATACTCATATTTTTAGGATTCTGTGTACAAATATCTTTTAACAAGTACAGGTATTGGAGGATTACTCTGGACACCTCTCTTATCAATATTTATTTAAAGGTTGAAACCATAAAATGAAATCTATGGTACCTCAATCATCTATGCAATGAAGACAGTCCAAATAAAATATTCACCCCACATTTCCCCTTCTACTATGCAAGCAGAGTTCTTTAATTTTAGCAAAAAGCGTCAAAAGTTTTTCTTAAAAGCCTAGCTATCGGGTTAACATTGTCTTATAAAATAAACAACACAGCTGAGGTGTTATCTGTGCTTTGTACATGACATCATCTATAACATTTCAGCTGCACAAAGGCAATCGAAGCGATAAACACTCATATAAATATGCCCCCAAGTGGAGTGAGAGGGAGGGAAAGCACATGTAGATCTAATTCCAAAATTCAAACACTTTTATCAAATAAAATTGTTTGGAATGAAGAAAAGAAAGGAAATTAAATGACCCCTCTATGTTCTGACTCTTCCATGCGCAAATCATTATGCTCTTAGCCCTCCTGCTCTTTTCTAAGGCCAGTTTTCACGGACACCCTGGACGATGCCTCTGTCCTCCTCATATTACCTACTTTCTGTCACGGTGTGCGTCCCCCTACAACCAGCAACCCATCGGTCCCAGCAGCCAGGTCCAGTGTGACACTGTCAGCATGTTTTGTTCTAAGACAGCATTCCCTTTGCAGAGCTAAGAATGAGCACCACCACCCAGGTCCAGGTCTCTGGTACTCAGTCTACTGCGTGTCAAGTAGGTACCGTCGATGACAGCCATGAGGTAAATGCTTTATTTATAAATCTGGGTTCCTGCTTTGGCCAGTGCCACCACTGTCCATTCACTCCCCAGATGTGACATTTTGCAAACACTTTTGATTCCTCTGCTCCTTCCTTCACGCATCTCACCGGCCCAGGTCTTTCCAGCTAAAGCTTGCCAACACACTTGGAAGCTGTCCCCTTCTTCTGCCCATAGTCCTAACAGATTCACGTTTCTAAAACATCCATCTGATGATGCCATCTTCTTGTGGAAAAGCTGCAGCTGCCTGCAGAGCCAAGTTCCCCTCTTATTTGTCTCCCCCTCCATTCCTTTCTTTTCCCATATTGGGGTCTGGACCTGTGACCTTCACACTGAGCTACACTGCCAGACTTCTTCACTTCTTGTTTTGAGACTGGATCTCACTAAGTCATGAAGTTGCCCAGACTGGCCTGGAATTTACGATCTTTCTGCCTCGGGCCCCCAGAGTTCTGGGATTACAGGCATGTGCCTCCACGCCTGGCTCTAGCTCCTCTCTTTTAAGCAAGGCAGAGCCCTCTGCCAGCTCTTCTCAGTGCTCTCTAGCGCTTCCCACACCACTTGTGCCTGAGCTCCAGATACACGGAAAACCCTTTCTGCTCTGGGTCCCATCCTCCCCCCATGCCACCCGCTTCCTCCCTTTGCCCCATTTGCCCCATCTCACCCACTCCTTAGACACAACCGAAAGGTTTCCTCCTGCACTGAGCTCTGCCTCACTTCCCTCCCAGCGGGCCATGGCGCGCTTTCCATCCTTAGCACCGTCACCACTCCAGCACTCTGCTTCCAGGACAGGGACTTCTCACGTACCACATTCTTCACTAGTGTGGGCTCGACGTCCAGCACACAGTAGGTACACAACTGCGGCAGTCGATGTGTAGCTTCAACTTCATTGGTTTGGGGTCTGCCCAGGGGTGGTGAAGCACACTTCTCGTGGGCCCAGGTGGGTGGTAGAGGTGTGGTGTTAGCATCCACGTCTGAATCTTGGCTCCTACCACTCTCAGACTCTTCCTGCTCTGCTTCCTGGCTGCCACAAGCTGAGCACAGCTGCTCACACCCTTACTGCTCTGCAGCCAGCTGACCATGGGCTGGAACCATGAGCACGTTAAACCTCTTCCCTTTAAGTTGAGGGGCAGGAATTGTGCAGCAGTGATGAAGCTGACTCATAAGACCGTCCCATCAGTAAATTCTTAACTAATTCATCATTATCTTTCTGCAGCATCCAGAACTTTTTCTTGCCTGGAGTGTTAAACATTTGCCCACTGAAGTAAATGGAACTGCTACGCTGACAACACCTAGTCTTCTTAAGAAAAGTGAGATAATGCTTGTCGGAGGGAAGGTGCACTTACGTCGTGCCATGGGGCGCTCTTCACTCCTTGCTAGAAACATGTTTTTGTCTTATATGTACAAATTTTAAGCCCCAGGGGGCTGTTATTGCCAGAGTATCTGCTTTAGCCTTTTGTCTCTCCCATTTCACCCTGTGCTAGGATAAAGGTGCACTCTTACAGTACTACTTATTTTTACCCCTACAATAAAATAGGGCTAAAATCACAAATAAAGTCACCATCTGCCACCTGATCTGCTTCAGGAGATTTTGACTTAAAATTGCAAGGATCTCCAGAGACAGTGTGGCTTCCACAAAGGGTCCTCTGCTGAGAAGCGGGAATTTAAGTACCACTTGCTCTGAAGTTTCAGGCAGCATATACAGAAAGCTACTTCTGCACTTGCTCTGTACTGGGGCTCAACCTGCATAACTGGCATCACTTAGGAACACCTATGACTGGAAGGCTGCCTTATTTCTTTTAATATTTGTGATGTATGGAGCAAATACTACAGTGACATGCTGAAACTAAAAACCTCAGGCTTAAAAGGCTGGAGTCCTTGTCCCAGGCCCTTCCCTAACCAGAGCCACACTCCTAGGCCAATTATTTGGCCTCTGTAACACTCAGTTATCTCATCTTTAAATTGAGCATAGTAATACCAGCTCTACCTAACCCATAATAATACTTGCCTGGCAACTGAGGGTTGTAATGAGATTAAATGAGGCAAAGTTTACCAACACACCTTGAAAAATACAAGCACTATATAAACGAGTCTTTATTATTAATAACACCATTAAATACCGTCGCTGCTGATCGTCAGTACACCTGACTACTGGCTCTGATGTGGGGCTCCAAGGAGCCTCTCCTAGGCAGCACGGCCCTGTGAACACCTCATGGCTGGGAGGCAGGCTGTGCCCTTCCAAGGATGAGGACAACACAGGGACTAAGAAACAGTGAAAGACGTGGGTATATTACGAACACTTTTCACAGGATAAGCCCTCTAGTTAAGTCTAGGCAGGTTGACAACATGGAAGAAAATGCATTATCTTAGGCCCTTTCAAATTTTGCTTAGGAAGAATCTGCATTTCAGTAATAACATGATAACTTCAGGTTCTCACAACATTTCAGAACCTCTTCTTGCACCTGGCATGTTGGAGGGTCTGCATAGAACTAGAGGTGGCTGTTTTTCTAAGCGCAAAGGCAATGGTGTCCTTTTTACTCTTGGGAACGGATGTGTTTGGGAGTATTAACAGGTCTTGTGTTTGGGACCTGGCAAAATGTGAAGTGAAAGTCCCCACCCCCCACCCCCCGCGCGTCTGAGATTTCCCTGGAGAATTAATTAATCAGCATATTCACCATGTTGAACTTCCCTTCATCACAAATGGGAGGAAACACCTTGCAGATAAAAACTGACTTTTATAGAAAACTTTTCCCTGTACTCTGAACATTCCTTTTTAAAAAGTATCTAAAAGATATGGTCCCTTTTTTCTTAGTTACAGATGAAACTCTTCCACTCTTTGTACTTTGGACACCTCTTCTCTGGACCAACACCGGACTATGGTGCAAGGCAACTTTATTGCTATTAAAAATGAAGTCATACTGCATGCAGTGGGACAATCACTCCAAAAAGTCATTTAGATAATCACTACTGTAGGACACAGTATAGAGAATATTACAAGTTGATTCAGTCTTGGTGATTTCTCATAAAGATGCCTACAGATGGGTAAGTGTAATTGTAAAAGCTAAGCATTTACAATTCACAAGCACAAATGAGGCCAAACTGGACGGGTTTTATGCTCTTAGAGTTTTGCATAAGTTACAAAATGATTGTTCACACAGAAATTTAATTTATAAGTTGGCATTTATATATTATATCCAACTCTTATTAGGCTCTCATTAAAAGTTGAATGTAAACAGCACATTAACATTTATAATTGTTTCTTCATATCTGTTATAAGCTCATGACACAGGAAAACATACTTTTAACCAAAAGTAAGATACAGTTCTCTCCAGTGTCTTCAGTATTTCCTGTTTCTGGTTAGCACTCAGTCAAAGTACTTTTGGGCAAAGGACATGCTACTTGGCCTACTATTTTCAGCAAATAGGAGGTTTTTATCTGAAAAAACTGAGGTACATTCAAAATTCCATTCAGTTACTGGAAGGAATGGTCCTGAATTCTGCTAAGAGTCAGTAACTATCAGCAAGTTTAAAAGGTAGATTTCTTTAAAATTAAATATGTTTCCTCTAAAGATACAAAGACTCTGAATCACTCGTAAATTTCAGTTGGGACTCAAGTGATATTTCACTCGCAAGATGGCCATTCTGAAAAATGACTCAGAATCACGTTTTTCAGTATAGTAAGCATGGTGTGATCTGTATGGTGGGCAAATGGGAGCATGACCACGTCACCGCTGTCTGAAAACACTCCATCTAAACACAGCCTCTGTGGATCCTTAGAGGCACAAGAGCGCATCTGTAATCAGAAGTCATTAATTAAGATTATTTAAATTCCACGCTGTAGTTGACTGACATCCACAGAAAAAGTACTGCTCACTTTTCTGAAAACTGTATGTGCCACTCACATCTAACGGGACCCCCAAACTACAATCTTGGGATTACCGAGAGGCAGGAAAACTAAATTTACAAAAATTTTTCTTTTAACACCAAAAGCTTCAGCCTCAGTCTCACTGTCTGTCTCTCCTCTGTCCACTCCTTCTCTCTTCCCTCTCCTCCACCATCCTTACTCTGCCAAATGATCAGGGACCCCTAATCCTGAGTTTACAAATGCATGTTTTCTTTGCTTCTGGGAGCTATATGAGGGAGGTAGAGACAGGCCGGGAATAATTGCAGCCTATGGTGAGCCAGACCACATGATCAGAAACTGCTGTGACACTCAAAAGTGTTTCTCCACAGAAGCCTGGTGAAGCCAGGAGCAATTAAGGCCATGTTACCCTTTTAATTTATTTCACATTGTTGGCCTCTAAAATCAATCATTTTGTGTGGTTGAGAAAGAGGGATCTATATAATAGGCACGTGTATTAAAAATGCTTGCTGATCTTACACAAAAATTTTGGCAGGCCAGATCTGGGGAAACTTAAAACGGCTGCTTTGAAGATCACTTTGAAATAAAAACCAGTCATCTTTTAGTAAAAAAAAAAAAAAGTAGCTAATCTCCTACATTAGCCCCATTTGCAATGACTTCAGAAGTTTTCCTCTTCTGAATCTGCTCGGATTTTCCACCTGATGCCTACGCATCCTGAATATGTCAAATTATTTTGTTTTAATCTGAAAAGGAATCAAACTGTTTGACTCAGATGGCTAGGAGTCCTTGAGAGCCCACTTGAGAAGCGGCAACTAAAACATTAAGATGTGTACCGGTGTCTGTTACACAAGGTCAATTTACCTAACAAAAGCAAGCTGTGTCCTACGTCACACACCAGGCAAATAAATCACAGCAATGCGTGTAGCTTCCTCTTGCAGCAATTTACTGTCCAAATCTCTTCCTGACGGTCTGTCAATGTATATATACAACTGGAGAGCCTTTCCTAATCAGCTCTGACGTTAAAAACCTAAAAAGAAGGCAACGTATTAGAATTATTAGAGAAATGAAAAATATTCATATACTGAAGAGCTGGCAAAGCAGTAGGCCTATGGTCCGAAACGTGCTATCCTTTTGTTGCAAAATATAGCAAGATGGTGTGTAGCTCGGCAGTAATGAGTGTCAAACCAAAGACAGGAAAGGTTAAACCTGAAGTCATGCTCTACATCTTTACATTGCCAAAGCAAAACAATCACATGACATTTATGATGTCATTTCATTTATTTAGCGATCTGCACAGCCAAAGCCGAATAATGAAGCTGAATTTCTGAGCAAAGTCACGAATGCCCTCTTATACCTCCACATTTTTGAACAGGCTTTAATGCAGAGTTCACACCCCTCTGCTTTCTTGCCGAAAGATGAAAGTGACATCAGCCCCTGGACTGTAATTTTTTCTCGAGCAAGACTGAGCAGGAGGCAAATCCTGGAGTAAATATCAGCTGGACGTGCACATAACGAGGTCCAGGGAGACCCTCAGAAGTTGTCTTCTAACCCAGCACCAAATTATATGAGAAGCAGTTTTCAGTTCTTTCTTAGAACAACTGCCAAAATAACTGCAGGCCCTGCAAGCCCCAGTATGTTTCAAACCTTTCCCAAGACACCCAGCACTATCTGAGGCACCGAAACTATGGCAACCGAATAAGAGAGCAGCCTCCATGATTAATAGATGAAGATCCCAGCGACAGCATCTAGCTAGGGTCATCATTCATGATGGGAACAGAATTAGTAGAGAACCTATCTCGAAAACCATTAACAAGTATTCTTATAAAAACAACTCCACTGCCATCCTGCCGCACATGCTTGAGTTTAGAAGCCTGTGAACAATTCGGTTTCTATTTATCACTCACTGCACAGGCAGGAGAATAAGCTTAGTAACTCAGATGCTCATGTTTTTAGAATAGTGAAAGGCTGAAAGAACACTTTTCCACCAGGGTATCTGAGGCCTAAGAACAAACGCAGTCAAAAACCAAAATATGTGAATGAAGTCAGGTGGTTCTCCGAGGTAGGGAGGAGGAGGGACAGTGTTTGCCTGGCTGGGCGTGTTCCGTGGAATGCAGATTTGCACAAAGCATTCCATTTTCAGGAAAGGAGCATTTCATTCACCAGCTCAATCAGTATTCTCTCAGTTTCCTCACCCAAGGGCAGTAGGCATCCAGGGGAGGGGTGAGCAAGACCTGGAGGCCCTGCAATATTCATGAAAAGACTGGGTGCTCTCCTTGCGAAGAGAATCGCAAATAGGAAAAGAGGAAAGAAGGGTCTGTCACAGACAGCTGTCTATGAAACTCCCACATAATAATAATAAGCAGTAATAATAGATTCTTTATTTCTTTGCAGCCCTTTGGATGTGTATTTTCCAATAGCGTGTTTTCATTGTACGGAATACCAGATCAAATCATTGCTGGTCCTTCTTGTGGGGAAGGGGGGGCAGAAGGGCCCAGAGAGGGTAAACAGCATCAACTCAAGAGAATCTTCTACTAAAATTCTTAAGTTGGCATGGATTCTTTGAATGAAGTTTTCTACAGATGGCAATTATAGGTTAGTTGGAAACCACTAGAAAGGACCTAGTTATAATAAAGGAAAGCCCCAGGCCTAAAGGCTGCACCTATGTGGAAATATCTGTTACTAACAACACTTTCAAAGCAACGGTCATCACACTGGCTCCCTGGCAGGATCCAGCCCTTCAGTCTTTGGGGCACATTAATTGTTTTATTTCCCCCTCTTTATATCCTCTCTCCACTTGCAGAACTTGAGAAAACTCTTTCCTCCAGGATGAAAATAACTGTAATTTGAAGCCATGTATTCCTAGAAGACATGAGGGCAGCAGAAGTCCTCAGGGAACTGTGGTGATAATAGCAATTTATTTCCCCGTCTACTGTGCATTTTAGAAGTCAGCTTTTTCTCACTGATAAGGACTTGCACAACTAGTATTTGAATCAAAATTGAGGCTCTGTAGCAGGATATCAGTACAGTAAGTGCTGTCTATATAGGTCAGCCAATTATGTCCTATCTTCTAGTGAGCAAGGTAGTTGTTTACTTTTACTTGGAGACTTGTGCTCTTCCAAACTGATTCAAGCATGGCCAGGGAAGACACTGACTTGGTGGACACATGGGCATTTTGAAGACCCTTTGGCAGCAGTTCTAGCCTGAGTCTCCAGGAGGAATGCTGTCATCAGCCAAGCTTTTCTCCTACCAATTTTTTTCCTTGGGAATTTGATCCATCTCTGAAGGGGCTGCCCTCAGATTCTAAATGTGGGTACACAGAGTACATTTTATTCTTAAAACGTTAATAAGTAATAGCTATCACTTTTTTTTTTATGGTACCAGAAATTGAACTCAGGACCTTGTACTTAGCAGGCAGGTGCTGTGTCGCTGAACTATATCCCTGGCTATCTTTTTTTTTTTTTTAAATTGCCATTTGGGCTTTACTTTGACATAGGTCCTACACTGCCTGCAACTGTTTTGTTTGTTTGATTGTTCTGTTTTTGTACAGTGGTTTGTTTCTTCAATGTTTTGGGTGTGATATTTCAGCTTCTACAGTTAAGAAAATGACCATCACTCTTCCCGTGCACATGACTCTCACAGGCCTTCCAGCCAAAACCCGAGACACTCCTGGCAGCTTAGGACGTGAACGCTCATTTCTCTCCCAAAGGCTGTTTCTTTTGCATCACCTCTTTATATTACAGATTTGTAGCCATTTCCTTCCCTACTGCCCCCTACAAAGGCACTGCTTGCTGTTTCAAAACCCATTTCCAGGGCATTTTCCATTCCTATAATCACCCAAGTAAGAATAATACCCTGTGCTCAGGGAGCACCTGTTGTGTACCAGGCATTGTTCGAGAAGTTTATGGTTGTTATCACATTTATTCTACTCACCAGTCATGACATAATCAGCATACTGCCAATGCACAAATGCAAACTGAAGCAGAGAAGTTAAAAGAAATGGCTCAGCCATACTGTTCATAATAAGAGAAAAAAGGATACAATTCCAAGTGTTCTGTATCTGCCAGAGAAGCTTCAGCACTGCCTCCGGGACTAGCACCCCTCCACGCATACAAACATCACCCCACAGAACCTAATGTTTGCAACCTTCCTCCAGTACTCCAGGACCACTCTGACGTGTTGCTCTCCATTAATGGTTACATTGCCATGCAGGATTCTAGAACTTAGCTGGACAAAAACAATTCTCTTGAATTTTTATAATGCCTGGCAAACTGCCATTCCCATGACCTTGCCTGATTTTATGTTCATAACAAAAGCAATCTCTACTTGAAGCAGTTGAGATTCTGATTAATACAGTCACTATTCATGCTCTGTGGATTGTGCATCTTTAGTGAATTGGAGGATATTATTCAATTTCCTAATGTGGTTTACACTAAAACTTTATCAACAGACTATGATTTTTTTATGATTTAGAAGATGATGAGGTCGGGTCCCTGTTATACCCCACGTTTCGAGTGGGAACTAGATTCACATCAAACTTTCCCAACTTCCAAAGTATATATTTTACCAAAGGCACTCATGTTTGTGATTTCCCATTATCCTCCCTGCAGTGCTCCGAAGTGGGAAGTTTACTATTCAAAAATTTCACTAAAATAATGCAGCCTCAAATTTAAGTGGTTGGTCCAAGGAACTAAGAGTAGAGAATCCATCTTCTAGCTCCACATACAGGACCTTGCACAACAGTTATAGTGTCCTGGCACAGGGCAAAATACAGGTTAAAAGGCATAATACATCTTTCTATAGAATTATGGAAGTTTAAACCTCCTGGTAAACTCCAAAGAAGGAGGAAGGCTGTCTGGGCAGTGGTCAGCATATACAACAAATGAGGCCAGGGTCTAAAGCTCAGGCCTTATGAATGCCGGCTGTCTCCTCAGCTCTATTTCTTGGCAAGTTGATTTCCCCTAACTCAGACTCCTTCTAGTTCTAACCAGGTGTCTCCCAGTTGTGTCCTCTTAGCCACAGGAGGGGACTGGGTGCAAGTGTGGGAATGAACAGGCTCTAACCCATCACCAAGACCAGGAAAACAACACACAGAGAATGTTCCACTAATGATACGTGAGACTTAGAGATAACCCATTTGATGAAAACAAAATCTAGAAAAACCAGGCCCTCCAAAAGAGAGAAAATGAAGGCTGGCTGTCTGCAAAATGATTCACTTTTTATTCACTCAACAAATCCTTGGTATGGAGGGCCTGTGATGCCCAAGTCACTGTTCCAGAGGTTGGAGGGAGAGCAGAGAATAAAGCATAAAAACGTCCCCATGGCATTGTGTTCTGGAGGAGGACAGAAAACAAACAAGGACAACACAGAGTCGGTTAGACGGTGAGAAGTACAAAGCGATGAAAGGGGGCCTACAATGGGTAGCAAGTGCTTGGGTAGAAGGATAAAGTACAACGATCAGAGAGCCTGTGCTGAAAAAGCGACATTTGTGCAGAGATCCCAGGGATGGGGGAAGCAAGTCACACAGCTGTGTGGGGAAAGAGCAGTCCACGCCATGCAGGAAGCCTGTGCAGAGGTGCTGCAAAGGACCCCGAAGGACAGCAGACCTGGTAGGCAGAAGTAGCCACAGGACAGGACTGCTGGAAGTCAGGGAGAGGCCTAAGTGCAGAGGCCACGGTAAGGGCTTTGGCTTTTACTAGAACAAGATGGGAAAGTACCTGTGCAGAGAAGTTAACTGACCTAGCTTAGTTTAAAAAACAAAAGTAAAAACAAGTATGTTGAGAAAAGTCAGTAGTGGCCAAGAGCCGAAGCAGGGAAGCAAGTTGGGAGCGGGGAGGCTGTAGCCAGAACGCCATGGCTGGGCTGCTGTGTGGCCACTGGGGTGGCAGAGTCTGAGGAAGTCGGCACGCACTCTGGGGGTGGAGCCACAACACTGCCAAGGGAAGAGTCAAGGGTAAACCTTAAACCCTGAGATCCAAGTAACTCAAATAATGGAATTCTCATGGTGGAGACTGTAAGAAAGCAAACTGCAAAGAGGGGCTAGAATTTGATTTTCTGAAGATATTGAGTTGGAGGTGCCTTTTATAATGAAGAGGAGCTACCTACCCAGGGAGCACCGGCTATCTGCCAGGTCCAAAATACTGTAGACAGTTTGTCACGACACTTTACATTAATATGATTTGAGTTATTCTATTGAAGAAGTTTTGCAAGTTCTCACCTGCTTCACAAAGCAAGAAACTTTTGTGTATGCACTAGACAGTAATAGTCCCTTGCTAAGTAGTCCTGAGCTCCCTTGTCCCCTTGAGGTTTGTGGGTATGACATCTTATTTGCCCATTTCAAAGGGATTAAATGCCTCCCTTCCCCACTTTACCATATCCCCAAGAGGCTACCGTGTGGTTGCCAGCAGAGAATAGCTCAGTTGCTCTTGTAGCACACTTTAAGGCAGATGGGAAAAGCCTTCACTGTGAAATAGAAGTATCTCAAAGACAACTTGGCTCCAGGGTACCCCAAGAGAGTAGGGGTTCCTGGATGAGAAGGCTTGGCATAATACTTCAAGGCTGCACCTTTCCATGGCAGGCACAAATGTCTGCTGTACCATGGGACCTTTAAGTAAGTATGTTAAGAAACACCCATTCCGGGAGTGGGCTGATAAATCATCTATACCTAAGCATGGGGGGCTGGGGGGGCAGTGAAGAGCTCCCCTTTACATGCAGGCAAATGGCAGGTGCTTAATTAAAGCATTTGCAATTAGCTTGGCTCGTTCTGTGATTCCTTTCTGCAAACAATAAAGGGGGAGAATATATTAGTTCTCGGCAATCTACTTCTAAAACACATTTTTTGTCCCATTATCATCCTTTTATCCTAGAGCAAAAAAGCTCAATCTTTTATACGCAGTAAGTAAACAATCTGACTTACTCCTTTGCTCAAAACAGTATTTCCCCCGTTTTATATAGGAGTGCAAAACACCCACTTCCTTTTATAGCACAAATATAAACTTTACATTTAATACATGTTCTTAACTTAGATGTCTTCTTATTCAACAAAGATAACGGTCTTTCTAATTTTTGCTATTCTGATTCAACACACTCAACTTCACTAGTTTATTGTTAGCCTACTCAACATGTAAATGTTGTTTTCTATAATATTTTTTCTAATAATATTTTTCTAATAAGTTAGAAAAGCACTAAACTTTGAAAGAATTTGAGGAGTCTGTGTTTGTGTGGAAAGTGTTGTACTCACTTAATTGAAGGTACAGACATTTTTTACGTAAGAAAAGTAAATAAATATGCTCTAAGTGGAGAAATATGAACCAGGTGTGACTATTTTATTCATTCAATTATTCATGCAATGTTTACTTGAGTGCTCTTTATCAGGTCTTACTAATTTTTACCTTACTTTAATTTAGAGGTTTTGTCCAGTCAGTATATTGTGTGGGTGGCTCCTGAGATAATGATTTTGGATGTCTGCTTAATATTCACATATAGTATTGAGAATGTGGGGCACTTCTTAAGGGTTATAGTTGCAAAACATAACACATCAGGAAGATTGGCCCCTTAAACATTAAAGAAGAAACAATACTTCTTTACATCATGACAAAAAATTCATAGAACAAAATTAAGGTGTTAAATCTAGTGTGCATTCTTCTCTGATTTAGGGTGTTTTGGAAAATGTCTCATTCAAAAATGTCTCAAACCAAAGTACAAACAGGGAGTGGTATTTACTCAGGATTCAAGTAAGTTACCATATAAACAAGAATGGGTAAGCCAAATACAAGTAGTTAGTGCAATTACTTGTTAACAGATAACTCAGGTTAATAGGTGGAGACACAGGTCTGCCACTATATTTAAGGTTAGGTTAATAATTAACTTTGGTGCCTGGAGTAGTTTAATCAAAGCTCACTGTAAATGACTAAACATAATTTTAAAGAAACTACAAAAAATGCTTCCAATCTTGACCTCTGCTAGCCATTTGGGGGAGGTTTAAAAAAAAAAAGTGAGAGTATTTTCATTTAGAATTGAACACAAGCATCTTTACCTTTTCCGGAAAGCAAAAAGATTAATGTATTTTGAACCACTAATCTTTCCCTGCTCTCCACAGTAGCAGACGGTGGGCTTGATGCCCAAAATGTATGTCCACCAGGGGAAGGAAGGCCTACAACTATCAGGAGTAAAGAAAAGCCAGGCATCAGAACTGGATTTTCCCACCCGGGAAAAACTTCAAAACCAGCGCTGGGGGGCATTCAGTAGCTTTCCTGAGACCTGCTGGCACAGTGCTGCATCCAGGGTAAGGGGCTTTCCAGACAAGAAGCAAAGAAAGTTGCGCACGGGAAGTGTGACAGGGGTCTGTGTGCGTCCTCAAGAGCCTTGTGCGTAAAGCCTTTCACGAGTAGTAACTAGATTTCCAGGAAGAGTAAACAAAGCGCGATCCCTCTGTGGCGTCCTTGGCCATCGCATTCCCGAAACCTCTTGGAGGGAGGGCTGCCGAGCGCCGCACAGGCTAGAGGCTGCCGCTGCCCCTTGGAAATGTCCTGGCTAGGAAGACAGCATCTTTGGTCTCCAGTCCCTGCGAGGCTCCACGAGCACCTGACTGCATTTCCACTCCTCCCTGGACCTTCCCCGGCAGGAACTGCGCGCGGTGAGCAGGAGGCTGGAGTGCGGCACTTGCAGCTGTGCAACCCGGGCCTGGGTCCACAGGCTTTCTCGCACCAGCCAGGGTCACCGCCATCACACCAGCCCCTGAGATCTGCTCTACACCATCCCTTTAACCCTTCCCCCACTGCTCGGGAGACTGGTCCAGCAGGTACCGCGGGCCAGGAGGCGCCACCCTGCAGAGGGCCAGCAACGGCTCCTAGCCACCTCTCTCGGCTGTCCACACGGCTGCCTCCGGCCGGGTTCCCGCAGGCTGAACACGCTGAGCTCCGATCCTTTCGTGCCCGCCACCCTCGGAGAAACTTTCCAAAACAGCCAAGCTCAGTAACCCGGCTGTGTAAGGGAGGAAGCGTCCGGGGCAGGGGCGGCCGGGAGCGGAAAAGGTGTTGAGTCCTGTTTCCTTTCCCGGCATCCCGAAGTCCGGGACAGCTCCCCGGCTGGCCGCTCAGGTGGTGCAAGGAGGGAGGAGACCTCGGGATCCTGCCTCGCCTGGTCTCCCACAGTGGAGAACTGAGAAAAACGCGAGGAATCGATAGCAGACGCTTCCCGTCCGCCCAGGGTCTGGAGGGGTGGGCGGGCACTGCCGGGCTCACTCCAGGACAGAGAGGCAGCTCCCGGACGAGTGGAGAAGTCGCACGCCCTTAACCCGGGGCTGGGGAAGCGTCCCCCTCGGAGTGGCCAGCCGGGGCTATCCCCTGCCAGACCTACCCATCCTCCCTCCAGGGACCCCCTTTCCAGAGGGACAGCACCGAGCTCGAAGGAGGGCGCAGCAGGCGGCAGCCCCAGCGCAGAGGACTCTGCTTGCGTGGGACGCGGCCGGCGGGCAGCATACTTGCCGCTCATCTGAGCGCTGAGATGCGGACCGGACTTAGAGCCAGGGCACCGCGCAACACCGAGTGGCCGCTCCTAGGTACGCAGTGGAGCGAACAAAGCTCGGAATCTCCGGTGCCAGGGGCCTCTGGAGCAAGGGTCTCCCCGCGGGTGCCCAGGGCCATCACAAGTTTCCCGCACTCGGGGGAGCTCAGTCCCGATCCTGCGCTGACAACAAAAGGCTCTCGTCTCCTCCCCACTGCCTCCGGGGAAGGCTTCCTTCCCCTCTAGAACCCAAACCAAAGCGGACGAGAGCAGCGGCGTTCCTCCCAACACCCCTTACTCCGGAGGGCAGACCGCCTTCTCCAGCCTTCCCCGCCGGAACGGAGCGCTCCCCATCCCACCCTCTCGGGCCCACTCTGCTCCCTGCTGGCGGGAGAGCCGGGACGAGCCTCGGACCGCACAGCCCTGGGCAGGGCGGCCACCCAAGCCGTCGCGGTGCGGGGCGGCGCCGGGCGTGTGCAAGGCGCGGGTGGGGAAGGGCTCGGCTCCGGGCCGGGTGATCCCGGGGCGCACGATGAGGGGAGAGGCGGGCAGGGCTGGGGACTGCTCCCCCAGGACCGGGCAGCGCTCGAGAGAGAAAAGAGACAAAATACAACGCAGGTACTACAAAGGCCACGGCGCGCGCCTGAGGGAGGTGGTGTCAGCCCGGGACCCGCGGCCGGGCCCCGCGGTTCCGGAGGTGGGGCGCGCAGGGAAGCCGGCCGTACCTTTCGGTGCATCGACGTGCAGGCGGCCGGCTCGGGACGGGCTGGCACGGCGTGTATCCCATTTAGTAATCCATTATCGAGCTCGCTCCGGGCCTCGGGCTGCACGCTCCGCTTTGCCAGCCTTTGTCATTCCTACATGTGTGCTCTTTGGGGCCACAGCCGCGGCTACTTTCTGAGATGCAAGCGAGCTGTGTTCATCCCAATGACACGGAGAAGGCGCAAAAAGAAGCCAAAAAGAAAAAGAAAAGAAAAGAAAAAAGGAAGAAAAAACACCAACACGGAGGAGGGTAAATGTCCAGGAAACTCTTCTCCAAATCCAAATTCCACTCGGAGTCCACTCCTGTCCCCTCGGTGTGTCCGCCGGTTAACAAGTCATCCCGGGGCGCGGGGCGGGGGGCTGGGCGGGGCGCGCGGCTCGGCCGGCCTGAACTACACAGCGAGACCCTAAAAAAAAAAAAAAAAAAAAAAAAAAAAAAGTATAAACGGAGGAATAAACACCATTGGGACCAAAGCAAGT
>NW_004955408.1:36342819-36472848 GCF_000276665.1 Chinchilla lanigera
CGGGCGGCCGGGAGAAGCTGCGTCGCGTCCCGAGCGCGGGGCAGTGGAGCGCGGTGCGCGGGGAGCGGAGTTGGCTACAGCCTCACCCGGAGCCGCTCGCTACTCCTCTGTCAACGCGGAGGCCGAGGCGTCGGGCGGAGCCAAGTCCCGGACTGGATCGCGCGCGGAGGCCTCTCCTCTCGCAACCCCGCCTCCTTTGGCTGGCGTCTCCTCGACCCGAAGGAGAGCTCCGGGGTGGGGTGTGGTGTGTGTGCGTGTGCGCGCGCGCGCCCGTGTGTGTGGATGCGAGCGAGCGAGCAAGCGGCAAGGAGGGGACCTGGGCGCTGCGGCTGCAGGTGGAGCTCGGGCTGACACCGCCTCCCCCACCGCAACGGCGCAGCGCAGGGCGCAGGTCCCGGCCGGGGGGTGCCCCCCGAGTGGCCTGGCCGCCGCACCCACCCCACGTCGCCCGCGCCAGAAGAGGAGAGATCCCAGACAACACTGCTGAGCCCGGCCAAATCAGAAAAATAAATAGAAATACACGTAGTGCAGGAGCGAGTTAGAAGAAAGGATCTGCCCATCGATTTTCCTAAATGGAAAAGTTCTAAAGGAGGCGGCAAGCGCGCGGCGCGCCTTTTTGGTTCTGATTACTCCGTCAGGAGGCGGATTCGAGAGGCGATGGGCGCCCGCGCGCCCCGACGAGCTGGGCAGAAGCCGCGCAGTCAGCACTCGCTCGGGGCGGGACGGCTCTGAGTCCGCGCGTACGCGGATAAAGCGCGTTGGGCAGGCAGGTCCACTGCGGTGCAGAACGCGGTGCGGTGCAGAGCCTGGGGTCAGCACGGCGCTCTGTTTTTAAACTCGTGGCTTTAGAGTCCACAACGCGACTGTTAGAGCCGCCTAAACTTTAGACCGGAGAAGCAAACAATGCCCAGGACCGGAGAGCTCGTGAAAGAGGGAAATTGTAACTCCCTCCTGGGCCCCATTGTTAGGACCTCACGCGGAACGGCAGGCGCAGCCTTCCTTCTCCTGCTCGTTTTCCTCCTCCTCCTCCGCCCGGGCTCGCGGAGCCAGGAAGCCCCCCAGCCGCGCAGCGCCCACGGGGAGACAGCGCGCCCAGCCGCGCGCCCCACCGCGTCCCAAGTGGGCTCCGCAGATGGTGCGGGCCTGGCTGTGGCCTCGGACGAAACTCACACTAGGCGCCCACGCAGCTGTTGGAGAGGTCTTGACTAGTCACGAGGTCGACGGGGAAAACCAAGCGGGGAGATTGGGGATCAGATCCACGCGGGCTGAGCGGCCCCGTGTTAGGAAACGTACCTGATCTTTCATTGCGGTATCGCCACTAAGGAGGCCACGTCCCCTTGTTTCTGTCCCTGTCTGTGCAGGCATCTGTTTAAGAGTGCTCACGAGGAATGAATGCACAAGTGACAAACCACCACCCGCCCCTTGCATGTCCACCAACCACCTGGAGAAGGTGGGAAGGGAGGACGGTTGAGGGGGTCTTGCACACTCCTGCGGTTCTCCCCTGCGGCCAGCAGGGGCCGCTCTCCTCTCCCGGGCGGGCAGAGGCCGCCTTAGGCGCGGCCCTGGGTGCGCGCGCAGCCCCGCGGTCCGGTCCGGTCCCGGCTGCGGACGGTTCTCGGTCCTGCGCGATGCTGCTGAGCACGCTCACGTAGGCTGCTGCGGGCAGAGCCCCTGCGAGCCGCGTCCCAAGCTCGCCCTGGTTGGGTCCCGCAGCCCAGGGCCCGGCCCAGGAGTCCCGTGTCCCGGCCGGCCGCCCCGGGCCCTTTTCCCTCTCGCCGCCGATTAACATGCTAATCGTGTCTGAGAAAAAGTTCTTTAATTGGCAGAATTAGGCAGAGCAAACGGATTGTTTCACGGGCGAACCAAATTAATTCTGGGTTTAGCTCCTTCCCTTGGAGAAACAAACAATTAAGTTGTCTTGTTTGCTTTATGGATATATTGGAAGTGCCCCCACATCGAGTTTCAGGGTGTTGTTGAAAGGGACATTATTTTCAATATTAATACTTGCATATTTAGCTTGTAGTAACACGGAGCCGAGAGCAGAGATTAAACTTACCTAATTTAAAACTGTGGAGTACAAGAGGGAAAGAATTCGAGTTTACTTTGGCACAGTCAAGAAGTAGCGCCCAGCATCTTCTGGTGAGGACTGGACCTGAGTCTCAGCCTCCAGGTAGGCGTCGTCCTCACCACGCGGCAGCCGGTTCCCGCCCAGCTTCCCCCTCCAGCAGGGAAAAAAAAAAAAAAACAGCGGAGCGAGTCCCCTGACACCTAGGGGGACACTGACGGGAAGCAAGCAAGAAACCTGCGTGAGACCCCCGCATGCCTCAGACTCAGTCCCAGATGCCTGCTCAAAGTCCGAAGTTACCCCTGCTCCTTCCAAGGGGAGGGAACCGATGAGGGTTCAAGAACCCCCAATGTCAGAGCTGGAGGAACCCAGCTCACGTTGTAGGGAAGGGGCTGAAGCGGCGGGATCGAGCTTGGGTCCCTGGAGGCCGACTGGGTGATAGTGACGAACTAGCCGGGATCCTGAGCAAGTCGCTGACCTTCTGCAGGCCTCTGGGTGAACACACCTGTCACTGGGATTCATGTCACACGCCCTGCCCAAGGGTTGTGTGGTTAGCCGGTGTGTGTGAGTGGAGAATCTAGGGCACTCACTGCTCTGTAAGTGTTAAGTAGCATCACTGCCAACCTGGTCATCCTCCACATCAATCCCGATGTCCATTTTATAGGGGTCAGGTGGAGGCACCGTGGAAAAAGCAGCTGGTCTGGTGTCCCTAACTGGGGCAAGGCTGGGAGCTACCCACAGCAACCCCTCTCCATAAATGCTGTCATGACAGCATCGCTCCCCTCACCTCACCGGGGGAAAGTGAGGAGGAAGGTTAAGATAAAACAGGGTGAGCTCAGACCCCATCTGGCTGTCTCCTGAAGATCTCCTCTCTAGGACCCAAGGGGTAGTGACCTTGGGAGAAGAGTCTTCGGGTGCTTACTGCTGTCTCCTTGCTGGGATGAGTTAAGGGGGGACATCCAGGAAGCAGGGTTGTTTTAGATTCAGGCTATTATCACTGACCATTGAGAAGACACTATGTGTGTCCTTAGTCCCTCCTCAAGAGTTTACTTCTGATCTTAAATCAAGAGTTTCAAAACCCTTTGTGTATGAGAAATACCAAGGAACCTTTTAAGTGTCACACATGGGCAGGCTCCAGAGACTGTCACGCCCTGGGTGCGGTGGGACCTGGGTGGAGGCATTCTTAAAGCTCCCTAGGAGATTCTAACCTGCAGCTCAGGGAGACGCACTGTCCCCGCGAATCCCGGAGTGAGGCTGTTTCTTCTCCCTTGTGCGCTTTTATTCCAGGGTTGAGAAGTCAGGTCCCTGCCCTCCTTCGTCTTATGATTTCTGGCTCTTCTCCTTTCAAAGCCCTAGCCTTCCATGACTATGTTCTGCAGTTCCTCTATACTGTCATCCACAGACCACATTTCACCCTGTTCTTCAGAGACTTAACGCCAGGCTTACAGTCCTGTGTGTCCCCCATCCTGTCCTCATTCTCGGTAGTGTCAGTATCTGCCTCCCCATCAGTCCTCTGGGGTCTCAGTTCCTTGTCTTTCTCGTCTACACCATCCTTTTCCCCTTCCCTCTGCCCCCACTCCAGGACTTCATCCTAGGCATTATCATCAGGAAAGGTCCCGGGTCTAAGGCCCCAGTTCTGACATCCGTTCTCCAGCCGCATGTTCCTCCCATCCAGCTTCCCTGCTCACACATCCCTGCGGCTCTGTGATGTCCACATGACCTCCAGACCACGGCCCTCGCCACTCACTTTCTCCTTCTTCCCCCCCTCTATCTACCACAGCCTCATAATACCAGTCTCTCTCCTCTACCTCCAGGTGAAAGCCCATCTGGCCGAGGTCAGTTCTGAATTATATCAGCACCCACCCCTCTGCTCTAGCACTGGACAGCTGAAGCCTGCTAGAAAAATATTTAGGCAGGTTGTGCTCCCAACCTCCACTGTATCCTTAACACTGTCTTCCCCTCGTTTCTCTCTTTGCTTTCTTCATCTCAGTCTGCTTCTCTCCTTAAAGACATTTCCCTCTGACCAGATGTTGCCCCCTCAGTGCCTCCTACTTCCCTGAAAACTACAGTGCATCCAGTGTGCACATTTTGTGCCCTGTGTTCAGTATTTATACCTAAGCTTCTCCTCGCAGAGTCCAGGTGTATGTCCCTGCTCCCACATGAGTCCAGCCCCTCCCCACGGTCTCCATAACTGGCACATTCTCAGAAGCCTGTGCTTTTGCTTCCAGCCCATCAACATGTGAATAAGCCCCAGACTCTCTCATTTTAGAAATAGTACCTTTCTTAGCACTCCTGGAGGCTGAGGCAGGAAGATTTCAAGTTCAAGCCCAGCTTGGGTGACTTAGTGACATCCTATCTCAAACTAACAGATAAAGTGGGGTGGGGATATAGGTGTGCAAAGGCCTTTGGTTCCATCTTCAGTATTGCAAAAGGAAGAAGGAGGAGGAGGAGAAGGATGAGGAAGAAAAGAGGGAAGAGGGAGGAGGGAGGGAAGGGGGGAGGGGAGGGGAGTGGGAAGAAAAAAGCGCAGCCCTCCCTGGCTCGTCTTTTCCTTCTGTGCTACCTACCTCTTTCCCCTCCTTCCAAAACCAATTGTCATCAAAGATTGTTGAGGTTGTGGACAGCTACCCTTACCACTTCTCCCTCCTGCACATACCATTCTTCCCTCTGGCTCTGTCCCCTCACTCCGCTGACAGGGATTTTGCTGAAGTCTTCAGCGACGTTGCTGACAGTAGATGCAGTGGGCATTTTAGTTTTCATTTTATTTGAGTTCTCGGTAACAATGAACATGGCCATTCTTTCCCTTGTGAAATATTCTCTGCTCTTTTATGACATACCACTCTCTCCTGGTTCTCCTGCTTCCTTCTCACTTCCTTCCTTCCTTTTTTCTTTCTTTTTTTAAAATTTTGTTTCTCTTTGGAGAAACTTAAAAGATACAACAATTTTCAAAATGTAACATACATCTCAATTTGCACTGCTGAGACTAACAGCTATTAACATTTCATATCATTTCTTTCTTTCTTATGTGTTTTAGGAAATAAAATATCATGAGAAGCTTAATTTCCTGATAGCACTTGTTTTTTTCTCACATCCTCCTGTTTTTAACACTACAGGGAGGTTTCTATGCATCTTTACAGTTCATTTTCAACACTTGCCATAGGTATCAGTCAGGGCTTATTAGAGAAGCAGATATAACACAAGATATAGAGTACAAGAAATTACAAGTTTGGCTTGCAATGGTCAGCCACAGATTTGGATGAGGAAGGGTACAGAAATCTGTAGGCTGGAGAGTGAAGAGCCCAGCCCCAGGCCTGGAGCTCACTGCAGTGTCCATGCAGTTCTCTATCAGGAAGCTGATGGGTCTGCCATAGAATGCTGAAGAATCTACAAGGAAGGCGGGAAATGCTACTGTTATGGTTGATACTATATTGATACATTGTGTCAACTTGTGAGTCTAGAGGTTTCGCTAAGTGACTCAGCAGGGAGCCAGGGTCCTTACTTTGTATATATCCTGAGGCTGTGGAAGAGGAGGGCATGGAGATTATGTGAGTGCTACATGCCCCCTGGGTGGGGGTAGCCTGTTTACAGTGTAAGGGAGGGAAAGAGGCTGCTTGCCTGCTACTCCATTTTGCTCTTGTTGTTTTTGCCACATTCTGCCGCCATGAACATTTGCTCTCTGCCATGTGCCACTCTGCCTCAGAGCCAGCCAAGTATGGACTGAAACCTCCACAAACTGTAAACTAAATAAACCCTTCCTTCCTTAATTTTGGGCGTTTGGTATTTTGTCTCAGCAAGGAGAGAAAAGTAACCAAGACACCTACATCAGAAACCTGAAGAGTCCCAGGCGGAAGCTGAGTAGTCTGCACCAGAAGCCAGGAGATGACCAAGCTGAAGGTGAAGACTGGAGCTCCTCCGAAGAACCAGCGGCCAGTCCTTTCTCAATTCCTTTTTTTTTATGCAGTCTATCTGCTCTGGGGGTTGGGGGTGGTCCTCTACACCCACACCCTCTGCATGCGCTCCTCTTGCACAGGCTCAGGATGAATACAAAGTAAGCACCTCCGCTCCCTGCTGAGTCAGGTAGTTAACCTTCTAAACTTCTCAAACTGATACAATGAACAACATCCCAGGAGGGTAAGGGCCTGTCCTTTTCACCCTAAGATGCAGCACTGCTGAGTCACTTATCCAAACCTCTAGACTCCCCAAGTTGACACAATGTATCAACCATAACACTGCGTAGCACATCTCAGCCGCATGGGTCAGCATCTCCACACCTTGTCTGTCTTTCAGGGCTGACAGGAATTGTTTCTTGCTCACTTCTCTGTTCTCTTCGATCTGCCGTGCTCCCCACCCTGCTTCCCCTTCTTACAGCGTCACTGGTATTATGAGTTCCTGGAACTCCCCATTCCTCTTTGTAACCTCAGGGCCGCCCATGTGCTTCTGCATGCAGTTCCCCTGCTCCCGCTTCTGTGGGCAACTCCTTGTCACTCTTCGAGTGTCAGCCCCTGAGTCTTGGCCTCAAGAAAGACTTTCCCGAGGTGCAGTAGGTCACATTCCCATTATATGTTTTCAAAGGACCTGCAAGTGTACTTCATAGCACGCATCAGATAGCAGAGCTAGAGTTAACACCTGATGCAATTATTTGGTAAATGCTTCTCTTTCCTGTTAGATGAGAAGCACCTTAGGTCCTAGGACTGTGTCTCTTTTCATTCTGTTCTTATCTCTGGCACCTGGCAGAGAGTGAGGACTTGGTTTCAAAATGAGAGGATGAGTTAATGAAAGCAGTGAATTCTCTTTCAAGGATTCAGTAGCGTAAGAATAGGCGGGTGGATGGAATAGTAATATTTTTTAAAAGAAAAGGAAAAAGAGCACTACAAAGATATCATGCCCTTATTCTGAGACTCCAGTTGCAACGATGAATAAAATCTAGGCGTTCCGGCAGCGTAGAACTTCCACTTTAAAATGTCTAATTTGCCTTTTGAATAAGGGGGAGAAAAGACTTATAGATGTAAGTGATGAGTAAATACAGCAATTACAAAAGCAAGATCGTTGAAAAAAAGGTGTAATAAGAACATAAATATACCACTAAGAGACCCATGTCAGATGAAGCGGCAATTCGAACCCAGCGGGAGCCACGCGAGAGCCTTTCCGAGGCCCAGCTCCACCAGTGCGCCAGTCTCTAACAGTGATTTACTGTGTGGCCTCTGTGAATAGCGTCTCCGGTGACGCCGCCCCTGCGCGCAACAATCCCCTCACTGTACCGCAGTGAAGCTTTGGCTCTGTTCACGTCTGATATCAAGTTATTGTTTGGGAAATTAAGAGAATGGTAGATTAGAAATAAGGTAATGAATGAACAATCCACGTTACGTAAAGCAGAGCTCGTATTTTTTTCTGCCCCTCACAAAAGCTCTTTACATTTAGTTGAAGCTGGTAGTTAAATAACACAGAGCAGAGACTGTTTTTGGCCATATTTTTATCTTTCTGTTCCAACCTAACCTTTTAATTGCTCTCCTACTAATATTTGGATTTAGAAGTATCCACTTGGATGTGAGTTTGTTTAAAATGCAGTTATCTAAATGTAATTTATTCTTTTCATAACAGATAAGTCAGTTGATTAAACATCACTTTGGAATTTGCTGTTTGGCCAAAAGAATGATGAAAATTAAAATATGCTTGTTTTTGAAAACTGCTTTCCAAGCTTTCACTTCTAGGTAATAGAAGACCGTACGAGAACAACGAATGTTTTGGCATGTGCTCATATATAAAATTACGCTTCCGTTTGTTCCAGTTCTAGTTTCTAGCTTATATGAGAAAACGCTACTGCTATCAAGTACAAGAGTTTTTAAGTGAAGCATTAAACATAATATCACTGAATATACAATTTTCCTCTGAAAACTTCCCTATAATTATGGAACGTAAAGATGGTTTCCTAAAGCCTTAACCTGACTTTGGATTTTGTTCCTGAGACAAGTTTCTACTTATTCATCCCATAAAAGTTAACTAGCTAGATTTAAGCGTGTTTTCAGATATAACTTGTAGGCTGAAAGGAGTTTAAATATTACATTTCAAAATAAATAATATATAATTCAGTGCCTTCCAAATTTCAGGTGATCCAATGATGAGTTACCAGTGCCTGATTTGTACTTTGCTGAATGCAAGACAGGAACAATTGACGTCACTTTCTTTGTGAAACCTCTTAAATACACCTTTATTCCTAACCAAGTACTTAGTCATAGAAATTAGAATGCTACATTTTAACATATGAAATAAAAACTTGCACACCTGTTTTCTTCAGAAATGTTATGTCCCGAGCTGTATTATTAACACTCATAGACACAGACATGCTGATTTCCATGTAGTTCTCCCTCTTTCTCTGCTTCAAAGCAATTGAGTCATTTCCTTTCTCCAAACAGCTTTTCCAAGGCTTTTCTTCTATTGGTGCCAACTTTCAGAGTCCCCAGTCCCTACCTCCTCCTCACTATCCCTGTTCCCATCTAGCTTTCACTCTGAACAAGTTGCAGGCATGGGTTTTTGAATAATTACAGCCTAACGTTTGACTTGTATTTTTATTAGATACTCTAGGGAATTTCTCCTTTTTGGTTAACTCACTGGACCATATATTACTTTCTTATGTTTCTTTTGTTGGTAAGTTGGTTAGCTATTGTCTTCCAAAGCACATCATGCATATGGTACCAGGAACCTTCCTGATGGTGTTAATCCTCTCACCTGTGGGCCTGTGCTCTCAGGTCTGATCAGAGAATCAGTGGTCAAAGGTGACTGACTGAAGATGCAGCTATACTCCACTTATTAGCATTGCTCATCCAGGTCTCCTGGCCACAGAACATGATCCCTCCGGCTGCTCAGGCCTAGCAGTTTGAATCATATTTGGCTCCTTTTTTCTCACTTGTCACCCAATTCAAGACCTGTCTGCCTAACATCAAAATAGATCTGGAATCTGGTCACTTCCCTTTTTAACCATTATCATACTGGTCTAAGCTGTCATCACTTTAATCTGGAACTTTCTGATAGCTTCATAGTGAGTGTCCCTGTTTCTGAACGTGTTTCCTCACGAGGTAGTCCCATCTAGGAGCCAAGATGACTCTTTAGCTTGTTAAAATCATGTCACTCCTCTGCTCAAAACCACCCAGAGGTATTTTTCCCCACTGCCCTCAGAATGAAATCTAGAGTCCACACCGCCCAGCTTTTCCTGCAGCTGTCTGACTTCATTGTCTCCTTTTCTCTACTCACCTACTACACTCAGACCTCTCCTCTCCTACGCAAGCTCACCTTAGGTGCTGCTTTCTAAGGTGTCCCAAGGGCTCAATCCCTCCTCTTCTGGAGGCCCTTCTTTACATCTCATTTACTCAGCCAGGCTCTGTCCCAGACCACGTACAGAACAGAGACTCCTCACCCTATTCTACTGTCTGCTATTCCCTTTGCCCTAACCTACGTACATTCCCTCACAGCCTTTATGTATTTACTTGTTTATTTGTTTAGTGTCTGTCTTCTGCCCCTCAGAGGTAAGCTTCAAGGCAGGGACTGACTAGTTCACTAGCCACGATATCCCTGGCAATTACAGTACTGCCAGACACAGACAAGCAATTAGTGTATGTTGAGTGATTGAATGAATTATCACACCTTACCACCCTGCAGCTCCACCTCATTAGGGCCATTAACTGCATGTACGGCACACCAAACATTTGATGCAAAGTAACTTATGGTCAAGAAGTCCTCTCGGATAGCTTTTGCTAATGCAATTTCTTTGTTTAATGTTAAAGTAGACTGCATGTGGTATATTTTAAAAATAAATACAATTGACTTTGGAGCAGTGCCTAGAAGTAAGAGTAGAGATGGCTATTGTTGGGGCTCAGGATATGATATCCCAAAGTATGGTAACTTGGGGTGCTGAATACCCTGAATTAAAGGACAATGAGGGCTTCAGAAGCAAGATCTTTCCAGCTTTCTCCTGCTCTTCCTCCTCTTGCTGCCTTTTCTACCCCCAGGAAGGCTATAGATTTTAACACTCTTCCCCAGTGTGAGTCATAGAAACTAAAACCTGACTCAACCCAAGGCCAGTCATATACTAGAAATGAAACTCCAGTCTTACCCTGCCTCTTACGGGATGGCCACAAGGCAATTTTCTGATGGGAGATCACAAGACTCATTTCCTCAGAGGAAGGAACACTTCACAGCCATTATCAAGAGGAATCTGACAGATAGGCTGGTCCAATCTGTTATCACTAGGTTATATCCTTTGTGCAACCCCATTTTTACATCACCAATCATTTTTCATTGGACCTAAGCATAAAAACTGAGGTTACCCTGGACCCCTGAGTAAAGTTTCAATTAATAAATGCTTTTCTCTTGCTAGCCTGTTTTTGTTTTAAGAGTGTTGGTCATGACCCTCATGATGGATGAAGAAAGGTCTTACCTTTCTGCCTGTAGGTTGGCTGGCAGAAGGAGTTTTGAATGACGAATATCTACCATGAAGACTACAGTTTTTCTCTTGGCTTGCTTCATTACCTCAGATTGTCACTGCCAAAGGCCAGGAGGAATAGGAAAGCTAGGTTTATAACTTCTATTTAACCATCTGTACTGGTCAGCAAGGGTTATCATAACAAAACGCTGCATGTTTAAACAACAGTAATTTATTTTCTCAAAGTTCTAGAAAGTAGAAGTCCAAGATTATGGTTCTGGCCAATTAGAGTAATGTTAAAGGCTTACTTTCTCTTCCTGACTTATGGGTCACTACCACCCTATTGTGTCCTCACATGGCTTTATGGCTTTTCTTTGACGTGTGTGATAGGAGGGGTAAGGGAGGAGGAAAGAGAGGAGAGGAGGGGGAGGGAGTTTTCTGTGGTTTTCTCTTACAAGGACACTAATCCCACTGGATCAAGGGCCTACCATTATGATCTCATTTACCCTCAATTACTTCTTTCCTCCAAACACAGCTACCTTGGAGGTCAGGACTTTTAATATGTGAAATCTGGGGACACAGACAGTCCATAGCAGCCCTCTTCCAGGCTTATCTGGGTACTGTGCAGCTCCTGCCTTCTGTCTTATAGCCTGGTTTGTAGAATTAAGGGCCCAGCAGGTGCAACTGGTTCCAATCTTATGTTCAGGAAAGTTCTCAAGTCATCCATTTTGACCTTTTCTTCAAGTAATGCTCACACACACCATATACACAAAAAAACTACATATAACAAATATATAGAGAGAATGTATAAAATATAGATAACCATTACATTTTTATTTTACAAATGAATTATTAACATAGCTGCTTACAAACCATTTGATGCTTCTTATTATTTCTATAACAGCACCTCTAGGCTCTCTCAACAGCAGGGAGTCATTGCCCTCTAGGTTTGTGGCAAGCTGCACCTCTCTGGCCATTCCTGTTAATTTGGTTACCAGCTGATGCTGGATTTTCCTGCTGGTAATTTTTCCACATGCCTTACAGCCCATGAACCTCTATGTTTCTTCTCTCCTGCCTGCCTGAGCTTTATACTCCTGTTCTCCTTTCAGAACTTCCTTTTTATATTTCTTTTTCCTGTGGAACTTCTCCAGAATGAATGATGTCTCCCATACCTCCAAAGTCTTCCCTGACTACTCTTTTTCCACCTAACTCATTTATAATATGGCAGGCTTTCTGGCCATTCTTGAATGATGAGGACATCATTATTGTCAGCTAGATACAAAAACATGCAACCTAGGGCTGGGGATGTAGCTCAGTAGTAGACTACTTGCCTACCTTTTGTAAGGACCTGAGTTCAATCCCTAATCCTGAAGAAAAAAAAAAAAAAAAGAAGCTGTACATGGACAATTTGCTCCTCTGGGATGATATTCATGGGAGGGGGGACCCTAAAGATATAAAGGACAAAAGCAGGAAATGATCAAAGCAGCACCCTGCAGGGCTGAAAATGATCTTGTGTCACATGAGTACTTTTCTAAGAGTTTGCAGGTATTAACCTAGGCAGTCTTTCTAACAACTCCAGTATGCAAGTGTTTCCATTATCCCCATTCAACAGACAAGGTAAGTGAGGTAGCCTGACATTAAGAACTTGGCCAAGGCTGTAGTTGTGAGGGGCTGACACAGTATTTTCAAATGCAGACCCTCAGCACTTGGCCCTCCTCTGCACTGTACAGTCTGGTAAAGGAAGCAAGAATATTGTATGCAGTTGGTCCTTGTTTTTAGCCTTTTCAAAAAATATGTGGAAGTCCAAAATATCTTCAAGGCACGTGGTGTTTAATGTTGCTGGTGATTTAACGAACTATAAGTTGGTTCAAAATGTGCATAATGTTATGGCAAATCTCCCTTGAACGCAATTTCAGCAAATTGTCTATGCTCAAATGTGTGTTTATTCAACCAAAAACCAAATCACAGGAAAATCTTAATTATAAAAGAGATAAAATAGGGGTTGATACTTTGGTTTATGGAAAAGATGATTTGCTTTTGAGAGGGGTCAGTGTTGAAGCAAGCTCGTGATTCAGGTTTAATGTTTCACCTTGCTAAAATTACACTTACAGCCTCTACCCGTTGCATGAAGGGTGAGCACACTCTGCGTTCTGTGTTGTCAAGTGCGATCTAGCTCTTCCAGAGTGCTGGGCATGACTGTGTACAGGAGCTGATTTTCCTCCTGAGCTAGGTCCAGAAACGGTGTATGAGTTTGAGCTTCTAACAAAAAGAGTCAATTCTCTACCCAGGGACAAACAGCTATCCACTTGGAAAATAATAAACTTAGTTCCCCCATCAGACCACTTTGAAAAATACATTTCAGATGGAGCACATATCTGAAAGGGAAAGGAAAATAAAATATGAGAATTAAGTGAATATATGACAGACCATGAATATGCTCTTGGGAGAGAAAAGGCATTTTAAGAAAATGAAAGCAAAACCTCTAAAGAAGAACATTAATAATCTTGACTATTTCCAAAATAAAAAATTTCTAAGACAAAATGTACTCTAAATAAAGTAAGAAAGCAGGTGATAGATTGGGAGAAAATATTTGGAATCTAATTAACAGACAAAGGACTAGCATATAGTATATGTAAGGGAGTTATGCAAATTGAATAGAAACATGATAAACAATTTGTTAGGAAAAAATACGCAAAACACATAAAAGGCAATTCTTAGACAAGAATGCAGTTGGTCAATAAATACTCCAGACAATGCTCATCTTCCACATCAATCAGAGCAATGATAAAAATTTTTGTACTTATCAGATTGGCAAAGAATGCTAAAATTTGATAACATCAAATGCTGGCAAAGATGTTCAAGCAGCTCCTTAATTTACTTGTGAGAATCTAAATTGGTATAGCTACTTTGAAAGACATTTTAATAGCATGTGTTAAAATGGTAGTGATGCATTCTAGACCTAGCAAATCAGCTTTGGGAAAAATTCACCTTTCTAAAAAAAAGAACCACAAATAAAGATGCTCATTGCAGAATTGTTTGAAATTGGGGAAAATAAAATAGACCACTTAAATATTTAGCAATATAGTAGTAGTTATTTAAAATAGTTAATAGGATCTGGCAACCATATTTTGGAATATTACACAACAGTTAAACACTTTAAAAAAATAGACCACTATACACTACTCTGAAAATTCACCAAGACATATTTTACAAAACACTAGTGAGCTGGGCATAGGGGCAGATGTCACTTGGATTGATAAAGTAAGAGAATTTAAGAGTTTGAGGTCAGTCTAGGCAGCTTAGGAAGACCCTGCCCCAAAAAGGAAAACAAAGACTGAGGAAAGCTCAAGGCCCTCCATGAGCAACTTACAGAGAACATGTTTCAAGATTAAATAAATAAATGACTGAGTGTGTGCTGCAGATGTAGCTCAATGGTAGAGGACCCCTATGTTGGATTCCCCAGTACCATAAAAAAACAAAAACAAACAACAAAAGCACAAGTTAACAAAGAAGTTTATTTACGGGAAGAGTTCTAGAACTGCACCCAATAAAAATAACCTCATAAAAACTGTAGCTATAATTTTTTTGTTTTGCTCACACAAAACTCTAGATATATGCCTGTACCTAAAAAGCAGTGACAGAAGGGAACGGAGTGTGCAGCTGGAAAGGAAAGGGTGCTGCTATGGGGTAAATGCTTGCGTTTCCTCAAAGCTCATGTGTGAAGTCCCAGTTCTCCGTGCATGGCATTTACAGTAAAGAAGTCATGAAAGTTAGAGGAGCCCATGAGCACGCATGGGTCTGACCCTGAGCCCTCCTCTGTCTCCTGTCCTCGAGTGTACACGGGAAAGAGCGTGAGGACACGGTGAGAAGTGCAGTCCATGAGCCAGAGCGACAGGCTGCACAAGCAACCCGCCCTACAGGCACCTTCATTCCCCATTTTCTCACTTTCACAGATGCAAAGAAATCCACTTCTGTCTAATTTTCTGTTGTTTAAGCTCTGAGCACTGTGAATTTTGTTATGGTAGCCTGAGCACATTAAAACAGGTGTCAAAGGAGACTTCAGCCTTAGCTGCCTGTTAATTGCACCACTCTGGTATTTTAGAACGAGAATACATGTACGTGGCTAACTTTTAAAGGTCAGTTTTCTCTTCCCTCTTCCTCCAAAATGGCCCTTCTCCTCCCCTCTCCAGCCTCCTGTAGGCAGTATAAATCAAGACTGTGGAAGACATCTATGCCCTGAGCTTCCAGCAAAGCTTTCCAAGAGGACCGCCCTGCAGGTCAGGGTCCCTGGAAATCAATCTTCCTATGAACTTCTGAGGAAATACCGTGGGAGGCCCCAAAAACTGGACCAGCAGAGGAATGGAGTGTGATTTGGTAAAGGGATGTATGGCAAGGAGAATTTACCTTCTCTCAGCATTAGAGAAAGCTCAAGTGAAAAAGTCACTGTCCTGCATCTTCTAGTTCTGCTCAATGTGCGCACAGTGCTTTAGCTGCATTGCCTTCAGACCGATGACCAGCAGTTTCTACAACTTCAGAATGTGGCGGGCACTTCCCATATACCGTATGCAATGTTATCACTTTTAATCCCTGGGAGCCACAGCCCCCTTGAGAAAACAGAGGTACCCAGAAATGGTTTAACCATTCTTAAGCCATGAATTTTCTCATTAAATTTTATTTATTATAAAACAATGTATTTCAGTCCTGGCCTTCCTTCCAGCTGTCACACCTCAGGGAGGGGAGTCACTGATGAGGAGTTAACCCACTATTTTTCGCAACCCTTGGGCTGTAACTGCTTGTTGGATTTTTCTTGCTTATCTTTGTTTTCCTGAGCAACCACTTTGAGGATGCCAACATGTATTGCACAAGCCATTGATGATTTACTACCAATCTGTCCATAACTCTGTAATGTTTGTATTGTTTCTGTGCTATTTTGTAAATGGGTGTATGTTTGTTACTACATGTTTTCAACAACAACCATTGAGAAGAGTCAATGATTATCTGATTGATCACTCATGTATAGCTCTATTTATTTTCCCTAGAGACCACTTTGGAGAAACCAGGGCATAGTAAATAACCATTGATAATTTCCTGCCATTTTTGTGTGTAACTCACTATTATTTGTCTATTTGTTTTCCTGAGAAACTATCTTGAAGACAGCAATAGGGAAAATAACAACCACTGATAATGTCCTACCACTTTGTCTGTAATTCAGTGAATCCCTCTATTGCTATGTTGTCCTTCTTTCACTCTTTAAAATAAAAAATAAGTAAATAAAACAATGTAATACCAACATTGCAAGAAACTTAAAGAGCAACAGTTGCCCTCTTGCCCCTCAAAAATATTGCTGCCATTCTTGGATGTTCTTTTTTAGATTTTAATCTATTTTTAGATTTTATCTGTATACTTCAGGTTATCATCAGAAGGTTTGTAATATTTTTGCAGATACCTTTCCCACTTAGCATGCTTCTTATAGATGCTTCACAGTTGTGATTTTAATGGCTACTCAGTATTTCATTCACTTGCTGTATTATAATTTACTTATCTATTCCCCCGTGGTTGACGTCCAGGCCATTTTCAACTTGTTGTTACCATGGATAATGTTGAATAAACATTTTCTCACACATGAATTTTTAAATTTGAGTTATTTCTCCACAGTAAGTTCTCAGAGGAATTACTAAGCCACATGATATAAGCATATTTTATGACTATTGATCAGAATTGCTCAGGAGTTTTCCAAAGCTTTGTGCCAAGTAACGATGCCATCAGCAATCTGCAAATACACCAGTTTCACCACAGCATTGTCAGCATTGTTGGGTACCATTCCAAGATTTTTGTTGACATCAGAACTTCAGACAAGAGTCCCTGAGGTCTTCCAAGTTTCCTTGGTAAACTTATTGAAAACCAGATGGATACATAAAAAGGCATGGACCCCAAGAGGCCTACATGTACTGCAAATATATACTAATGAAGTTGAAAAGAAAAGAAAAGGAAAGAAAAGAAAAGAAAAGAAAAGAAAAGAAAAGAAAAGAAAAGAAAAGAAAAGAAAAGAAAGAGCATGGATTGTTTATCCCAGCTCCATATCCATCCCCTCCCTCTAGGAAAAGCACTTGACCTCCCTGTTCTGAGTAGATGTGGTTTGATGTGACACCAGCCCCAGCCTCTGGTCTAAGTGGTCAGCCTAAGACCCAGCACGGTCACTGGGCAATCTTTCTGTCTCTGTCTACCTGTCTCCTTCACCCTCACACACACACATGCGCACACACACACACACACACACACAGAGAGATATACACACGTGCACACAAACCAATGTGCATGCACATACCCAAACCCCACTGAGAGAGAAAGGAGGGAGCAACGGACCCAGCAGAAAGAAATGCAGAGCCACATGGAGATGGTAAATCATGATAACAGTGTTTAGGTCCCTAGATCTACGTGAGATCGACATCCCACTAACCTTGGAGTCAGAGCCACTGTACAGCGTTGAACAAATTGTGAACTACAAAGGGTTTCCAGCCAAAGGGACAAATGGGACAGATGTCCACTGTGTGCCTCTGGGAGCAAACTCTTTGGAAGGGACTTCTTCAAGGAAGGGACTTTGTTTTTATTTTCAGATAAAGGCTGTCCAGCCGTATGCCACATGCTCACTCAAGAGCCTCCCTTTCCATTGCTCAGAATGTGCTATGTAGGCTGCCAATCACTTTGAAGTTATGTGAACCAAGAAGTCTCTCCTCTTACATAAGTCAGTTTGAGGTCTGTTCCTATCATTTGATATCAAACTAATCCTGATTAATACACTTGACAAAGAGATTTTAAAACTGGGAGAGATCTTAGGAATCCCTGAGTTCCTAGTGGGTATTGTGCAGATGAAAAGGCTGCAAGGGTATAGTAACTTGCCCAAAGTCCTATCTTCATGTTAATGGCAAGTCATTAGGGAAAGCCTGGTCCTTAAATTATTATTCTGCGCAACATAATACACTGCTTCTCTCTTCACTACCTGTGATGTCATTTTAAAAGCTTAAGTTTGAAGTTCTAGCACTGCAAAGATGACTTATCTCATCTGAATTACTCTGGCTACAAGGGTAAATGTTGGTTTTGTGACCCAAGTACCTAAAGCTATTCAGACCATAAAGATCCAAGAAATAAAGCACAGGATGTGATTTGGTAGACGTATTACTATGTATAGAAAGTCAGATCAGAAAGTGCCAAAACAATAATATTAAGTTTCAAACACCATGATTAAGAAAATTAAACATTTATACACTTTAGCCAAGTTTTAAATAAGTAGATTTACTGTGTTAGACATGTTTCCACCTATCCTCTGCCTGTTATTAAATATTGCTTCAGGTGTATGTGCTCTTTTCCCAAGTTGCAGCAGAAAACTCATCCCAGAGCGCTTCAGACTCACAGGTGAGGTCTCAGTGGAATTAACCCTGGCCAGTGACCAGCTAAATGCTATAAGGCTTTAGTGCACCTCCAGTCAGCCCCCATTTTGTAGGTCAGCTCCCCACTCCCTTCTGATATTGCTGAATTTATTTAACCCCGAGAATCTGCCTTCTGCTCTATCCGCCTGCTTACACTGAGAAAGAAGGGCACGTTCAGCCCTTTGGTAAGTGTAATGAGAGGCTGCACCAGTTTCTCTGAGTTTCTGTCAGACCCTGTTATGGACTCTTCCCAAACAGAAGAGAGCCATTTTCTTCCACCAGACAGTCTTCTTGCAACCCACATTTGCCCTGTGACAATATAGAATCAGATTTTCTGCTAAATTCTATAGCCATTTTCTGCTTGGGGCCCTAGTTTCTTTGACACTGACCTTTGAACAAATTGCTTTTTTCAGGGAGTTAGGTCCCTTTCCTTGTGCTTATTTTGAAATCCTTTTTAACAGATGTTGCAAACCAGCTCCTCCTCTTGCCTTATTTTGTCAGATAACAGCGTTTAGAGACAGGGTAGATGGGTGTTGTTTGTGGGGAGCTTCCTTTCCTCTCTCTGCATTCTAGACTCTGCTTCTGGATTTGGAGTCTGTCTCCTGCACTTCAGGAATTTTCCATTGTCCATATTTCTGTGTTTCTATCACCTAAAAAAAAAAAAAATCAATCTTTTTTCTGACCCATAATTCCCTCCACATAGTGTTTGGTTGTATTTTACCCTTTCACCTGCCACTCACCAAAGATTTGTCTGGGTATACCAGCTGCACTTTCTAACTTCTATTTAGTTTTTGTACTGTGTGTGGTATTGCAAAACATATATTTGCTTTTTACGTTGACATGCCCTATGGCTCCTAAAACACTGCAAGTTTCTGGAGTGATATGGATGGTTGTATGCTGGTGCAATGACAAATGGCTGGAGGCCTCCGGGGAGCATCCAGGGAAGACAAATGTCTGTTAGTGTGTTGTTGGAATGTCGGTCCCACTTCTCAGCCTCCAGTCGATCACTAGCACCCAGCAACTCAGTCCATCAGGCATACCTGAAAGTTTTGGAAGAACTGAAAGGGGCGGGGCTCAGAAAGTTTCTGGAGAGGTGAACACACTGAGGTTGCTGGAAATTGGTGTGTCCAAATAAACCACCAAAGCCCTGCACCCCCAGCCACACACTTTACCCTGTGCATTTCTTCACCTACATCTTTTGTAGAAACCTTTATAAGAAACTGATAAATATAAGTAAAAGTGTTTCCTTGAGTTCTGAGAATCACTGTAGCCAATTCATCAAACCAGAGGGAAGGGTCATAGGAACCCTAACGTACAGCTGCCTGGTCAGAATCCCAGATAAAAGACTCTAGGGTGTGTGCTGGGATGGAAAATGGGGTTGGGGGTGGCAGTCTTGTAGGACTGGGCCTTCAGCCTGTGGGATTTGATTATTTCTCAGGTAGGTGGTATCAGATTCAAGTTGAATTAGAGGACAACCAGCTATTAAACTTTGCAGAATTGATTGCTAGCTTAGTGTGTGGGCAACCACTCTACATTTTGTCCCCATAACATTTTGAGATGTGTAGAGCAGAGAGGAGGAGGATATATACTTGGCTTTCCTTGTGCACTGACATGCCTTTCTATATCTGCATGCTTCCCCCTCTTACCACCAGACAGCTCAGCTCAGGTCAGTGGGTAGGGAACTAGAGACACTCAAATGACTCAGACAAAGTAGAGCCTCCTGAGAGCTCCCTTATCATTTCTTTGCTGACTCTTTCTCCATAGTTCAGTCTTTAAATGCTGCATTTCATTTGAGACATATAATTGTCCCCTTTTCTGCTTTTTACTCTTACTTATTTTCTTTATTTTTATGAAACAAACAGTTCTTCCAAACACCAGCCCACATCCACTCTCCCAATCTTAGTTTCCAGACCAAAAAATCAGGGATTCTTTTCGATGTTTCCTCATTCTTCACAATTAATTTGGTAGCAAATCCTATATGTTTTGTCTTCAATGCTTGTCACATCATTCTCCTCTTTTCTATTAAACTACCACATCCCTTTTGACACTACTATCATTTCTCAATTGTTTTATTGCAATGTCCTCCTAACTGGGTCCCCTAAATTCATTCTGGCTCCCTTTCAACTGATTATTCATACTACATCTAGAATAAAAATACCAAATATATCATATCATTTTGTTGCCTGACCACTAAATGACTTGCCATTGTTCTTAAATCCTTACCATTATCTACAAGCTGAAGATAGTCCTGTAGAAAGCAGACTTCTCTTCTATCTAGAGATGCTTAGCACATGGAAATAGAGATGCTTAGCACATGGAAAGCATTTGATAAATATTCACTGAAAAAATGAATGATGAACACATACTATTTGTTTAATGTCTGTTTTTCCAATTAAAAACAGAAACTGTGAATTTGCTTGTTTGACCCTTTGTAGTTAATAGTTAGCAAAAGGGTCCATAATAGTTACATAAGAATTAAAACAATGGGCTGGCTGTATGCATGGCTATATGCTGTTATCTAAAGACATAGTGTCAAGTGTAAGGATTTAGAAAATTAGATATAGTGTTGAGTGTAATGATAAAGAAAATTAAATTATGACACAATTATGACACAGTGCTATTTCCAAAAAGAAAAAGAATTTGGTGGAAAGAGTGTGATTGCCTACAGGCAACAGCAGGGGTGAGTGTTTCTGGAATTTTTGGAACTGAAGAAGGCAAGTATGTGAGGTAGAAGCAAAAGATAAAGTCTGATATGAGAAGGTCAATGGAAAGAGAATCTAGCTAGGCCAAAGTCCTGGGTCTAGGAGCTGTGTGAGGGGAAACTGGACCACTCCTGGAGCACAGCACCCACAACCCCTTCCAGTCCTGGCATATAAACTGTCTTGGAGAAAACTGGATTGAGGGAGGGGCCTGGCCCTTCGTGGCAACACAGCTAATAGAATAGACTCACAATCACTTTACCCTCCTTCATATGAGGCAGTGAGTGAGATACATGCAATCCAGAGACTGGGAGAAGCTGGAAGCAAGTGAACAATATGAGACAAAATGCCATGCACCTAGGTTTTGAATACAATAGCACTCTGACACCTGTGAGTGTCTGGAAGATGAGAAAAGAAGAGGCTTTCCTGACAGAAGAAAAGTGCTGGGAGACTCCCATAAGTGGACCCCCAGTAACTCCAAGCTGGAGAATGCAGAGTGCAAAGAGATCTAGGACTGTGGCAGGAATGCAGGTCAGAAAGTGGACCAGGGGCTGTCTGTGAGAGGAGAAGTGGAGACTAGTGCTAAGAACAGGGGGCAACACGGGAGCCAGAACAGAGCAGGTGCTCTCCTACTGTTTCTCCAAACATGGAAAAGTCTGACAGTATGAAGTTCTGCGCACGACCTTGTGCTGGGGCTCAGGGGACTCTCCTAAACCTGAGTGGCCCTCACGTTCCATGGGCAGGTCTGAAACAAATAAACAACTACGGGCAAAAACTATCCAAGTACAGGGAAAGAACTCAACATACCGGGCTCAACAAACAAGGCTTACAGAACACTAAATAACTGCAAAGGAAAAAAGAGAATTGCTTCATGATATATCATAGTCAAGATCCCAGAAGTCCAACAAAAGGACAGAATCTTAAAATCTGTCTGAAGAAAGCAAAACATTACTTATAAAGATAAACTCATTAAAATTATAGCAGACTATTCAACAAAAACTTTAAAGGCCGAGGGAACTTGGAGTGAAGTGTTTTAAGCACAAACCAAAAATCACCTCACCAAAAAAATAACTTCCAATGCAGACAAATATATCCTACAAAACTATCTTTCAAAATTAATGGAGAAATAAAGACATTCTATGACAAAGAATGAATTAAGAAATTCATGAACACCAAACTAACAATCCAAAAAAGATATCCTAGTGAACAGCAATAAAGCCAACAAACCAAGGAGTTGGATGGAATGAATGCATCAAGTAAGGTGAGTAAGTAAAAGGAGAAAAATAAAGGAGTCAACAACAGAAAAAGAATGCAATGATAGGAATAAGTCAAAACCTTTAATAACTCATTAATAATAATATAATAATATATTAATATCATTAATAATGCAGTGTAAATGGCTTCAACTTCCTCATTAAGAGAGATTGGCAGACTGGATCAAAAAACAAAACTCAGTGGTTTATTTAAGAGATGCATCTAATCCAAAAATAAATTCATATACAAAAAAATCAAAGGATGGAAAACAATATTTCATGCACTAGGAACTCTCAAAGCAAACACCAACAGAAATTTCATTCTCAAAGTAACTTTCAAGCTAAAACTGATTAGAAGAGGAAAAAAGGTCACAGCATATAAATTCAGGGAATGATTCAAAAGGAAGCAGTAACAATTGGAAATATATATATACTGAACATCAGGGGACCTAACCTCAAAAGAAAATACTACAGGACCTAAAAGACCAACTAGACACCAACCAACCAGAGAGGGAGACGTTAATGTCCCACTTATACAGATAAGCGTAACAACTAAACAAAAAATTCACAAAGAAATAGCAGAACCACACATTCAAACAGATGGAGTTAATAGATATTTTCTGTGTTCTACCCTACAGCAGCAGGATATAAATTTCTCTCAACAGTACATAGAATTTTCTCCAGAATAGACTACAAAGGCTGCTTAAACAAATATAGGAGAATTAAAATCCTCCTATGTGTACTATCAGATCATAAAACACTAAAATTAGGAATTAATTCAAAAGAAACCATGCAAGTTTTACAAACACCTGGACATTAAATAATACATTTCTTAACCCTCAATGTATCACAGAAAATTTGAGGAATAAATTCAAGAATTCCTAGAGTCAAATGGTAATGCCAGTACAACATACCAAAGCCTATGGTACAAAATGAAAGCAGTGCTAAGAGAGAAGCTTATTGCTGTGAATGCTCAATTTAGAAATACAGCAAGCTCAAATGGATAGTCTGAGAAGGAAATCATAAAGATCAGAATGGAAATTAATGAAACTGAGACAAAAAATACAAAAAACCAATAATTAAAAAGCAGATTCTTTGAAAAAATAAACAAAAGTAGACAAACCTTTAGCCAATCTTATTCAAAAAAAAAAAAAAGGAAAGGAAAGATCCATATTAATGGAACAAGAAAAGAAAAAGGTGAAGTCACAACAGACACTGCTGAAATCCAGATCATCAGTAACTACTATGAAAAACTATACTCCAACAAATTGGAGAATTTTAAAGAAATGGACAGATTTGTATATACATACTAACTAACAAAACTAAATCAAGAAGAAAAAAAAAAACTTTGAACAGTATAACAATAAGCAATAAAAATGAGGCAGTAATAAAAAATACCTACTAAGAAAAGCCAGGACCTGATGGATTGATTCATCACTGAATTCTCCAAGAATTTCAGAAAAAAATGTAATGCCAGTACTCCTCAAACATTTTAATGAAATTGAAAGGGAAGTAGTACTTTCAAATACATTCCTGGAAGCTAGCATTGCCTTTATTCCAAAGCCACATTCTACTGACACAGAAAACTACAGAGCAATTTCTTTAATGAACATAGATGCAAAAATTCTCAACAAGATACTGGCAAACAAGAATGCAACAAATTATCAAAAAGATCATACTTCATGACCAAGTAGGCCTCATCCCTGAAATGCAAGGATACTCAACATATGCAAATCAATAAATGTAATATACTATATAAGCAGAAGGAAGGATAAAAAGCCCATGGTCATATCAATAGATACAGAAAATGCTTTGACAAAATTCAACATCCATTTATTATTGAAAAAGAAAAATCCCTGAAGAAAGTAAAGGACTTTATCTCAATCTGATAAAAACCATTTATCACAAGTGTACTGCCAACAACATATTAAATCAGGCAAAACGGAAAGCGCTTTGTCTCTAAATGTTTCAATGAAAATCACAAACAAGACATGGATGTCCACTATAATCACTCTCATTCAATATAGTGTTTGAAACATTAGCCAGAACAGCCAGGCAAGAAAAAAAATGAAAAGGATAAACATAATAAAGGAAAAAGTCAAACTATGACTATTTGCAGATGACATGATTTCTACATAGAAAACACCCCAAGTCCACTGAAAGGCTCCTAAAATTAGTATCTAAGTTCTGCAGTGTAGCAGAATACAAAGTCAATACACAAAAATCAATAGTATTCATATATACTAATAATAAATTGATAAAGAAATAATTTACAAAAACAATACCATTCAAAGTAGCAACAATAAAAATTGAATATGTATGAATTAATTTCATCAAGGAAATGAAAGACCTTTACAATGAAAACTACAGTTCTCTAAAGAAAAAAAAAAGAGATCAAAGAGGACACCAGAAAATGGAAAGGCATCCTCTGTTCCTGGATAGGCAGAATCAATATTGTCAAAGTGGCCACACTTCCGAAACTGATATATGAAGCAATCAAAATACCAACAGCATTCTTCACAGAATTAGAGAAAGCAATACTAAGGGTCATAAATTGCATATGGAGATGGAGAATAGCTAAAGCAATCCTGGGCAACAGCAGAAAAATGGGAGGCATCACAAACTCAGATTTCAAATTATATTATAAAGCTACAGTGATTAAAAGCAGCATAGTACTGGCACAGCAATTGACCTGTGAATTAATGGCAGAAAATGGAGAGTGCAGAAACAACCCCAGACACATTCAAACACCTGATCTTTGATAAAGAGCAAAAAGTAGATGTTGAGAAGATAGTCTCCTTAGCAAATGGTTCTGAGAAACTGGCTATCCACATGCAAAAGATGGAAGTTAGACTAATATCCGTCAGTATGTTCTACACTAAGTAAAAATGTATCAAAGGTCTAAATATTAAAACAGAAGCACTTAATCTGCTGGAAGATAAAATAGGTAAAATTCTTGAAGTCATAACAATAAATACTTTCTTAACAGAATCCCAACTGCACGAGAAATAACATCAAAGATCAACAAGGAGATTTCATTAGATAAAAAGCTTCTCTCCACAAAAGAAACAATCAACAGAGAGAAATGGCAATCTACAAAATGGGAAGAAATTTTGCCAGCTATATCTGGGGCAGAAGACTCATTTAAACTATATAAAGAATTAAAAAGTCAGACCCTTCCAAAACAAAAGACCCAATCAAAAAATGTACATCTGAAATGAATAAACATTTCTCAGAAAAAGAAATACAAATGGCAAATAATTAAAAAAAAACCCTCAATATTTCTAGCCATTAGTGAAATGTAAATTAATCAAAACTGAGCTCCATCTTACTCCATAAAAAATTGGCTATCATCAAAAAATCGAATAATAACAAATACTGGGGAGACTATAGGGGAAAAAAAAAACCCTTCTACATTGTTAGTGAGAAGGTAAACTAGTACAATCACTATGGAGATTCTTCAAAAAACTATGCATTCTATTGGACTCAGATATTCCATGTCTAGGTATCTTCTTGAAAGTGTTACAAACATCAATTACAGTGATACATGTATACCCATGTATATAGCAGTACAATTCACATTAACTAAATCTTCGAGGTACCCTATGCAGTCATCAACAGATGAATGGATGCAGAAAATGTGGTGTTTATATCGCTACTCTGCTATAAGGAAGTTTAAATTTGAGTCATTTGTAGAAAAAAATTGATGGACCTTGAGACCATAATGTTAAGTGAAATAAATATAGATGCTTAAATATTTTATGATTTCTCTTATATGGGAAATCTAGGATACAAATCAATTAAAGGCAAAATAAAATACAGATAATAGGAAATAGGGAGAAAGATCTTTTGCAACTGGGAAGCAGACCAAAAGGTGGAAGGAGGTATGGCAGGGGTGGGGTTGGAGGTGTAAAAGGAAAGATGTGTTATGTACTTGTGCCAATCCCATGATGAATATAAGCATTATATACTGCAAAAGGTACTAGCAAAAATAAAAATTGAATGAGTGAAAAATATGCATGCCAAACAGCTATGAGCATTTTGCAAAAATACAAACAAAAAATCAGATTCCTATGATGAATGTTAGAATGGCTGCTAATAGTAGGGAGGAAATGGCTACAGGGTATAAAATAGAAAAATAACACATAGAAGAGAGGAAGTATTTGCTAAATCAATGTTGAAAAAATTCTGTACCTACAAAGAAATTTCAAGTTGATTTAACATGAATTTTTAAGGAATAACAGAAGTGAACAGAGATCTGAAAGAGTTTATAAAAACCCATTCATTACTTGAGGATTCACTCCAAGATTTTGACTGTAAAAATGGAAACAGGATCGCAGTGGTCTGGTACTTTGTTCACAGCAAAAATCTCTTAGTAGAGATAAGTGAGAAAAATTTACCACTAGCATCAAACATTGTAAATATAAGTGAAAATTTGTCCTCTCCTTTAAAACAAATCCATAAAGGGAATATTTCATTGTTCTTTCCTCCTGTGCATGCTAGTTAAGAATGGTCAGGGCAGTACTCTTGGAATAGTGATTTCCAGATCCGATCTTCCTGATCTCTGTGAAAGCTCCAATCATGTCCCAAAATTTGTAAAAAAAAAAAAAGAAAAAGTTTATTTTTAACTCATTTTAATTGGGGCAAGTAAATATATGTCCTGTAGCACTTTCATGAGAAAAGTGGATTATCACATTGTATTAGTAAGGGTAGGGCAGGAGTATTGTCTTACAGTCAAATCCTGTTCTCTGTACAACAAACTTGAACATTTTAAGTAATTTAACATTTTCCCACAACATCACCTGATATATGCGTAGTTCAACTGAGCAGGTAAATCCTGCACATACCTGTTTTGGAATCTATGGGCTTTGCAGCACCAGAGGGGCTGAAGCAAAATTATAAAATCTAAATCTATCTTAACAAAGAAAAGGAAGGAAGGCGAAATGCAATGAAACAAATTATCATTAAATTTAGTACTTTATCAAAGAAGGTCAATCTCAGTATCACAGGCACATACACATACTTGTTACATACTTGTTATATAGTTTAAACTAGAAAAACATAATTCTGTCTGTTTTTGAGGGGGAAGTTGGGCTTTGTTTGTTGTCTTTTGTCTTGGCAGTGCTCAAACTTGAACCCAGTGACTCATACATGGTAGCTAGCAGTGCTCCCCCACTGAGCAATACCTCTTCCCCCAGAAAACATAATTCTGAAAACAAATAACTTTTCTTATGGGGTCTACTATTTGGTAATGGGAGCTGTATTGGATAGTCACAAACCATTTAAAAATTCAGGATGTTTGATTTCCAAACTGTGAGAAATACCCTCACTTGCCCAAACCCGAGGCACAGACTCTAAGCCACAAAGCGCAGTGAAAGTAAAACCTTCCTGGTGGTCTTGTCTGGTTGCGGGCCTGATACACAGGCACAAAGGGAAGTTACAGCAAGCGCTTTGTCTCCCAGCACGCAGGTCCTCCCGGTCTTTCATTGGCTGAGCGCTACAGGGTGTAAAATCTTCTCAGATGTTGCCTAAGTTTCCTTATAAGGTATTTTTTTCTTTCTTTCCCATGTATGCCCATATTTCTCAACAAAGATTTTCTTAGTAGTTTATCTCTCCCCCAAGGTCCCATTTGCTTAGGGACCTTCCAAATGTGTGAACGTTGTCACATTTGCAGGCTGTTAGCTTGGTCGCGCCTGCAGCCCATTAGACAATTTTAACTGCTAGAAATTTTCCATTCGGAGTTAACTGCTTTGTCTTTAACATGGACCATGCTAAGTTTCCATTTCTTGCATAAATGTCATCAATGAACTTCATATGTCAATTTAATTGCAATCCTAAACTCAATTTTAGCAACTGGCTTACCACACGCTGCGTATCTTGATCGTCTTAACAATTCCACCACCTCCATTTCCAAACAGCGGCGGCACTAACTGCGGAGGAGCATCCATTTGTGAAACTGGACCCCCACGTTCTGGAGTGAGGCTTAGAGCGGCGAGTGGAGAGAGATGTAAGGCTCAGTGAATGTCCTTCGCCCACCCGGACCTGGCCACGTGGCTCCCCGTTATGGTTTTGACCCGGAATGTCCCCAAAACTTTCATGTGCTCCGGCAGGGCTTTGGGGCTTTGGGAAGGTGAGTGGATCACAGGGGCTGTGCTCATCCGCAGATTCACCTACCATAGGCTGGGGGTAGCCTGGAAGGGGATGTCCGGCTCCCAGCTCCTCGCTTCTCGCTCTGCTTCCCACACCATGATGCGCCGCTGTCCTTCCCCAGACCCTTCCCCCGTGCTGTTCCGCGTAGGAGGGAACAACCCTGTACAGAGACCTCTGAAACCGAGTGGAAATAAACCTGAAAACATTTAAGCTGTGGGTGTTGGGTATTTTCGGTCCCCGCAAGGAGGAAAAGAGTAAGACACTCCTCACTGACTGATGAGAACTCATGGCAGGAGCCCTGAACAGTCTAGAAACATTATTTGTGCCTAGTTCTTGGTGCACTGTCCTGTGATACTTCTCACATGTATACACATGACAAGAACATTTACCACTTTTTGGCGGCAATAGCATTGTTGTAAATTTAAAAATCAAAACAGTTAAAACAATTTTTTTATTTTAAAGAGAAAAAAATAAAATAACAACAAAGACAAAAACAAAACAACACAAAAACAATAAAAACGATAAGGATTTCAAAACAAGGTGATAGGAATTAGCAATGGTTGTTATATTACTTATTGTTTTCTTGAACGAAGTTGCTCAGATTGCCAGATGTAGGAATGCAAGATTGATCAACCAATCAAAGAGAATGAAAAGTCATAAAAACACATTAGAAATGATACAGAGCTTCACTAAGCAAGATGGTAGGAATTCAACAATTGTTCTTATATTACATATTGTTGTCTTAAAATTAGTTGTTCAGATTACTGGGAAAGAGAAAGTAGGTAGAAACCTTGAAGACGTAGGGGTAGGCAGAGAGTTCAAGAACAAAAACCAAACTGCAGGGGAAATACTTCAAAGAACCAACAACTGGGTTCTCATCTTATTGAAAAGTTTTTGCACCTCAAAATAAACCACCAACAAAGTAAAAAGAAAACCCATGAATTGGGAAAAAATTTTAGCCAACTGTCCCTCAGAGAAAGGACTTCTATATAGAACATATAAAGAATTAAAAAAAAAAAATCAGACCTCCCAAATTCAAAGACTCAATCCAAAAACGGGCATCTAAGAGGAATACACACTTCTCAGGTGAAGAAATACAAATGGCAAATAAATAAATTAAACAATTTAAATGTCTATAAATAGAGAAAAGGATAAATAAAATATGACAAATTGAGATGCTTAAATACGCCCTATGCAAAGTGAGCACAAACTGTATTTGTATGCCTTAGCACAAATAGATGTAAATGAATATTGTATGACCTTATGTATCATTAGTGGAGAAAAAAATGTAAATTGAATGGTATTTTAGGGTGTCCTCCATTATACCAAGGTTTCTGATGCTTCCTAGCTTTCTCTGCATATCTCCTTACATCTGCTCCCCCATTGCCACCTGTTCACCTGGATGGTTACTTGCTTCCTCCTCCCTCCAGAAAGTCTTGATGATTCACTACCCTTCCCTGCCCTCCTTATACCACAGACCTGGGCAATACTGTCTGGGTTACCTGTATGTATGTACTATATTATTACACCGCCTGTTTTATTTGTGTGGTTCTTGAAACCAGTATCCATGCCTTTTGCTATTGAATCCCCAGTACTGAACACACTCCCTAGCACATGGAATGATGAGTGAATGAAACAGAGTGATATAGGATTCACTTGTGCTAGCCAGAATGATGACATGGTTAACAGCTGAGGAAAGTTACAGATCGCCCATTCATTTCTTTGAAGGGTCATTAGTGTTTTAAACAAAATTACTGTTTTCCAAGTGCAAAGGACCTTCGAAGGTAATTAAATAAACACATAATTACATTGGAAACAGAAATGTCAACCAAGATCCAGTTTACTAATTGGGTCTGTAACTCTTCTAAGGTCTATTTCTGTTACCTATTGAATTCTCAACTTTTGAATTTCCATTCTATTCTTTCTGCATATGCGAACCATCTTTTGCTTTATAAATCCTGAGTTTAAATATTGGCCTACTTTTTTTCTGGAGGGTAATCTTTCTTTACAGCTTTGGTGTCTCTGTCACAAAATTTTGGGGAATTTGTCAAAATATGCAATTCAGGAATGGACACTGAATTATTAATAATTACCCTGTGGACAGGACCTTTCATTTGTAGGTATTAACTACATAGTAGTAACAACATTGTTTAGAAAAAATTTGGACTTATGTATGGAGGACATTTTCATATGTGTTTAATTAAAAGCTATTTTTAAATTTTGATGCATTCTTATTACTAATAATCAGGGTAATTGTTCCATGACAGAAATAGATAAAATCCCATAATTCTACCATTATTACTACTGCTACTATTGCTACCACTGCTGCCACTAACTTCTACTACTTTATTCCACTATGCCTATTATACCCACACATTTCACAGGCATCCAAGTTATATCACAGTGGGGTCTAATTTTAATAAGCATCAATTTGTTCATTCAACGAAGATCCATTTAGTGTCTACTTTCTGTGAATGATCTTGGGGTACGACACATGTGAACAAAGCAAAATCTCTGGGTTACATTTTCATTCTTTATAGGAGATAGATAAGTAATCAGCAGGAGAAAGCAAGGTGATTTTCAATAGTGGCAAATGCTATGAAGAAAAATAAAACAAGTTAAGGGAAGTGACAATAAGATGATAGGAAATTGGAAGAGAAAGTTATTATCAAATCTATTGCTGCTTTAACAAATTACCATATACACAGTACTTAGGGTCTTAAGAAAACACAAATTTATTATTATAGTGTTCTGAGGTTAAAATCCAAAATGGGTCTCACTAAGCTAAAATCAAAATGTTGGCAGGGCTATCTTCTTTTTGGAGACTCCAGGGAAGAAATTATTACCTTGTTTTTTCCAACTTCTAGAAGTTGCCTGAATTCTTTGGCTCATTTTGCCTTTCTTTATCGTCAAAGCCAGTGGCCCGGTATCTCCAAATCTCTGAGTTTTACCCTCTCAGAAGGACATCTATGATTATGCTGGACCCACCTATACGATACAGAATAATCATCCCATCTCAAAGTTCTTAACTTAGTCACACCTGGAAGGGATCTTTTACCATGTAAGATAACATAGTCAAAAATTTGGGGGATGTGTACATCCAGCAGAGCCACTGTTTTTGCCTTCGGCAGGATGACCAGGAAAAGCCTCTTTAGAGGTGTGGCTTTGTAGCAGTGGCTGGAGTAATCTGTGTGAGCTGGAGAGTAACTTGTAGAAGGTTTTCTCAGGAATGAGCCTGTGGCACAGCTGGAGGAACAAACCAAGGGCCAGTGCACCCTTAAAGATCAGGCGAGATGGTGGGCGCAGGCAGAGTCCTGTGTTAAAGGACGAGACAGGGCACTGAGACTGTCGCGTGAGAGTCAAGGTTTAATCTTCTTAATGGACACCTTACTGCAGAGCTGTGATGATGCTGGGTCATCTTCCTTAACTGTATTTCCCCCATGGGTAAAGGACAAAAAGACATCTAAATTTTGGGGATCTGTACATTCTGATTGAGACTTGAAAAAGACTATGGTCTGGAAAATAGTTAGAACTATTATTAACTTAATTAAAAATCAGTGTCATTCTGGTCTGTCCCCTAAGATACCAAGGACACGTAGTGACCCCGAAATGTTTTTGTAGTATTATTTGTAATGGCTGTTTGTAACGTAATTTTACCTGCAAATGAAATTGTTCTGCAATGATGTTCTTGTCACATAGCCACACCGGGTGCTATTTCATCATCACTACTTACACGCTTCAAAGATTTTTACACTTAGTGTTTCTAAGATTTGGCTGCATTAACACTAAGCTGACCAATCCAGTACTATGAGCACCATTTTCATCTTTCATTATAATGGGTTTCAGGAAAATGATATTTTTATAAGAATATAACATATTTACTACCTCCAGAGACCCTGCAGTAATTATTGAAAAATCCAGATTCTGCTCTTTTTCGTTTTGGATCTCTTCCTTTTTCTTTAATATGAAGTCAGCAGCTTAGGACCAAAGACAATAAAATTCACAGTTTTGCAGCTGTTCTCCCTATTTATAGGATCTGGGGCTGCAGCTTACCCTACAGTGTTGTTTGGAAAAGAAAAGGCCCTCCCTGGGAATGTGCAAAAGACATTCAGACAAAAAGCAACATGCACTGAATGCTATGTTCACAGTAAGACTTCATAAAGGCAGCGCATCAATCAGGAGTTTAGGGGAGCAGGGAGAGAGGGATGCGTTTGTCTTGGCAAGTCCATGTTATTACAGCAGAAGGCTCTGGACCAATGTGGATCATAACCACGCCTCTCGAAATAGCAAAAGTCATGGAAAAGGTGTAATTGCTATAATTATAAATAAGTGGGCTGGAGAAGTCTGTGTTATATCATAGGAGTTTTACAAACAGTTATAACACTAAACAGATCATTAAAAATCAGCTGAAAATAACAGAAAAAATATGAACAGACAAATGGAAAACTGGTTTTCTGTGACCTTTCCTTTTAATTCTGCCATGCATGCAGTGCAGTACATTGTTCAAGAAACAGCCTCCTAGCAATTGAAAAGCCTTTGGAGGTTTGGCCATTGGATTTTAATTGATAGTCTCAATTATGATAAAGCCGATCATTTTTCTTCCTCAGACTACAGGCACTTGAAAGAAGATGATACTCATGAAAAGCTTTGACCATAAAGATTATGCTAGAGAAACAGTGGAAGCCAAAGAAAGGAAAAAAGGAGAAAGAAGGAAAAAGGTGTTGAGAAACAGAGGAATAGAAGGAAATAACTGATTGGGAGCACCTACCTGTGCCTCGGAGGATGCAGCAGGAAAATCGTGAGTGTGAGCCTGGCCTGGGCAACACAGCGAGTGCTTGCCTTAACAAAAAGAAAGCATTGAAAAGGAAGAAAAAGAACTAAGAAGCTTTCTTTCACGGTTACTATTTGTCTGTTCTCATTAGCTGAAATAGGCTGCATGCCAAATCCAGCTGAAAGGTGAAAAATGTAATCAGTTTTACAGATGTTACCAAATATCTAGATTTTTGGCATCAAATAGATAAAACATCTCTATGACTGAACTTTCTGCTTTACATTTATGTATGTTGGCATCACGTGACAACCAAAGGTTGTTTGGCTCCCATCCATATAAAATGTATCTCGAACTTTGAGTGTGTTTGACATAGAATTACACTCAGGATGGCCTCTCTACACATGGGTCTGGCCTGGCTTTGCCACTGTAACATACTGCCTCTCTGTTTGTACATTAGAAGGAGGATTAAAGTGGCCACATTGTCATCACCCATAGAAAGAGGTGCAAAATACTTGGAAAGAGTTAAGAATCTTTCTCTTTCAACAGTCTAACGCTCATTGGTATTCAAGAATTTAAAAAATCATCTTTCCTTAATTCTAACACTTGGGAAAGACTGACGCGCACATCCTGGTGCTACTGAGAAACATTTTAAAAGAGGGGTTGGCAAATCCTTTCTGTAAAGGGACTAACAGAAAGTATTTTGGGCTTTGTGTGACATTCCATCTCTTAGACTATTTCCCAACTTTGCTCCTGAAAGCAGAGATAGAAAATATATACGTGAGTGTAGCTGTGTGCTGATAAAACAGTATTTATTAACAATAAGATTTGCCCCAGCAAGCACAAGGTCATGAGTTCGATCCCTGGTACCGGAAAAAAACCAAAAACAAAAAAAACAAAAACAATAAGATTCACATTTCATGTGACTTTCATGCGCCATGAGGTAGTCTTCTTTTTGTTATTTTTTTCCAGCAGCTTAAAGATGTAAAATGATGTTTAGCTTTGAGGCTATATAAAAGCGGGCCATGAACTAGACTAGTTGATGGGGCATAGTTTGCCAACCTGCGCAGTACAACGTGAGAGATCTACATTAATAATAACATGACAACAATCATAGGCATTTGTAGCATATTTAACATATGCCACTATATCCTAAGCACTCTGTGTTCTCTATAGCAATTAAGTCCTGAAGATAGCCCCAAGAGGCTGATACTGCTTCTTTCAACATACAAAGAGGTGAAAACACAGAGACTTTAAGTAACAGAACTACTCTACACAGTGACGTAGATTGCTTAATGCACGTGGGTGCCAGGGCAACAAAGACAGTGAGGGTCAAAAACTAAATAAATCTTCCAGCCTTTCAGGGACTTCGTTCACTTATTTCTAATTTTTGCTGAGGTCTTAAAAGCTAGACATTTATCTTGTCCAAGGCCGCAGAGCAGGGAACTGAACTCAAGCCTTTCAATCCAAAACCTCTGCTGTGCTGCTGAGGAAGATCCTTGCATGCTTTTTGAGTCTGCTTTTGTTTTTGTTGTTGTGGTGGTTGTGTTTGTCATTTTTGTTCCAGAGGTAGCTTTTGCACACATCTTTTTATTAAAAAGTAAATTCTCCTTTTTCTAGGCCTAACAGATTCCAGTGCTCTAAGGTAGCTTTGTTATTGCAATTAGACATTTTGTCCTCACAGTTGCCTCATAAAAAATGTGCCGAAGTGTTAAAAGATACAAAGCAGCAGTAGCAACAAATCTTACAAGAATGAAAACATTGGGAGGATGGAAATATTTATTTTCTCTTTACTTCTGTGATTTTTCATAACCCAACCAAAACAAGGTATTTCCAAAGGGACTAAAGGGAACAGCTAGCTGCCTATTACAGCAAACTAAATTATAGTACATGATTTTTTAAAGTAACATTACTTAGATTGAATGAGCTATGTCCAATGTAATCAGCTGATTGGGAACTCAGCCAAACAGACCTCAGAATTCATAGTTCTAACTGACCCAAATGAATTTTGCTCTCAGACATATTCTTCTGTTATTTCTTGTGTTCATTTTCTTCATCTATTCCTAATGCTAACCTGCACCCCACTTTTCACTTGTTTATTGCTTTGTTTTACCACATGCTCCATCTTGTTCCAGTTTCCCTGGGTGTCCAAATCTATCTTACCAATTACACGTTAATCTTAGAATGCTAATTTTAAAAATAATTTCACAGTCTAGTTTGAGATTCTCTGTTGGTGTCCCATTGCTTATGGCACCCGACACATCTCTGAGTCAAGCACTCGGGACCTTTTAAGGGTGACTCAATTTTACAGTCACTAGCAGTCCTATAAATCAGTTGGTGAAATGTGTCTCCTTATCATCATTCTTGAATAAATGTTCTCCTGCTCCGCTCTGAGTCTTTGCTCATGCTGCTTTGTGCTCTGGAGATGCCCTTTCCCTCACTGGGGTACCCTTATTTTTACACACTGCTGAGGTAGCTTGTCAAATTCCTCTTCTCGACAGAGCTTCATTGGGATGCCGAGCTCATTATCTTCTTCTCCCGTCCCTTATGGCCTCTTTGTGGCTTGGTGGCTCTCAAGCCCACCTCTCGCTGACGCTGTGTCTCAGAAGGTTATAAACTCCTGTGATCAGATCACTACCTTCCATAGCAGCAGCCACAGCCCTGCTCACCAAACTCCGGTCTGCAATCAGTGCTTCATCTCCTTGTTTTCTCTATCTCAAATTGACATCTGATTGTAATTTACTCATTTTCCTGAGACTGTGGAGAAACAAGTCAACATGTAAAACACAACTGCATTTGGGTTTGTGTTGGGTTTCTTTGACTTTGTCCCTAGGGGCCGTGCTACAGTTCTGGCATCTTCTACAGAGCCAAGTACTGGTAGGCGAGAGACACTGGCTTCTCTGTTACTGCTCCAGAGGGGGTAGGCCTGAGAGCTTGTCATTTCTGTCCGCAGCTTTCATGGTCTTCTGCTGTTCCCATGTCATGCTGGGAGCCCAGGAATCTTTGTGAAGGCTGCTTATATTTCTGTCAGTGTGCACAATGTGGCCGTCCCTCTCCGGGCTGGCAGGCTTCCTAGTGGGCTGCTTAATGTGGGGCACAACTTCGCTCTGCTCTCGGGACTGGCTCCAGGCCGCCGCCTCTTCCTCCCTTCCCTGAGCCCAGGGGATCGGGGAAGTTTGGGGAACGTCTTCATTCTTGTTTCTTCAGGATGTGAATAAAGAAATCTTTTAGGCTTTTTAAAAACAAAGACACAAAGGCTTGTGGTTTGCCCTGGTTTCCACTCTATTGTGTGCCTCTCCAGAACGAGCAGAGATCTGATCTTGTGCTACCATGGGAGTAATGTGAGAGCGATTTATTGAAAAGAGAGAAAAAAATGGAAAATACAGAGAAGGAAAAATAGTGAATATATAAAGCTGGTAACCAGCTGCATGCATTTCTTGGTTGTTTCCTGTAGTACTTGCATCCGACAGTGGTCATAATACAGGAAACTGCAAAGCTTGCCCGTTTAACTTACTGAACACTTTCTTTACATTTACAAAGGAAACAAAAGGTACTGCCATTCCAACTATTCAGCTTTTTACTCTTGTTTTTCTTTTGTCTTACTTACTTTTATGTGTGTATTCGGTTTAACTAATATGGTTACAATTTTAGAAAAAAGCATCCTCTTCCCAGTAGGTGCTTTTTCATCCCAATATAACTTCCATTCTTTAGAGAGAGTAGAAGGTGAAATGCAGACTCTGCTTACAGGAAAGAAACTTTGGCCACTGATGACGGCAGGTAAGCGGGTGGCGGTGGAGTCTGTGCGGAGCCAGGAGAACCCCAGATACGTCCTGAGCTCCTTGACATAACTCACCTGTTAACAGCATCCCGTCATTGGGCTCTGCCGGGTGTGCCCCTGTCAGTACTTCACTGCATCCAAGTTAGTCCTGAATATTTCTGCTGGATTTCAAAGGTGGTTACAAAGTGCGTTACTCCACCGTGACCTCAAAGCCCAGTATCAGTAGTGGGATATTTCCATGTCAGCCTTGAAGGACCCCAAAGGTAAAAGCAGCAGAAGTGGTGCCAGTACCAGCACTGGAGGAGCACTGCTGGGCACACAGCAAGCACAGTGTAGCAGTGTATGTTATTATTATCATCAACATCAGATCTTTGGATTTTTCTCTTTTTTTGCGATGCTATTCCCCTCTTGATCACACCTCTTAACAAAACCACTAAAAAGGCCATCTCCAAAGTGTTTGTAATTTACCATTCTGTCCGACACACTGCAATTGGAACTGCAAGAGATTTAGCATGGTTTGTCATTTCCAGGCACTTAGACTTATGGGCTGCATAGCCACTGACTTGAAACAGGCAGCTGCTTTGTGATTTTTACATTTCCTTTGAGACTGTAGGCAACTGGGTTTCTAGTTAGTCTGTAATGTCTGAGTTTAAGTGTGGCAGATGCAAGAAATCAAAATCCCTACAACCTCTGGCTTAAGCAAACACTGAAAATACGTCTATTGGTGTGTATAAGTGGAAGGCCACAGGTAGGATTTCCCTCTGGATTAGCGCAATTCAGTGGCTCCACCATGACCTCAAGCTTTCTTTCCATCTTTTCTTCTTTGCCTGCCACAGTGGAAGACTCATCCTGAGGCTGGGCTCATCTCATTGTGGTAATTTGGCTGCTAGCAAATTCCCAGGGTACTTGCTTCACATGTGTCCTTTCAGAAGCCTGAGAGAAGAGCGTTTCCAGAAGCCCTCAGAAGAGAACAAAGATACTTTTTTCTCAGAAGTTCTAAAAATGTCCGCTCCAGCCTCATGGGTGCACGTGTTGTGTCATTCATACTCAGCAATCACGGTAGCCCGGGGAGGGCACCGCCGCATTGGCTCAGTGCCACACCCTCCAGTGGGCACAGGGGCTTTCAGCCTCTTTCAAAGTGTGGAGCTCACAGGAAGTGAAGGAAAATGAGACCAGCTCCATAAAGAAGAGACAATGGATGTTAGAATGGCCATCGGAATATCAAATATGGTAGCTGTGTCATTTGATGAGAAACGGGTGTTAATATCTGAAAGTACTCTGCTGTCTCCCAAAAATCTTCTATCACCTCATTACACTTAATGCAGAACCTGTTGTGTTTGGTTTTGTTTGTTTATTTGTTTGGTTTTGAATCAACAGCAAAAATCATGATCTATACTTGCTTGGAAATGTAACTGTAAGTACTGAGTCAGAAGACTCTGCCTCTGGCAACTTCGTGTTAGACGTGACCACAAAGGACTGAGTGCTTTCAAGACCTATTCAAAAGCAATTCTTTATGGTATCTTGCTTTTAAAAGAGAATTTCAGTGGAATTAGCCTTTCACAACTTGAACATGTGGAGGTGTTTACCATTTTCGTCTCTAACCCGATGAACTAGCGGGGGATAATACGTAACTGCGATGGTGGGCAGGCACTTGTCTCTGGGCCACAGAGCCGAAGTGTGACGTCTGTGGTTCTCAGCATTTCCCCACTGGGTCGTGCAGAAGGAAGTGAGTCTCATGTGCTTTTGACAGTACTTCCACATTTCCCACCTCAAACACGTCAGAATGCACACAGGCAACAGACATTTGTGTAGGTATGAACTTGAACTAGGCCACATCAGACTACAATTAAGATAACTCCCAGCGGCTGAGCACATTTTCTTTCTCAGGTTGCAGGAGCTCACTGTGTAGATGCACACTGCTACTCGTGGCCTCCCTGGAGCCTGGCAGAGTGGCGCTCTGAAAGCCGCTCGTACGGGCACAGAGTGGGTGAAGGCAATATTAAAAACTGCAAACTCATTCTTAATGTTTTTGCCCTGGGATGACCTTACATCATTTTTGTTCCTGTTTTATGACCAGGATACGTGACATAGGCTGTGCTACTTAGGGAAAAAAGCAATCCTATCATATGTTCAGAGAAGGAAAGATGGAATATTTATGCAAATCCTAATTATCACTACAGATTAAAAAATCATTTGTAAAATTACGTATGATTATCTCACTGTTTACCTTGTCAATTATACCTCTTGATGTCCAATAAAAGCTATCGGGCAACCATTTAAACTGAGGAGAGCCTTTGTAGGCAGTTTTCTTCATGTTTGCTCACTGGGAAAGAGGATACTCTCTCTCAAGTTCACTCTCTCTCTCTCTCTCTCTCTCTCCCCCTTTTCACTCTCTCCCTCCCTTTCTTCCTTTCCGTCCCCTGGAGACTGAAAGAGGACCTGTGTAAGCTACTAAGCCCTCTATTACTGAGCTATATCTTCAGCCCAAGAAGGACTTTTTGGATATTCCACTAATTTTTATTAATGTCAAATTCTATTTTAGCAGAATTTAATATTATGTATATATATATGCTAGTATAATATATAAACATTGGCCATTTGATAATGTGCTCAAAAGCACAAGATGAACATAACTGTACAAGAACCCAGTGAAGAATCAGACTGAAAATTTAATTTAAATAGTTTTCTGATATTAATTGACAAATACCCATATATACTTAAAATATTTACTAAAAATCTGTAAATAGGTTCATTGAAATGCTAATTATATCTAGTTATAGTAGTAATTCACCATTAATTTGAATTTTTTTGAGTGGTATTTTCTATAGGAAATGTCCAACATAGAAAAATAATGACCTTATTGCATTTGTGGTCTGGGGAAACAACTGCAAAGCAGTTTGGGGAGGTACCGTTCTGTCTCTTTCTTTTTGTGGTACTGGGGATGGAACCTAGAGCCTGGGCATGGAGCTATGTCCCAAGCCCTTTAAATTGTGAGAGAGAATGTTGCTAAGTCACTGAGAGTTCAGCCAGCCTTTTGCTTCATCCTTGAGGAGGGCTGGGATTACACATGTGTACCCCCACACCTGGCTGAGGAAGATGAGTCCTAAAATGGTCCAAAGGTTTCTGCTTTCTCAGTGCATGCACTTCACAGAATCCTCTATCCTCGTCTGTGGTGAGGTTATGAATACCAGCCACAGCACTTCTGTCATTGTGTTATGTTACATGGCAAGCAGATTTTGTAGATGTAAATTAAGAGCCAAAATCTATTGATTTTGAGTTAATGAAGAAGGAAATTGCACTCCATGGGTCTGACATAAGCAGGCAACTTTTAAAAGAGATGAGCATCAGCAGCAGCCTGCTGCTCGCCTGGATGAAGTAAGCTGCTAAATTGAGGGACCTGAGTGGTAAGGGCAGAACACACCCTTGAGAAGACCCAACTGACAGCAGGCAGGAAGACATGGCCGTGATAATGCAGTGCAGGAAAACGAAATCTGCCAACACCCAGTGTGCTTAGGAAAGAACTGTGCACCTCAGCTGTGCTAGCACCACCAGCCTGTGCCTTGACTTCAGCCTGGCAATACCCTCATAGAGAACCCAGCTGCCCAGTGCTTGCACTATGGGCTCATGGGGATTGAGTAATGATGCATCAGTGTTGTTCTAAGTCACTGAGTTTATGGTAATTCATTATGCAGTGGCAAAAACTGAACAGCAATGTCAACAACTGCCAAAAAATTCTGCTGCATAAAATCAAGAAAAAGCAAGATGTGTAAACATTTATCTTCTAGAAGAGAAAGAGCTTCTTCCATTGGAAATCAGGGCTTCACTGAGCTTCATGGAAAGTCGCTTACTGGGAAGGGATAGGAGGGACCCTGCTAGAAATTTTTTACCTCTTAATGTGCTGAATCTAGCATTATGGTGTGTACACATTAAAACTGACTGAAATGTATACTGAAGGCCTGTGTATACCTACATTTCAATAAGAAATAATGAACTAGACTCATGGAGCTTGTTACCAGTCATTCCCACAATTCTATCTGTGTGTCTTGTACATAATACACACTCAAGAAATATTTTGATTTTAGTAAAATATACATGACATAAAATTTATCACTTGAATCATTTCAAGTGTCCAATTCAGTGACATTAAGTATATTCACATTGTTGTACAACCCATACCACTGTTCATCTCCAAAAGTTTTTCATTATTTTGAACAGAAAGAAATACACCTTACTGGTGAGACACCTGGCTTTGTTTTCTTTTCTTTTCTTTTTTTTTTTTCCCAATACCGGGAATTGAACTCACGACCTTGAGCTTGCCAGGCAGGCACTGTGCCCCTGAGCTAAATCCCCGGCCCCTTCTGTTTTCTTTTCTCCATGCAAACAAGCCAAAGAACAACACAGAACGATCGTTAAGGCACCTCTTATATTGTATTTGTTTATGTATGAGCTTGACAGTGCTGATATGCTTCCAGGTTTTTGTGAAGTATTCTACCCAATGTTATGAACCAAGTTGTTTTTTTATAATCCTTTCCAAACCCACTACTTCCATTGTAATAGGTTGTCTAATTCCCACATCATACCAAGGCCATGTGACCTTGCTCATGTCCTTTTCTTTAAGATACTCTCATATCCTTTCATGCTTGACAAACTTACATAATTAACTCATTCAGAAAATTTTATTGAACACTTCCTCTGTGCTAGCTAGTTTCTGGGGATCAAGTAGCATTGATAATCTTGTGGGGAGATAAGCACTGCTTTTGCAGTGTGTGTTCAGCTATCATCTCCTTGTGGAACTTTCTCTGACTTCTTTCCTTACCCTATTCTCTTTGCTACATCCTGAGGCTGTTTCAGCAGTTGAGGTTTACACCTCTCTTTGGAAACTCTCTCTCTGTTTCATCTTTGCTTATATCCTTGTCTTTTCTACTTAACTGAATGTTTCTTGGAGACCAGGTTCTGTCTTACTCAACTTTGTCTTCTGCCCCTGGCATACTGCTGAGCTGCTGGTTGGTGCTCATTTAATATTCATTGAATGGTGAAGTAGTGTGTTGGGTAGGGACTTGAAGGTTATAATTAAATTCCAGGTGCTACCTAAATATCATGGCTCCGTAACATGTGTAGTTTACTAAAAGTTCAGTTAATAGTTGTAATAGGTAGAGAAAAAGAGGAGGACACTTTCAAAGTCTCCTCCTTTTGAAGGATTTATATTATTAATTAAACAGGGATGTAGGAAACTGTGAATGTTCACTCCTTTTCCTAGACGGGCTCCCTTTCTGATTAATTAAGTTGGATATGGTACAGTATAAATCTCTCAATGCTTATTCCTCCCGTTTCATGCATACTAATTAAGGCAAGCAAACAGAACAAGTGTGTTGGTGGTAGAAGTCATTTATTCAGCAATGGGAAAAATAACACCAGGCTTTAGACCCCCTGCTGAGTTTGCACACAGTTTTTAAAAAAGATTTATATTGGCAAACTAATTAAGCAGCTGAGTGCATTAAATAAGGACGGTGTCATTGCAAAGGTTAGCGAAGATGCCTTGTGTCTCCTCCACTTGGCATCTCACAGGTGAGCGGAGAGAGAACCTGGTGTCTGTGGCTCCTCCTTCGCACAGTGGCTTCCATCTTCAAGTTTCTGGCTTCTGTTAAAAATTAATCACAAAGGGCCAGGGATGTAGCTGACACACCGCTGACCTGGCAAGCACAAGGTCCTGAGTTCGCTTCCCGGTACCAAAAAAAAAAAAAAAAAAAAATCAATCACAGTGTTCAGAGAACTTTGAGAGCTCCCAGGAACTACAGAAAGATAAATTTTGATACAAGATAGTGCAGTAATGCTTGTCTCCTTTACACTATCTATATTTAACATTTTATTTATTTATTTATTTTTGTCTTTTTTGAGACAGGGTCTCGCTGTGCAGTTCAGGGTGGCCATGAGTTCACTTTGTAGCCCAGGCTGGTCTTGAACTTGAAATGATCCTCCTGCCTCAGCCTCCCGAGCGGTGGGATTAGAGGCGTGCGCCACCAGACCTGGCTAACATTTTAAAATGTGGGTGATCATCTCATTAGCAAAGGGAATTCATTCTGAAGTCATAACCACAGATCTTATGAGCCAGCCTGTTTATTTACTGCACGCTAGAAAAGGGAAAGGGCCAGACTGAGCTAGATTAGCGCATAGCAAAAGCTGGCTGGGGAAGTAGGCCTGACCTGCATGTACACCTTCTGGAGAACTCCAGCAGGCTAGACTGAGGTTCACCCTGAGCCCTGGGATCTCAGCACCATCCCTCACTACCCGGATGTACGAGTTCTCGCGGGTTTCCTGGAGATTTGCGCAGTACAAAAGAAAGGCAGCGATAAGGAGCCAGTGCTATCATAACTTCCTGTGATAATCTGTGCTGTGTTTCGCAGATGCCACCTGTACTTTTATCTTTGCTCTCACCCTCTGTGTCTGCTTACTTGGCCCAAGCTCACTGTGTAGAGCCAGTTTCTCTCCCACTCTTCATTTTTTCTTTCTTGAATAAACTTTTCCACAGCTTTTTGCTCATTTCATTCAATTCTTTGTTCGAGGCGAAAAGTACTTGGACTCCAACTGTAGGAGAGACAAGTAATACAGAACCTGGTAACGTTTCCCTGGCGAGCCACTTTTTAGAAACAAGCTACCCGATGCCAGGCTAAACCCTTAAAATAGTATCTTGTCTATAGGGTACTATTTGAGATCTCCCTGGAAGTGAAACAAGCATTATTTTCTACAAGCCCACACCTTCAGTCAGTTCTATTTGTATTCTGTCTGACCACTTTAATGACAGCAAAACCAAAACAGGGCAATATAAATTTCATAGTACACCCACCTGCTATGTTCTTTTTTTGAATGTCAATCCAAACAGACATTTTGTTAAATTCATAAGTGAAGCATTTGCATGTGCATGTGTGTGTGTGAATATGCAAAGATATTTAAATTCGTTCATTAGGAGACTGAAATGAAATAATCTTACGTGAGAGTAGGTAACTTTTTATTGGTGTTTTCCTGCCCTTTTGCTTCTATGTATGTTATGGACATGAAGATGTGGGAACAACTCATATTAGTCGGACCGATTAATTGGTAGAATGTGCTTGTTGTGATGGTGGTCAGAGCGAGCCTGGAAGTAAGGGGCAGAAGCTGCAAGGTCTTGGCTACCTTCACAGCCAGCTAGAAACGTAGCTGTGATCAGACCTTCAGCTCCTTAATGGCCAATGCCTAATTTTTTCACGAGAGAAAGGGCCACGGGGGCAAACATTTTTCTCTTTCTTTGCTTATTTATTTCTTCACAGATGGTTTCTTTCATCTGTATCTAGATACTCTGTTTATTGGCATTTTTGTTTTCATTTTGGATTTTTTTAAAATCATACAGTTTTTTTTTTTTTTTTTTCTTTCCTCCACTGGGCTCTCAGTGAACTCTTCATACTCTTTTGGTCAGAACTCTGTCCCAGGGGTCTGTGGTCTATTTTCTATGTCTCTGTGAATCAAGATAGCAGAAGGAGTTGGAGCATGGACTTTCTCTTATTTCTTATTTTACCACAAAAGTAGAGGCAGGTGGGGTAATGGTGGGGGCAAATTTTAACTATAGGTGAGAACTATTCACACCCCTTTGTAGGAAGGGTTTCCATTGCACCAGCTGCTGTGCAGAACTAACTCATGCATCCGATCACGTTTCTTCCCATTGCCTCTCCAGTGACTGTCCTTGAGGTGGGTACTTCTGCTGCACAGAAGCAAGAGGAAGCCTCAGGAGATGAAGGAACTGTAGCCAGCAAGTCTGAGGAGGACTGTGACACAAGACATTAAGTGTAAACTGTCAAGCTTTGATTGCAGGCTCCCCATGTTCTGGTGATGGCCCTTCAGTAAGTCATACCCACTTCGCATCCTGTTACCTCAGGGAGCAGACAGGGAACAAACACTTTCCTTGCAGGGCTGATCTAAGGATTAACTCACGTGCGCAGCACAAAGCCTGACCTAAAGCTAATAGTATCATCCAGTGGCACCAGTAGGTTCATAGTTTCACTGAGTGGCTCTAGACATACCCAACAAGGAGCAGAAGTGAGGCTCAGTTTCCTGGGAACATGGATTAGTTCTCTCTGAACCAAGAAGTCCGTGAATCAGAACTCTAGCTCCCACCTCCTTCCCCTCATCCCATTCCCCGTATTACTTTCTCTGAAGTGGGAGAGGAATAAGTGATTCAGGCTCCCAGCAGGGTAGAGGAGGAAGATGGTCAGACATCAGCACCTCATCTAAGTGGTCTGGTCCAAGCTGTGCTCCCATCTCAGAGGGAGTCACAGTGCCAGGTGGGACAGTGAGGCAAAGCCCTAAGTGCCACATGGAGCAACTCCTTCCACCACTGCCTCAGCTTACCACTGCAGGATCTGAGCCTATTTCTGCTGAGAAGCCCCTATTTTTTAGTACTGAGGATTGAACCCAGGGTCTTCACTGCATTCCCAGCCCTTTTTTGTATTTTTAGTTTTGAGACAGGGTCTCACTAAGTCACTAACTCCTTTGGAGTTAGGGACAGTGGAGCAGAACCCATGGAGTAATGGCAGCACCTCATCCCTCCTGGCTGACTTTGGCTCAAAAGTCCCTTCACCACCTGGCTAGAAGATTGGTTGTATCTTGATGCTACTCACTTCCTATGCACCCCTTGCCTTCTTGGGGCTCTGTGCTACTGTTCTGCTCCATGACCTGCACCGCTAGCTGAGCCAGGCTTCTGAGACAGTTATCTTCCTTTCTCCTTGACTGGTAAACACTGGCTTTTCCAAAGCCACTACAGCATTGCACTTTACTAGTGTCAACACTCACCACCTATAGAAGAAATGTGGCCTAGGGGATCCTCTACTTGCCTGACAATGCTGGTCTCAGAGAGACTTCAGAGGGAGCCTCATTAGGGCAGTCCCATGTCACACTGCGCCCAGGCTACCAGCCTGGAGCAAAGCCTGCATGTCTTGGTTGATGGCCATGACAAAGCCTCAGCGCAGCAGGTCTCACTGGGAAAGGAGCACAGGCCTCACGGAAGTAGAAGATTCCTCATCTACTCCCAGTGTAATTCTGCATGAACCAGACTCATGGGATTTAATGGCATCTTCTGCCCTCAGGGTGCCCCTCCTTCAGTGATGAGGACATAATACATCATGGAAGAGATAAGAGGAGGCAGACTCTGGGGGAAATTTCCGTTCTTCTTGTTGCTGTATTTCTTCAGCTGTTATAGATTCTTTGGACTCTAGAGCTCGTGTCAGTGACCCATTTTGTGAATGGAGATGATTTTGCTTTGAAGTCGTAATTTATTCTGCAAAAGCTGCTAAAAGAAGCACTTTTAAACTCAGATCTGAGCGAAGGCTGGGAATTGTAAGTCCCCTCCAAGCACTTGGGTAAATTGCAAAGAGTAGAGTCTTTTTCACCTCAGAGATGGCAATTTTAACTTATTGCTCTTTCCTCTGAAGATGGTTTTTAAAAACTTTCTCTCCCCCTTGTTTTCATTGCAAATTCTAACTTAGGTTGCACAAATGAGCCGCTTTGATTTATTGATGACATGTCACTTGCTGTGAGTTAACTTACGACTGCCTCAACATTAGCCATCTAGCTTAGTAAAAGTTTGGAAATTAGCCTGTGAAAACGCTCAGGAAACAGAAAATGTTTTCAAACCATTTAAAGACAGTTACAAATGCTCTCAGACGTCTCTCTCCACAAGCCTCGGAGAAAGAAATGGCAGGTCAAGAATGTTGACTTGCATCCGTATGCCTGGGTTCAAATCATGCTTTCACCAGTTATCAATTGTGTGGCCTTAGGCAAGTTACTTAACCTCTCTGTGCTTCAGTTTTCTCAACTGTGCATGCAAGTAATGCTCCTATGTTTCTCAAAGATTGTACCAAGCAGTAAATGAATTAGATGTGTAAAGATGTAAGAAAGAAGCAAAATATCAGTACATTTTATTCTTATTAAAGGATCTTCTAAATATATTATTGGAGAAGAGAAACATACCGGTGGACCAGAAAAGCAAATATTTATTAAAACAGGTATTTTTTGCTTTTATGGATTAATTATTAAATGATGATTAGCATCAGATCATATTTAATGCAGAGGAGTTTGTAGATTTAGTCCCTGAAGTGTTTTGTATTTTGTTAAGTACAATCAGGTGCATTACCTATTTAAATCTTCCGGGCCTGGTGAAATGCTATTTTGAATCTCACATTTTAAAGGTTGAAGAGAAATGTCTTCAGTGTGTGAGTTTGCATAATAAAACCCATCTGAGTAAGATGATATTGGGGGCCAGTATCTCCTGTCTCCCCCTCACTCTCCTCCATCCCATCCCACACACTCTCAAGAGACACATGTAAGCACACTCTGCGCAAGCTACAGAAAAGGACAACAATGAACACACATCTCTGTCTCCATATGTCATTGCTTCTTCTACCCACTTAGTTTTCAGAGTAACTATCTCATTGTTAAATTTGTCTATTGCTGACAAAGCTATTCAGGAATAAACAATACCCTGTCATTTGATAGGCAGCCAAATCTCCCTAAGAGGGTTCTTTTGGAACCCCCTAAAATGTCCCTTTGTTGCAACTCACAGAAAGTCACAAGAGAGCAGTTGATCTGTGTGGCTGAGTTTTATGAAGATCCCACAGGGACAGGAACGACTGTTTTCTTGCTTACACATTTACACACACATGCACACACAAACCCGTGTGTGCATGTGCTGTCCTTGCCTCATTCATTCACATTTTCTCAGGCTGGTTAGCAAAGAATCTAGGACACAATCTCTGCTAATTTGGGATCATTTGATGATGCATTTTAATCACCTTCTGAGAGTTCCAGTCATCATCACAGCCTCCTTTCCTCTGCAGCGTGAGATGAGCAGGGTGCCCTTATCACACCCATGTTATTGACGAAAACTCCAAGGAGAATTCCAAGGACTTGGTCAATTTTGAATAAATCATATTTATCACTTCATAGCCACAATTTAGCTCCCTGAACTCAAGCAGGTCTTTAATAATTTGGGAGTCTCCAAAGGGAAGGTCTTGTATCTTTGGTTTTTGGTGTATGGCAGTGAATATGGGGGTGGGGTACACAGATTTAATCTGGAGGCCCAGAGTTGTCTCCAGTGAGATTTCTTTCCTTCAAATCCAATGGCTGGGGGCTGGGGATTTAGCTCAGCGGTACAGCGCCTGCCTGGCAAGCGCAAGGTCGTGAGTTCGATTCCTGGTACCGGAAGAAAAACAAAAACAAACAAACAAACAAATCCAATGGCAAATGTCTGGTCCTGTGTCTCCCTTGTAGGGTCTGTGTATACTATCCATTCAAATATGTAACATTCTGTAATCTTTTATTGATTTTTACGATCACCTAAGTAATCTGTCTCTATAGATGGAGGGTGGGGTGGGGGTGAGAACTCTAGGTATTCTCAATATCTAACCCAGTGTCTGGCATACAGTGAGGGTTTAATAAATGATGACTGAGTAAGCACTTTACTTTTTGTGAACGTTTCATGTACAGTTTTACTGCCTTTGTAATACCACTGACTCTTAGCTCTGGCTCTGGCCAGATAAGATCAAGATGGGCGGAATCACCACATAATCCTCAGGGCAGGCAGGAAGGTGCTCCATCAATGAAGAATTTCAAAGAATTTATTAGATTCACACCATCTAATTCCTTTGTATTCAGAGCTAAAAGTCAAGGGAAAAATCTAATGGAGGTTTTAGCCATAGAATTTCAAAATCCAGCTGAAAAGAGGAATTTTATATAAATGTCATAATTAAATGCTGATTTTAAAACGCACTTAATTCTAAGGGAAGAAACGTTTCAGGGAATGGAAAAAGGAAAGAATGGATAGAAAAGGCTGGTATAGGAGGCAGGACTTTGGCAGGAAGGACGGGCAGCAGAGATCCGGCCCTTTCAAGCAGCAGAGGTGAGACTCTCTGTAGGGGCGGGGCTTGGGAAAACAGGAAAAAACCTTGGAGACTGGCAGGAGCGGGGCCTTCACGAGGAGCCACTGCACAGCCTGGAGTGAGTGGGCACGACTGAGAGGAGATGAAACGTGGTTTGCGATTGTAATACCACCCGGCCGCCCCGGGTGTCTGGGGCCCCAGGTGGCAGGGACAGTGCGTTAGGCAGCGGTGGAGGTTCCAGGGTGATGCCGCTCGTTCTAGCACCTCCCCTCCACACTCCGCTCTTGGTTTCCGTTTCACTAGAAACAACACTGATATCTTTACTTACAAATCTCCTGTTGGGGAACTACCCTAATCTCTCTATAAGGGAGAAATTTTACCACATGTGCACCAGAATTCCTCAGGGATCTTATTTTAAACGTGATTTTCTGGGACTCACCTCCCCCACACCCAAGTTATGATTTAGTAGGACAGGACTGAGATCTAGTGTTCTGCACTTTGGCAAGGGCTCAAGGTGCTCTATGAATCACATTTTGTGAATATGGTCCCAGCGGGCAGAGAAAGGAGCAGGAAGAATCTCAGAAAATGGGTAGCCAAGGAAAGGTACGACAGAAGTAAACTGCACAATCAATCACTATGACTCTGAGTTTTGCTGAAATTTAAATGACATCCAGAATAATTCTTGTCTTCCCCATAATTTTGGGCATTATTTTAATTTGATGAATAGAGTGATATATACCAGAGGCATAGAAATTATTCAACTTCCAGAAGCCAGGTAGTAAGAATACTAAAGCTCACATTAATCCAAGGACATCCCTAAAACAGCCACTTGAATTTATACTCTGCTATTGGCTGGGCCCAAAGTAGCTCGTTTTCAACTACAATTAGTAGCAAATTACAGTCAGACTGACTTTCAGAAGAGCGCGGAAACAATTTCAAGGATAAGATGGGTGCTGCCACTGAATCACACGAGCTCATGCAGTTGCAGAGACGCGGGTCTCCCAATCCTGCAAACCTGCAGGCAGGCTTCTCTCAGCAAAAAATGCAGCCGTTTAATTATTGTTCACTCTGATGATGGCCTGACCTGATGAGGACAGTGCTCAGAACTGGCAACAGTAAAAGATGATAAACATGTGCATTGCTTCTACACCTTCACATGCAAACACTTGAAGGGACTTTTGTAGCACCCGACCAGTTTCTTTTTTTTTTGTCTTTTTGAGACAGGGTCCCACTATGCAGTTCAGACTGACCTTGAGCTCACTTTGTAGCCCAGGCTGTTCTCGAACTCCAGCGATCCTCCTGCCTCAGCCTCCCGAGTGCTGGGATTACAGGAGTGCTCCACCACACCCGGCCCTACTGGTTAGTACTTGGATGGGAGACCAACCAGTTTCTTTTAGCCTGTTTGCAAAGCCTCTTTGCGAACTGACTATGAAGTAGAGGGAACGTTTGACGTGACACTTTGGCCGTCACCTCTTCTTTCATTACAAAAATAAAAACTGATAAAAAAAATACATAATGAAAAAAAGCTGGACAGGGCAGAACACATCACTGAGCTACCCGCGCAGTCCCGGGTCTGACGGGGAGAGCTGATGTGCTGCTCTGCAGCCCTGCGGTCTGCAGCAGAGCTGAGGTGTGGAGTGCGGGCTGCACTGTGTGTGGCACTGTTTTGAATGAGAAAAGTGAACTTCTGTAGAGTTAGAATTCCAGGAAGTTGTAAAAAGTATTTTGTTTTTTGTATCACAGCTGAAGGAAGGTTTCACCAGAAATTTTTGTTTTCTACTGCCTTACAGTTCTACACAGAAACACAGCCATTTCACCCGAGAGAAAGCAAATAATCCCAATAGAGAAGAAAACATATCGTAGGGCTTGTCTTGACTTTCTTTTCCTTCCCTCCTTCCTTCCTCCCTTCCTCCCTTCCTCCTTTCCTTCCTTCCTTCCTTCCTCCCTCCCTCCCTTCTTCCCTCCCTCTCTCCTTTTCTTTCTTTCTTTCTTTCTTTCTTTCTTTCTTTCTTTCTTTCTTTCTTTCTTTCTTTCTTTTTCTTTCTTCTCTCTCTCTTTCACCTGTAGTCAAAGTATGTTTGCCTTCATTTCATGTGAGTGTGATACTGGCTGGATAAAAAGCCAGGCTTTCATTAGTAAAACTCATAGACAATGCAGCAGGCTCGACTCTTACATGTCCAAGCACAAACAACGATAATGCCTAGAGTTGGGGAAACAAAATTTCCCGTTTCTTTGAATCACCAACCAAAGTCACCAGAGTCCACCCTCAAGTCCAGTAAGAACAGGCAACCTCCAACTATTTCAAAGGGAAAATAAACTGAATTTGAATTGAAAGTCAACACCCTTTAAAAAAATGTGAAAAATCTTGTTTGCTTAGAGTATCCACTGGGCAAGGAATAGGTGGGTCTCTGGAGGTTCTCCAGCCTGCCTGGTGCCTGCCTCCCACCCAGTTACCTTCCGGGCTCCTTGTCTGTTTGGACCACTGTTGGGGATATTCTTCACTCCATCATTTGCCTTGTAAAGAAATTTCTGGCCTATAGAGAGCCCTTCCTGGACCTTGTCTTGGTCTGGTGAAGTTTATATTTGTAATCCCAGGGGAAAGTTATTGGAATTCCAATAAATTAATCCCAATCTAGCACTTTCAGTGAAACCCATGGTAAGAATAAAGGTACTAAGGCATATTTGTAGTTGTGGGGAACCAATGGAATCCTAAATCCAATCAGAACGATGGCTAACTGAAACACAGGTCTGGACCCAGGACTGAGCCCTGGTTTTATTAATTTGTGAAGAGAGGAGTGGCTCAGGGATGAGTGACTGAGAAAAGAGTGGGAAGTACATGAGTGCTGTGAGCTGGGCTAGGCAGGAGGCCTGAAATCATCTCTGCAGTATGCAGGGAGAGAGAGATGTAGAAAGAGTAATCTGCATATCACAGATTGGGGTAGTAGTGTTTTGGAGTATTTAGGGTTGGTGCTTCTGTTTTAGTGTGTAATTATCATGCCCGGATATGTCACAGCTTCTTTCTCAGAGCTCAATCCCAGGCATCACTTGGCCCAGCTCACAGCCACGACTTGGGAGCAGAAGGCAGGGCATCACTGACCTGTTCCTTGCTTCAAAGACTATACAACAGCAGCTCTGCTAGACTGATTTGCATTGCTGAAAGCCAGTTGAGGGGGTAAAGAAATGTCCTAGCCAGCTCTGTACATATCAATACACCAAGATAGGGCCAGATATGGTCCTCCACACTGGCCCAACCGTTTCCTCATTTCACCAGGGTCAGCCCAGAAGAAAGAGCTACTTCCTCAGGTGACAGGGCATGACACAGGAGGGTGGCATCTGTCTGTCACTCAGCTGGAACTCCATGCCTCTGGAGAATGTATATTTTAAAAGTGACTCTTCTTAGGGTGTTCATAATCTACAATTTGATGTGTTTTCAAGAACCTCAACAGGGTGGCCTCTCCAAGGAGTCTGGGTTCAGGTGAAAACCTGGGAAAAGATCTCTGTGGAAGGAACCTGCTTAAAGATTTCTGCTTACTTACTCTGCTGCTCTTTGGCTTAGTAGCAAGTGTACCCAAAGCCAAAGGGGAAGAAAGAAACATTTTCAACCTCAGCTGACTGTTTTGTGTGTACTTTGTTGAACTGGTTACCTGCTGACCATGTGCTGGCTGAACTGTGTGTCCCTTTGCATCCTTTGGTCCAGGGATTTGAGGGAATGGGAAGGAATCCTGTGATCCTCTGCAGGGCTAGTTTCTCAGCCCTCTAGGAATTCTACCCACTCAGGTCCTCCTTCATCCTGCTTTGAGGACGGTTACTCTTTCCTTACTTCATTTGTCTTTCTTGGTCTTGGAACAGTGCATTTTTCATCAAATCTTCAAAATCACACAACCCTCCTTACATTATAGGTGAGAACACCGTGGCCCAGGAAGCTCAAGTGACTTGTATACACAACTAGCTATGCTCACTCCTATTTCCTGTGTGTGTGTGTCTGTGTGTGTGTGCATGTGTGTGTGTGTGTGTGTGTGTGTGAGAGAGAGAGAGAGAGAGAGAGAGAGAGAGAGAATAAGCAAGAAAATGCTCTGATATTTATTGAGACCCTATCATATGCCAGACTAGAAACCTTCCCTATGTTATCTAGCCTGAGCCTCATAACAGCTCTGTGAACTAGATATCAATATCCACATGAGCTGGATGAGGAATGAGGTTCACTTCTGGGAGGAGCCACCTGACAGCTGGGGACTGATCCATGATGTCTCTTGGTTCCATGTGGAGCACTGCCCTGAACTCCAGAGAACGGAAGCCACCCATGGGGGTTGGGGCAGCCTAAAGCTTGCTTGAGGGCAAGGGTTCTCTGCACAGAGGTTTCTGAAGCAGCACAGGAACACTCTGGGGGGATATGCAGCTGCTCAGCATGGCACTGCTCTTAGGCCACCTGTCCTATTTCTCTTTTTCCTGCTTTGAGGATTTTTTCAGTCTGAAGTGACAACTGGAGGATAAAAAAGATCTCTCAGAAGTGTTCAGAATGAGGACACCAAGTGGAAGGTGCCACATACACTGTCTGCTTGCATGGATGCTGCCGGGAGAGGGGCGGGGCCGTGGGGGCGAGCGGAGAGCTGCGGTGGCATCTTCTCCTGGGAGATGAAGCTCTCAGCTCCCCCTGTCTAACAGGAGGCTGAGTTTTCCCTGAGCCAGCGGTGGAGGAAGCTGAATCACTTCCTTCTGGGCATCCGTTAGGAGCAAGGTTTCCTCTCCAGGTGTCCCTGGATGTAGGTTGAGAAGACAAGGACAGGGCATTCACGGCGACTGCAGAGGGCAGGTGCCAGGTCTGTCCACCTGCTTTTCTCAGAACAGGGGCATGCAGTGGTGCTTCCTCTCCGCCCCAGAAGCTCGCCGGGGAACCCTCCAGCCAGCTCTGTTCAGATTGCAGTTCCATTAGGTGATTGTTTTCAAATGTGAGCTCCTCCCGGAAGAGCTCCAAAGAGAAAAACACCCAGGCAGTGAGGACATCATTTCTCTTCTTTTTGCTTGCTCTCTGCCTTCTTTTAGCATATGCGGCTTTGAAGACACTGGGCCTGCGATTATTCTCATTTTTTGCTCCTCTCTAGGGATATGACATCAGCTCATTTTAAGATGGCAAACTGCCAAAACCTTGTTTTTATCTTTCCAAAAAGATTTACAAACTGATAGAGTGATTTAAATGCAGGTAATAGAAAGAAATACTGCTGTGTTCTATTCAAAAAAGGGTTATTTTTTTACCCCTAGAAGAGAGTAAAGTAACTTTAAGGAACTCAGAGGAAACTTGCTGATGCCATTTGATTATTTCTTGCAGGAACACAAAATCTCAAGTAAGGGCAGAAGGTGATATAAGAATAACATCAAACTGGGGGTAGCAAAGCATTTTCAGTTATCGCAAATGCACACTGGCCTTTTCCACGGGGGACGTTTAGGAAACCTGACTTATTACAGCTGCTTTGAGAAGGCTGGAAGATTCGATCCACCCACAGGAATCAGACAGGCAGAATTACCACCCAAAGAGAGGTGTACGGGCATGTGCTCTTACAATGGACACGATGGGCCTTTAACTCCTTTGATAACTCCTTCACTGCCTTCTGCTCCCGTACAGCTAGGACTGACCTATTCTGTTTCTCCATTACAAGGTTTTGCATAGGAAATAATAAATAGCAAGATGAGAGGCTCTGATGTTCGAACTCATCCCTGAAACTCAGCAAGGCTTCTCAGCTTCAAATCCCAAAGCCAAGTTCATGAATTTTATTTATGTATTCATTTATTTATATGATGTCTGGTGCTGAGATGTGGATAAAAAATTAAAGCATAAATTCATCAGAAGGCCTCATCGTGAAGCTAGATTAAAATTTGAACCTCTGAGCATCCCAACGCCTCCTGCCACAGGAGTAAGTCATTCCTGAGCTCCACAAACAAAGGAAGCTCTCTCCTCCCCCAAACAGGAGCCGGTGAAAAGGCAGACCTGAGAATACTTGCACCACCCAGGACATCCCAAACCAAAACAAAAGCAACTCACCAAAGAGCCAAACAAACACGGGAGCAGCCCGCCCTCAGCAAGCCCTGGTGAGGTGCCAAATTTGGCTTCTGGCTGTTTGCCTTGTGGGAACTACGTAATGCCCAGACAAGGGCCTTTGCCTGAGAGATTCAGCCTCATATCTGAGACTTTTACTCCTAGGACCTGGCAGGAAAAAAAAAAAGGTGAGAATCTCACTTGCACTGATGCAGCGGGCTGCTAGCTTTTATTAGGTAATTTTGTTGTTAAGGTTAGAGACGGCGATGGGAGGAAATGTCACGTTGAGGAGTTTATAGGATGAGTTCCATTCTTCTCTCCCCACAATAACAGAGGTTTTCTCTTTTTGTACTCTCTAAATTATTCACACTTTCAATTCTCTGAGGTCAATATGTGTGAATTTCCAAACTAGGAAGTCCTGTCCTCTCACCTATGGGGTAGAATAGCAAACTCAGACTGAAGATGTAGGTTCATGGTCCAGGTATTAGCTAAGGAAGAGCAGAAGTGGGAGAAGGAGGGAGTTGAGCTTCAGAGGTTAATCTTGATGGGTGGAAACAGAGGAAGTGTTAAAATGACCACTGTGGCCCAGATACCTTACAGAAGCCCTTTCATTATGACGGCGTCTGTAACAATTCTATAAAGTATTTTTCTGATGTCACAGATGAGGAAGCTGGATCTCAGAAAGTATAGGCAGTTGCTTGAAATAAGATGGCTGGTGAGTACTGGCCTGGGCTTCAGTGACTCCAAAGACTATTCCATCCCCCAGGGCAAGAGATCAAAATTACCTCCATGGAAATTAATGTGATTGAGTCTCTATGACTATTTATTTCTACAGTTAATGCCGACACAGTCCCTAACCTCTGTGCTGTCCAGAACTGCAGCTACTCGCCACATGTGGCTATTTAAATTAATTAAAATAAAATCAATAACTCACAGCCTCTGTTTTATCAGAATATATAGAATACTCAGTAACTACACATGACCAGTGGCTACTGGCAATAGTGTGTGCTCCTACAGCGAACAGCACAGACTTCTAGAACATTCTTATCCTCATGGAATGTTTTGTTGGACAGCTCTGGAGTTGAACAGCACTGAGACATTCGATTTCTTAATGAGACCTTTCCCTATGAGGATGTACTCAGTCCTCCTGGGCCTGAAGAATCCAGCTCAGCCTGCTTATTAGAGCAGAAATTCTTAGTTCCACTCTGGGTTTCCATTGGGAGGAATTTTCCATAAGCACATTTCTGACCTCTATCTGCCTCTTTACTCCTTCTATTCCTGGAGGGAGAGATCTTTTACCAATTTGCTAGTTTGGGGAGAACAATTGGGATGAACTATGTGGGGGAACACTAACTCTACTTTTCTCCAGGGCTCTGCCCCTGTGGTGGGCAGGATCTGGGGGTGCCTTGAAAAGATCCACTTTCCATCCTTTTTCACCTTACTCCTGGCTCCGGGAGGCTGACCTAGGAGATCCTTGTCAGTGAATAGTTTTGTTTTTTTTTTTTTTTTTTTTTTTTTTGCTTTTTCTCCGGTACCGGGAACTGAACTCACGACCTTGCACTTGCCAGGCAGGCACTTTGCCGCTGAGCTAAATCCCCAGCCCCGTCAGTGAATAGTTTTGACCTCCATCAGACCCACCAAACCGTAAGACAACATACTGCCAACAGTTTATGGTAGGATGAAACAGCCAAATCTGCATTTAGGTGGCCGCAGTGTCAAGAATACAGGAAGCCACACAGACCCATCCACTTACCACTCTTGTGCCAGTGCCTCTCCTGAAGCTCGTGCATATGGTATGGATGGGGAGACGGCTCGCTGATGAAGGAGGTGAAATCCAACCTTTGTTAACAGATGGATTGAATTCAGATAGCTAGAAGCTGAAAGTGACCTTCATGAGTAAGTTCCACTCTGGGGTAACTCTGACAGTGAAGATAATTCTTCTAGAAGGCAGAGACTTGGGAGATATACATATTTATTCTGTGCAGAAAAAGAAATCATCCATAAGAAAAACACATGTGGGCTGATGGTTAGTCATCAATGGCTCGTCTGGTGGGTCAAGGCCTAGAAGGAGAAGGATGGGAGGATCAAATCCTCAGGACAAAGAGGTCTGGGGAAGAGGCACGTGAAGCACCCGTGATGGTGTACGGCGAACTTTGCACTAGATACAACTGAGAGCACCCACCGTGGAGACATACGACACATTTGAGAGGCCTAATGGTCTGCTTGGTTGCTGTCAAGCGTGGGCTTATGCCGCGGCTGAGGAAATGGAGGCAAAGGATGACCCTGACAGCATGGGTTTATCCTCACGCAGGCTGCTTGCCACTGCCAAGTGTCCACACTAAGAACAGAGACCACCATGGGGCAGTGGCTTGGCACCATCCGCTGTGGAGACCAACGGGCAGATGGTGGCAGGTTCATGCTGGACTCTCCCACGTCAGCAGAAACAGTGGTGTATGTGTAATGAATCAGCATGTGCACCTATGCAAGGTTGCTTTTTGTCTCAAAGTCCCAGCCAGCATGACTATACAAGGCTCGGAGAACTTGAGTCACTGACACAGGAATCCCATGAAACATCTCATCGCACCAAGGAGGGATGGGCCATGACACATTACACGTTAACATTACTGGTACCATATCACAAGTGGTTGAGGTCTGATAGAGTAACCAAGCAGTTGTGTAAGAGACAACAAGGACCAGCTTACGGATCACAAGTGGTGAAGATGGACTTGATCATCCCAGGCACAGTAAGTATACACCAACAACAGTTTCATGAGGTCGAGTCCCCAGTAGGTGGAAAATGTGAATTTGGGAACCGAGGAACAGACACAGGCATGAGCCAGCTCCTAGCAGTCCAGGTGAGCTGCTCAGGAACTGTGTGCTTCCTCTCACTTTCTAGACTTTGAAGGTTTAGGGATGTTGATTTCTGAGAACATTTCTAACTGAAAAGTCGGTAAGAGTTGCACTAGCCTGCCGGCTGACCGTTGTGACAAACTCTACCAGGCAAGAGGAAGCCTCCGTCCTGGCAGAGTATTGGGTCCTGATGATCAGGAGAGGGGAGGGCTGGTCTGAGGGTTCTCTTGGAACTTCCCTATTCAGTTTTAACAGTAAGTGGACAATTCAGTGGTCATGCCCTATGAAGGACTCATGTTTATAACGAAGGTTAGAGTGACCCCACCAGGTAAGCTGCCTAGACCAGCAGAGGAACCAGCTGAGGGTGCGGGGCGTCTAGAATGAGTGGTGGAGAGAGAGCTGATGAGTGTCAGTTACCTTGACACCAGCTCCAGATGAAACCAGAGCTGCCATTCATGCCACTTGCTTTCCTCTTGTAAAGGGGAAAATAGGGCAGCAAGGCTTTCAGTGGGGCTGCTCCCAGGTTTCACCATGTGAAGAAAGTGAGTCCAATAGCCCAGGGCCAAGGACTACTGACTGCTACGCGGCACTGTCCAGACCTCTTCAGGACTGAAGTGTGGGAGCCTTGTAATGCATACCCGGTCCCTTCCAGGAACTGCCTTTGGCAAGGAGCCACCTGTGGTCACCGAAGTCGCACTCCACGCCGCAGGACTACGAGGCCCTCCAGTGTGTGGTCACTGCAAAGGTCCAAAGGCCCAACTTTCCTGCATCTGGCAAGACAATTAGCTGTTCATCCCAGTGCACAGGCTTCCTGCGGGATTGAATGAGGTCTCTGTCACAGTTTCTTTGCCTTTCCTGCCTTGCTTGCCTTTCATTTTTCTTTAGGTGTTGACCTTGAAGATGCTCACTGCTAAACTTCCTGCCTTCAGATCTCTGTCTCTGAACCCATTCCCTGGGGGTTGGACCCTGACACATGCTGTTCTTCAACTCACAGTGCTTTCCCCTTCCAAGGTTGCTGTTGAGTCTTTTTTAATTATCCTACTTCAAGTGTGTCTGCTGAGTCCTGCTTGGAGCCTGGCTAGTGGAGCAGGACACTGGGCTGGGCCTTCTCTGGATCACCAATCCCATGATTGCCCAATTCTGAGATTCAGCATTGGTAAGAACCTCTATTCACAGATAATATCCACACCCTTGTCTCTACCAAAATCAGTTCAACTAAGGTTTTTTTTTTTTTGCCTCTATTGTAATGTTTTTGTTTAAATTATTCAGCAACAGAATAGGGAAGCTACTATTTGATGGGCACCCTAACACCCCAACCTTCTCTGGAACATTTGTACCAGATTTGAATGGAAAGACCAAATGTTTGTCCTATTCTCAGGTTTCTCTTGGACAGCTGTGTGTGTGTGTGTGTGTGTGTGTGTGTGTGTGTGTGAGCGAGTGCACGGGGTGCACATACAGGGGCATCCAGCAAGCTCAGTGTTCTCTCAGTAGGTCAGCTATCTCACTCCTAGCCAGGGCCCTTGAAGTGATAAGCCGGTTTATTAGATCTTTCTATGATTTGAACCTTAAATGTCCTCCAAAACTCATGTGTTAAAAGTGGAAGTGCCCCGAGGTGGGGCTTTCAGGAAATGATTAGATCCTGAAGCTTTAACTGCATCAACGGAAGTTAGATGTGCATCCATTAATGTGTTGGTCATAGTTCAATGGGCCACCGGGAGGTGACGGAAAGTAGAGAAAGTGGGGTCTGGTTGGAGGACATAGCACTTGGGGCTTGCTCTTGGAGAGTATATTCTGATTATGGCCCCTTCCTCTCTCTACTTCTCTGCTGGTATGAGGTGAGTATCTTTCCTCCACCACATACTGCTTGCCAAGAGACGCTGCCTTTCCACAGGCCCAGAAACAAGGAAGCCAATGACCATGAACTGTCTGAAACTATGAGACAAAGTGAATAGCTCCTCATCATAAGTTGATTTTCTCAGGTATTTCATCACAGTTGATGGAAAGCTGGCAAACACAGGTCTCTCTGGCACTCAAACATTATTTAAGTCATTGATGCTTTCTGTGTTCAAAATTTCATTTTTCAACATTATTTTCATGACATAATTAGTAAATGAAAGTATTCTGTCTGGTAAAAAATAATTTGGAACATTATAGAGAAATATAAAAATCCTTTCAGCTGTCAACCAGTTGATCTTGTGGGCAAACCTTCCAGACCTTTTCCAAATTGGTAGTCTATTTAAAATTGTGTATTTTCTTTGATCAGAAAATTCTATTTTTTTGTAGGTTGTACTTATGAAAACCCCTTGGATGTGCACAAGAGGGAACAAGGGTATTTACTGCAGCATTGTTTATAACAGCGATAAAAAAAAACCTTAAGTGGGGACTAAATGCATTCTAGAACGTCTTTACAATGACATTGTATACAATAGCAAAAACTGTGATGTGGATCTCTAAGTGCTAGCGTGGAAAAGTCTTCAGGAAATACCCCTGAGTGAAAGTGAAGAGTGTAAGGAAACTTTCTTATTAGGGCTACTTAGGAAAGTCCTGGCCACCGGAAATGGCCTGGCTTTGGTGAAAGGAGAAGGAAGGGAGACTAGTTCATGCCCTGCCCTGCGCTGCCTCTTTCAGCCATCTCTTCCTATTTAACTCCGTCATTTCTGTCCCTGCTTCCTTCGATATTCTTCCCTTCCTCAGTCACTTCTTTTCATGAGCTAAAATGAAAGCCAAATCTATGTCCTATGAACTGTTTGTGTTTACTCTCATTAACAACTGTTTGAATTCAGCTGATTAGCAACACAGCCAATACAAACTGGTAGTTAAAAGTGTCAGAATAAATGGATCCATTGCTTGTGCCCTGGCCCACATGATCCCACTGATGAATAATTAATTGGGCAGTAATATGTTGTGTTATATGGAGACTTGCCTCCTTTGGCTATTAAAAAGTTTAAAAATAAACCAGCAATTTGATGTACTTACACAAAATAAAGTATAAAAAAGAAACTCCAAGTATGTGTTAAATAATAAAAGTATAATGGGTACATTAAGGAAAAAGTTCACCATAAGTTTGTGCTTTGCATTATTATTGAAGCATGCAGATTATTTGAATTGAAAAAATTCAGCTTTGATGACTTCCGCTTGTGCTGGAATGCAGGACTTGAGATAGCAAAGCAGGACTTTCCAGCTGCTCTCGGGGTAGCACATTTACAGGTAGCAGAGATGTCCCTTCTCTTTCCAGTGGGCGGTGATCCCATTTCTGTCTGGTATGGTAGGATCCGAATGTGGGATCCCTTTGAAAACTCACGGTCTATCTTTGGGGTACAATTATTATAAGATGGGTGGAAATGGCTGACACTGCTAAACGAGGTGATAGAATCAGTGACAATCTCTGGCCTCTTGGAAGCTCTTGTGTCATTGTTTAAATGTGACCCCAACTGACCCACCTGACAATGAAACAATGGGAAACAGTCAGAAGAAGTGAGCATTTTTAGCTAGAAGAAGAAATGGAGGAGTAGGGTTACCAGACAGACATAGGACATATAATTTGATTTGAATTTTATATAAATGATGCAGGCTCCTTAAGTATAATTCCATCCTAGGTGTTGCATGGGACAAATTTATGATTAGAAATTATTCATCACTTATCCAAAATTCTAATTTAATCAGATCCCCTGGTGTTTGCTTGTTGGTTTTTTTTTTTTTTGTGTGTGTGACAATAAGGATCAAACTCAGGGCCTTGTGTGTGCTCAGCAAACTCTCTTCCACTGAGCTACATCCCAGTGCCCCTGGTGTTCTATATTTTTTATTTGTTAAATCTTTCAAATGCAGCAGGTTACATTTTAAAATATTCAACTTGAAGTGTTTTATGAACTTGGAAACAGATTTTTCTGTATGTGTCTTAATTTTTCTGAACCCCAAATTATAAATTATGACCCATACTTTGAACTTAAATGGTACTGAATATTGGATCAATTCAAGGACCAATTTTCTAGAAGCTGGAATGTCCTGCAGTGGAACAGATTGCCTCAGAAATAGTGCATCCCTGTGCCGACAATATTACCACGGTTATACCAAAACTTTTACTAGCAAAGGACTGTGTGAAACTAAAAGATTGTGAAAGAGGGACTGTTTTTAAAAATTAGAGACTTATCTGTGCAATGGAATTCTGGGCAAATTGGTGCTTCCGTCTTTGCACAATGGGAAGATTTCCAAGTAGAGCTCTGTTACAGCTTCCTTCTAGATGTCCCCCTATCCTTCCTGTGCATAGGTGCTGCCTCAGGGGACTTGACGGGGCTACAGGAGCGGAAGAGACGTGCCTTTGGGAAGCAGGGTTTGGTCAGACGTTGGCCCTTGGGGCGTGGGCTGGAAGGGTTCAGCACCTCCTCAATTTCTCCCTCCATGCTCTCTCTGCTTCCCTGCCGTCACGCCAGAGCGGCTCTGCTCAGCTCTCCTGTGTCATGGGCCTCCACGGGACATCCTTCCTTGGCGCCAGCTCGCTGTGGACTGAAATATGAACCCAGATAAAGCCCCCCTCCCTTTACATTGTGAGTGTAGGGTATTTCTGTCCCAGCGACAAGAAAAGTGACTAAGACAATCTTCAAGTAAAAAAAGGCAAGCTGGGCGTGGTGGCACATCCCTATCTATACTCCTAGTACTCAGGAGGCTGAGGCAGGGGGATCACCACTTTGAGTTCAAGGTCAGCCTGCACTACATAGCAAGATCTTGTCTCAGAAAAAACAAAAAACAAAAAAAGGCAAAAAAGCAACATGTTAGGTTTTCATTTTTATAGATTTTAAAAAGTATAAACATAAATATAAGTAAAAAGCATAACATGTTTTTTCTAGGTTAACTACTTGAGAAATTCTTATATTTATTTAAGGAAGGAGATCAGTTGTTGAGGGCATGTAAGGAAAATTTATTATTTTATACCTTTAGAGATGGGCTTAAATAACTACACGTGGAAATAGGCTGGATACTTACCCAGAGGAAAACTAGACGGGAGCTGTTTGTGGCGCAGGGGAGCAGGTGCTAGAAGGAGGCCACCCCATATTTCTTTTAGTTTAGAGATGGCTGAAACATTAATGCGTTGAGAAAAGCCCCCACCATGTGGTTTTGGGAAGAGCACTGGTATCTCTGAGAATTCTGGGTCACCCCTGCCCACTGACAAGTTCACTTTACAGAGTCTCCCAGTACACATGGCCAACTACAGCACACGCTCGGCAGTGCTGTCTGTGAGCCACATGAGGGCAAGGATTACGTGCAGAATAAGTGCACAGTCCACAAGTCCTCATGCAGTTCTTGGCCTTAGGTTCATGGTAGGCCCTGCTTCCCAAAGACCAGGAAAAGTAACTCTTATCTCCTTTTTTGATACCGATTTGTGATTTCATAGACAAAAAAGACTATCAATAATTTTATGTGGTTCAGGTACAACTTTTTCTGGATGTTCCTTTTTACTTTTGCCTTTGAACAGTTAAAGAAACAAGTCGAAGGAGTGGGCCTGGGAAGAAGGAAGGAAGAGAGGATAAGAGAAGAAGAGGGAGGGTGTGTTTGTGGGTACTCTCTGTCTGCATCCACTCTGAGAGTGAAGCAGCCTATGAAACTTTTGGGGGGACTATGTAGAAGTATTAGCCAGTCAGTGGCTGTCTCAGACCTTACTTACAGGTAGTGAATGAGATCAGAATGAAAGTCTTGCTGAACTGCCTTGTTTTGGCTGTACGGTGGGGGTGTGGACACAGGGTTGTTTCCTGTGAATGTTAAGAGGACCCTAGGGCACTGGGCTGGAGAGATTTTACAGTCCTGCCTTTGAGTCCCCTTTGCCTTACTGTGATGGTTTTGTACTGCAATTGCTTGTCCAGAGTCTGAAACAAATCTCTGTTGAGACCTGTTTCCTTCCAGGTTTTCATCATGGCCAGAGATAATGGATGAAAAGATAACATCTTGGCTCTTTTATTACAAGTCCTCTTTGGAACACTAACATTTATTTTTAAACAGGACAGTCTGTTTGCCACAGTTAAATTTGCATTACAGAGACTAGTTCTATGAAGGAGGCGGCCACATCTATGCTCCATTAAGAACTTCTGTTCCCTGATCATTCTCTTCCAGGGTCTGGTGTTTCCCACCCTCTTCCTCATTCCTCCTCCCTTCCATCCTCTTCCTTCTTTCATTCTTTCTGCTCCCTCCCTCCCTCCTTCTCTCCCTCCTTCCTCCCTTTCTTCCCTCCCTCTCTTCCTTCTTCCCTTCCTTCCTTCCTTGCTTCCTTCCTTGCTTCCTTCCTTCCTTCCTTTCTTCCTTCCTTCCATGCTAGGGATCAAACCTAGGGCCATTGTACTCAGCCCTTCTTTACTTTTTATTTTTTTAAGTCAGGGGCCCACAAAATAACTAAGTTGCCCGGGCTAGGCTGAAGCTCGTGATCCTCCTGCCTCAGCCTTCCAGAGTGCTGGGATTACAGATATATACCAGTACACCCAGCTAGGCTCTGGTAGTTTTCATCATTCCCACCACTCAGGGTGGAGGGGACAGTAGGCAATTTTCTAAAGCTACTGGGTGAGAAGAGGAGTTTGAATCTAGCTGTCTGACTTTGAATCTAATAATCTATACTTTGTTGTATGGTTGAAACATAGTGTCATAACCTACCCTTTTAATTTTTTCAGTGAGGAAAAGAAAATTATGTAACCTTTCCGAGGCTCCAATGCTTTTCTGCTTCATTGCTCTGTCTCTCGCCTTTTTGACCTCTTCACTGACTCCAACACAACTTCTCTCTGAGCTCCTACCACCATTTCAGAGTAAATTCTTCCAACAATTTGACTCTACCATATAGTGCCAATAACCACAAAGTCTAAAGGGGGGACTTGGATAGTGGGGAAGGCAAACAAAATATTTTCTGGTGTCATCAGCAAACCCTGGAGTCCTGCCAGACTGTGGGCCTCAGAGCTGTTGCTTTGTGATCTCTCCACAGAATGATTCTGCTTCTTGCAGTCCCTGGAGATGCAGGCCTTGGTGGTGTTGCTGACCATTGTCTGTTAAAACACAGCCATACTCTCGTCCCCATGTTATTAACTGCACTGGGCCATCCTACTTTCCTGTTTGGATGTCCTTTTACAGGATTTGAGGCCTAGGCATACTCAACGATTTGTCCTTTTGCTAGTGAAGCTCTGCTGGAGTATATTTATTTTCTACAAGCAGACTTAAAAATTCTTAAAAAGTAAGTACCAAAGTCTAATTACGCTTTTGAAGGTAGCCGTACTCCCCCTTTTAGTTTATTTAATTGAATTTTGAGAGACAGATGTGTTCTTTTTCTTAAAACCAGGCCTTTAATGAATGCAGTGTCTTTGGCCATATTTGTTTTTTATGTTGAGGGCCGGGCCCTGTTTCACTGTCTGTAACATTTATAATTAATTAAGCTGTCTACAATATTTTTGCCTCTGAAGACCTTTCCCTAACTGTGGTTAGGGGAGACCGGACGTATTTTCCTTCTTAACTGCTTTGAGCTGAGGAGGGTCAGTCTAGGGGAGACCACAGTCAGGAGCCTTCTCCAGAGAGCTAAACTAATGGGCCGCAGATAGAAGTCACGTTGTGGTTAACAGTTATGAACTCTTTTTATGAGGTCGTTCTGGTGGATCTCAGTAGAAAAAATACTGTTTTTATGGGACCAGAATGGTGAGGGTAACCCACTGGCTCTCAGACTTTTCTAAGACTGGTATTTGGTCTTATGTTTCTCTAGTTTCAGTTGATAGCTGAAGAATTTAAGGACTGCTGTTGAGCTTTATAGATTTTATTTTAGTTTTTCTTTTAATGACCCATAACAATGGTTGGTTATTTATGTGGCTGGAAACTGCCAGAAAGTGTCAGCAATTGGAACTCCTTTTTTATATCTAGCTTATTATTATAGCATTGTTTTGATGTCTTTTGATTATATTTTCTGCTGGTTGTTAAAGACCAAGCTAAAGAAACCTGTGTTAATTAAAATTAATCTCTTGCTATTTATTGAGATCAGTTAAGACTCCTCAGACATTACTTTGGAGTCATGTGCAGAACTTCTCAGCTCCTCTGTCAGTGTCTGCAGTCAGGATGCGTTATGGCCTTTCTTGACCAACCACTTCCTATGAAAGCATGGGAGGCTTTTCCTTCTAGGGGCCCTTCTTGGGCCACTGTTCACTGTGTTCCTGTCCTCTGGGGTCCAGCAATCTCCTTGCTCAGGAGGTTGGGTGACTCACCTGGGTTGTAGAATATTGTAGAAAGTTTCCCCTCAGGTCCTAGGTCCTTGTTAACCTTGGAGGGTCAGGGAAAAAGTATCGGCCACCCTCTTAGCCAGTTACCTTCTCAGCTTTGGCCTCTAAAACTTTAAGTTTGAACTAAAGTTCAAAAGCTTTAGTTTTTGAACATCCAGAGGAGAAGATCAATGACAGTATTGCAGTGAGAGCAGTGGGTTTAATTAATAATTTTGTCTGAGTATCAAGCACTTTGAAATATAAAGTATAGCCAGAGAACTGTTAAGAGAACTGTTATTCCTTATCAACCATGGTTGCCCTAGCAGTTGAATTGCTGTAGAATGTTAATAGACAGCAGTTATAGAGTTTTCCAAGGAAAAGTTGAGATCAAAAGCCACACATGATATTTTAACATGACAATAATGATGACTTTTTTTTGTAACACAAACATCCATTTTAGTATGGAATATAGTAACACAAAGAACATATACATCACATTTTTAAAAAAGGCTATTATTTGACTGGTAAGCTTATATTGATTTGATCATTTCCCTCACAAGAGTTTTTAGAAGACATATCCTGAGCTCCACCAAATTAACAATTATATATATGTGTGTGTGTACATATATATGTATATATATATATATATATATTCTTTCATAAACTACTTCCACAACCTTTCCTTGATGTACATAAGCTTTCCAGTCTTGTCATTGTCTCTCTTTTTATCTCTTTATTAAAACAAAACTTTCATCACACAAAATCCTCTCATTGAAAATATATCGCTAACATTTATAGCTTTCTTAATATTTTTTCTCTCCCACTTACAATTTGTTGCCTTCTACAACAAATTTGACTGTAGCTTCTTGAATTTTAAAGTGTTCTTTTTTCCTCAGATAGTAAACTTGACCAACTGCCAACAGACCTCTGAATAACCTTGAGTCAGTGTTCTTATCTTAAACCAAGATAGATCAGGGAAAAGAGCAAGTTAATCCCCTAAATTCAAGAATTTGTAATGTATAAGAAATATTTTATGCACATGAACTCAAACTGAAAACCAAAAGTACATTTGCCAATGAATTAAATTTTGTAATTTGATTTCTCTTATAAAACTTTCATAAGACAGACAAGACTTTGACCATTCATTCTAGGCAGGAACTGCTACAGCTTTTGGACACCTGCAAGCAGCACCAGGCTGGTGACATTGAGCAAAGGTTGGCCTTGAGTCTCCTGAAGCCTGGAGGACACCTTGGGTTCTGTCTCTGCACTTACTTTGAAATGAAAAGACAACTCCTATTTTCCCCTCTAATCTTGGCAGGCATGGCTGGGCCCATGTCTCTTGCCCTTATGTCTTTGTTTCAGCCTACATGCTGGGCCAGTTGGTTGCTCAGGAATCCTCTTGCTTTCTTTTTCTCTCTCTTTATTTTTTTATCAGTCTGCCTGTGCTGCCCCACCTGTATATCCCAGTGCACAAAAGCTAAGCAGCTTTTTCATTTCTTTGACCATTACAGGGCATATCATTTTCTCATTTGCTTTTGTTTTCAAACCAATTAGACTGCTTTCCTCCCCCAAGTTCCCAACTAAGTCCAGATGACCTTGGATTTGTGCACTTTATTTTACATACACACACACACACACAGACACGTATGTACACACACATGCACACACTCATACATCTGCCTTTTCCCAATTTTCAACTAGGCATGGGGTTTTCTTGGCTCCTCCTGTTGCATGTCATTCCCATAATTCTGACACTCTGTGAGTTTTTCTCACAATGGGCCACTCCCGTACCCTTGGCTCATGGTGGCCACTTTAAGAATCTGTAGGGGTCTAGATAGGTGTCTAGGTAGGTGCTGGTCTATCCCACCCCCCACCCCCAGCCTTTTAGATCAAATTGGCCTCTCCCTAAACACCTCTGCTGGTGGTGACTGACTGTTTTGTAAAGACTCTGGTGTCTTGGGGTTTGGCTGTTCTCACAGAGGCTCTGTCTTGGGGATGAAAGCTTCTGTTGGGAATATTTTTGTTTTATCTGTGCCTGAAGCAGGAGTTGTTGGCTGTGAGCTCCTCCATAATAGATTTAAAACTGATTGAACTGAGTTCCAAGTTGAAAAAATCTCAAGGGAGATTATTTTTCCTCTGCCATGTGCCTGTTTAAGGTTTTTTCTAGTTGATGTTAGCACATGAACCCTTAAGTGTTGTAACCTGTTTTGTTCCCATGCTTTAATTCCAGTTGCAAAGACCTATGGGTGCTGAAAGCACTTACTTTCTTGGTTCTTCTCTTGTTGGACATCCATGAAATTGTCACACAAGGTCCAAGCACTGTCAGAACACACCACATCCACTAATAGTGGTCTTCACCAAACAGGCAATTAGTCGTGGGTTCATTCCCCATATTGGGCACAAGTTATCAGGGACTCCAGCAAAGACTCGGATCTCCTGTCTGGTGCTATAATGCAAGGCTACAAAATAACTCTCAGAGACAAGTTAAAAGTGAAGTGGGGAACTGGGATTGACAATGGTCAGTGCTGAGCAAAGAATCCAAAACAGTCAGATCCATGGTATTTATTGGTTGTACAAACTACAGAATGGGGTGAGGAGGCCACATGTTATTGCTTGGGATAACATGCTGATATAGGCAGGGCTTGTGAAGAAGAGAGGAAAACATTCTTGCATCAAGGACAGAGGAGATAAGGAATAGGTCATGGATAATGACTAACTCATTTTTTAAGTAAACTAACTACAATCCTGGGAAAAGGAATTTGGGAAGAGTCACTTGTCCTCAGCTGCTGTGTTATCTGTGTCATCTCACAGAGCTCCACAACTTCATGGACTGCATCTCTTGTCTCTGCTGTGGCTTTGGTGGGGAGGAAATGCTAACTGTCATCCAAAGTGCTCTTATTAGTCATGTGGGCAGAATCACCAGGGTGCTCTCCTACACATGGAGACTGAAGAGGAAGGGAGAATTATGGTCTTATATTGTGGTAGGAAAGTTATTTGGGAACAAAAGAAGCCTGTAATGTCCCTCAAATTACTCTGTGAATTCACTCTGTTCAATTTCTGCCTGGCTCTTGTCTTCACAATAGTATTTATTCATTCAAAAATTATTCATTTACTATCAACTATATGACAAGCACTATTCTATGGGCTTAGGAGGGATCTATGAACAGAATAAAGGCCCCTGATCTTGTGAGACTTACTCCCTAGGAGCAAGTGATAGAGAACAATTATCATAAATATTATAGACAATAAACAGATATATTCAGACTTTGTAGAGTAGCAAAGCCAAGAGGGGAATATGATATGGAAAACAACACAGAGCTGTGTAAATCTCTTTCCTTGTCACTGGGATACAATACTTGGCAGCCGCAACTAAAAGGAGAAGAGTTTTATTTTGACTCATGTCTTAAATCCACAGTCTCTGCTGGCTTCCAAGGCAGAACAGCATGGAAGAGGGGCACAGCAGAGGAAATCTGCTCCTGACATTGCAGTCAGGAAGCAGAGAGAGTGAAGGAAATGTCTTAGTTACCTTTCTCTCATTGCTGAGACAAAATACCTGATGCCTACCAGTTAAGGGAGGAAAGGTTTATTTAGCTCACAGAGGCTTCAGTCTATTATTGGCTGGGTCTAAGACGGGGTGGCACATAGCAGAGGGCAGCAGTTCATGGCAGTGCAAGACAGTGAAAACAGCAAGCAAGAACAGAAAAGGGGTAAACAAGCCTTTTTCTGCCACTTTAATCCAGACTGCTGAGATTAGGGCAGTGCCAACCCATTCAGTGGACTGATCCAGGAATCACCCAGTCTTGATCCCAGCACCCTTACTCCCAGCATTGCACCTATAATTTAGTCACAAACTCTAGATTCAGCTACCTCTGAAAAACCTACCACCCATGACTGCATGAGGCTTTGGGGTGACACCAAGCCATAATAGGGAGGAACAGGACAGGAGATACATTCTTCCAGCTTGCACTTCCCATGATCCACCTCTTCAGACTGGACCCCACATTCTAGCAGCAAGTCAGCTACAGGCTTCCATGGTCCAATTACCTTCCATAAGCCCTGCGTGTGAGTGCATGAGACTCTGGGCAGGGACGTCTAGATATAAGCCCTAGCTGAATGCTTGGCAGCACTGAGGGTTGCTGGTCACTGCAGGGTTAGTAGAGTGTCCAGGTGGACTGATTGAGAAGGCCGTGCTGGAATGAAGACTTGCAGATGATGAGCCATTTGGATATTCGAGAAAGAGAAGTCCACAACGGGGATGAATCCAGGCAAAGGTCTTCCTGCAGGGTCATGCCTGGAATGTTTAAAAACAGCACAAGGCCAGTGAAGGAGGAGGAGACCCATAAAAGATGAAGTTGCAGAGTAATGAGGAGTCAGATCATGTAATAACTTGTTGATCATCGTTAACCCTGGCTTTGCCTCCAGAGGAAACAGAGAGCCACTGCAGGCCTGTAAGCAAAAGGAAAACATGGAGAAACTGATATTTTTGATGAATGATTTTGGTCATTCTATTGAAAACAGACTATAGGAGAAGAAGGAGAGAGAAAGGAGACCACTGTAGAAGGAAATTTGAATAAAGAGAAATATGGTGGTGGCGTGGAATAGTGGGGAAAAATGGTCATAGTCTGAATGCAGAATTTCTTTATGTAATGGATGTGTGATATAAGTAGAAGTCAAGACTGATTTCATAGCTTTTGGGGTTGGCAACTTGAAGAATGGAGCTGTGAACCAGTGAGACAAGTACTGAAAGCTGAACATTGGGTGTGTTAAGGATGAGTTACCCCTCAGACATCTGATGTAGAGATACTGAGTCTGAAGTTTGGAAGGTAGTTTTAGGTAGAGATATTTTTTGAAAGTTGTCTGAATATAGAGGGTATTTTTTTTTTTGTACCAGGAATTGAACTCAGGACCTTGTGCCTGCCAGGCAGGCGCTTGTGCAGCTGAGTTGTATCCCCGGCCCTATAGAGGGTATTTAAAGCTACAAGTGTGAAAGCTTTATAAAAGTAGCAGTGGTAGGTAGAGATGATGTCATGACCTATGCCTGGGGCATTCCAAGATTAAAAGGAAAAAAAGAAAGAAGAAGACATGAAGATGATGGAGGGTGGAGATGTATGGCTTTTTAGGAAGCAAAATAAAAGAAGTATATAAAGGAGAAGGTGATGCCATCAAATTCTGCTGTTGGGTTAAACAATATGAGGACTAAGAATTAGAAACTGGATTTAGTATTGAGATAGTACAAGATGATACCGATAATAGTTTTGGTATAGCACAAGGCAGAACCTCATTGGAATGAGCTTAGGACAGAATATGAAAAAGAATTAGAGGAATAAATGAGTATGAACAACTCCTTTAAGTAACTTTTTTAATAAAGGAGAGAAAAGGGTGGGTGGTGCAAGCAAGACAAGTATCTTTTAAGAAGGAAGAGATAATAGTATATTAATATGCTGGAGGAACTCTTGGGGTAGGAGACATAGTGACTGGCTGATGTGCAGGGAATGAGATGTTGGCAGGAGCACTGGTGTCGGTGGGGCATGGGAGGCCCAGCATGGGAAGGCGGAAGGCCTGGGTGCACGGCTGGGTAGCTGGTCTCAGGGCCATCTCTTTGAATTGTTTTGCTTTGTTAGAGAAGTAAGAGAATGAGCATGAAGGGAAAGAGGGTGTAGGGAAAGATGGTGGTTGAGGAGAGAGGTATAAAGTGGACCCATGGGGAAGGAGGGATACAGGCAGACATGGGAACTGTAGACCATCAGCAGACAGCATTAAGGGCTGTTTGAAGTTCCTGTGTGCTTTTCCCTGAGGATAAATCACCTGCACAGCTGATTACAAAGCAGGTGGAGAATGGAATCCTTTTTCCTTTGGGAACTTAAGAAATACAACAATTAAAAGATTTTGAAGATGAACACACTCTCCATCTTTCTTTTCTTCTTTCTTGCTTTCCCCCTTTCCTTGTTCTTTTTCTTTCCTTGCATTTTCCTTCCTCCCCTTTCTCCCCTTTCCAAAGCACTTACATCTCCTACGTATATACAATCATCATAGCTGAAATGGGTTTAAAACAATCTACATTTCCTCAGTAAACTCTACTTTGCACTCTTACTAAGTGCTAGGAGCTCTGTTCTGTGGGGTGTGCTACTGAAGATACAAAAGACAAAAAGGGAAGGAAAGAAAACAAAAAGAAAACTAGAAGCTCACACAGGAGTGGCAAAGATGGAACACTTCCTTAATAACCACAACCTAAGAGGGACACTTGGTGAGTGTCCATTTGAAAATAGAGCACTGAACGTTTAGAGAAGAAAACATTACTTTCTATCTGGAAATGAGAGATGTGGGAGGACGTGACAGATAGCATTTTCCAAGGACGGCCACAACACTGCAGCCACGTGCTTTTCTGTGATGACGCCAGCGCCCGCTGTGAGTTGTGTGGTTTGCATCTTCTCTTGAAACTAGGTGAGTTTATAGCAGACACAGTGCAGTGTGAAAATGTGGCTGCAGAACTTTTGAGGTTAGGTCAGAAAAAGAGACTTTTTAGGTTTCACACTGTTTGCTGAGACAACGTGTAAACAGACCCTAGGTCCCATGTGACAAGTCCAATTTTCTTGAGGCAACCAGGCTGTCAAGATGACCAGGGCAGGAGGAGAGGCTGCTGGTCGGGGCTCTGGTAGACAGCCCCAGATAGATTCCTAGCTGATGGCCGAGATCAGCAGCAGAAGTAAAGAGGAAGCCGTCTGTACATGGTGTTAGCCCCCCAGCTGCTGAGTGACTTCGGCCATTAGGGGCTCCCAGGTGAGGATCCAGAAATCAGGAAACAAAGTCAAATAATCTCTGCTACATGATGAATTCCTGACCCATGGAATCCCTGAACATCATCAAATGTCTGCTTCTTACCACTGACTTTGGAGTGGTTTGCCAGATAATAATCAGAATAGAAGATTCAGAATAGAAGATTCTTTGAGAATCAGAATAGAAGATTCTTTGAGAGAGGGGACATGAGATCTAAGTTAATGTTTAAAGAAAATGGGGTACTAAGTGAGGCTGGGTGATTTTATTTTTATTTGGGTAAGAAACTCTTTGAATTTCTTTTTCACATTTCTACCTGTGGAACACTCACCGTAGGAACATTCATAGATGTGTACCTGATTCCACAACACTTGTGAAGGTTTTTGATAGCAGCCTTTGTGACTGGACTCTGTGATGACTAGAACCAACTACACTTTAGTTGCCTAGGTCTTGACTCACACAAAAAGTCAACTGCCTCATTAACAGCGTTACCAGAGCATATCTTGTAAAACTAATAGCACTGTCCACGCACTCACATAAGCACCTTGCATCTCCTCTGAGTGTGTGTGCATGATTTCTACAACCTATTGTTAACACTAATTTTTATTGTCACCACGTAAATGCCTTCAGTTTTTAAAAAATCTTTCAAACTTTTGTTGACTGTCAAGAGGCCAGTGGGTAAATGTTAGATATAGTGAGCAAATGCTTATTATTGGATCATTTGCTTGGCTAGGTGTTCCTGACTTTTCTTGTGCAACTGATTAATTGGTAATCAAATGGTTTGATTTGCACTTCCTCCTGGCTGCACAGGCCTGCAGTGTTGCAGCACTGCTCTTCTTGTCAGATATTTTGCTGTGGGACTGACACCAGACCACTCAAGAGCACAGCGAGAACAGCCAGATGCCATCAATAGGATTCATTGCAAGGAAGAGTTTACAGAGGCAATGGCGCAGCTGAAGGAATGGGTGCAGGCAGGGGGCAAAATAGAGGAGCAGAAAATGTCTCTTCCAAGTCCTGCCCTGGCAGCGAACAAGCTCCAACATTCTTGGGCTCCATATCACCTTGCTCACTGCTTTATTTCCCTAACTCTGACTAAGCTCAGGGAGGAGAGGCTCTTGGCGAAGTCGCTTCAGGCCCGTGTGCTGGGAGGGATTTCCAAAAGTGGAAGTCGTACTTTTTCCCATCAGAATGGAAATGGGAGTTATGTGACCAAATAGTGTGTGTGCACTCTACAGTTGGTTCCTGGAATCACATAGGTGGCCAGTAGCAGATTGGACCTTAGAGGTTTTTAGAACACTCAGTCAATCCAAGTGTATCAATGTACCTACATTATACCTTTTGTATTTTTGAGACAGAGCCTCACTACATAATTTAGGCTGGCCTTGAACTCACTATGTAGCCCCAGCCAGCCTTGCACTTGTGGCAATCCTCCTGCCGCAGCCTCTCAGATGCTGGGATTACAGGTTTGTACCACTCTCCCTGGCTATAATATCATATATTAAAAGGCATCTTCATGTTGGTATATACCAGCTACTTGGGAGCCTGAGACAGGAGAATGCCAAGTTCAAGGCCAGCCTAGGAAACTTAATAGAACTCTGTCTTGAAATTTAAAAAAATAAAGTAAAAGGGCTGGAGATGTAGCTCAGTGGTAGAGCACTTGCCTAATGTGGAAGAGTCCCTGGTTCATTCCAGGGATATAGATAGATACACACAAATAGACACACACACTCACACAGACACACACAGATAGATACACAGAGATAGACAGACACACACAGACACACACAGATAGACATACACACTCACACACACAGACACACAGGGATAGACACACATAGCTACCACACAGACACACACACAGATAGACACACACACAGACACAGACACAGACAGACACACATAGAGACACACACACTCACATAGAGTCATCTTTATAGCCTCATTTGGAAGATTTTATTTTTAAAAAACAGGTTCACATTTACTAGATCTTTCTTTACGTAAAAACTTGACAAAGTATATTGAAGAAGAATTAACATACCTTCTTTTGGGTAACTGGAGGCACCAACTGTTTAAAGCACTTGGCTCAGGTCACCTCGATGGTTTAAGCATTTATTCAAGGATCCAGCTGATTTTGACGTTCATCTGTCCATTCTTCTTTTTTTATGATCAGTGTTCTTAAATGTAGTTATTATACCTCCTGCCCCATCCACAAAACTTAAACATACATTAGGAAGCTGCTTGACAGAAAGAAAAGACCCTTGGGAAAAAGAAAAGATCTTCTAATCTCTTCCATAAGATTCAAGTCTTGGTTTTACTACTTGCACACTGGATAGTCACAATCACAATCATCACTTACCTGAACCCTACTTGCAGGTTTGCTGCCAGAGCTGATAAAAGAATATACTGGTAAAATAGGTATCACAAGGCTTTATAAGGTGTTGTGTAACTGTAAAGTATTATTATCTTACTTATTCATGTTACAAGTTACTCTTACATATGTAGCTATTTAGTGACATTATCCATGGCTATTACACCACGCACTAGCTGGGCATATGAACAGTATAATACCAGGTAGCTTCCCTATTCTTTGTCAATGTGGACAGGGCCAGTGGATTCAGCACTTTGTAGTGGAATCCCATTTTCTTCTGTTTGTGTTCTTGCTCTCTTTTAAATGTGTAGTAGTAAAAGGTGTTCATTTTGCACAGAATAATTAAGCCAAGGACACTGTGTCTCATCTTTGATGAAATGCAGATTTCGCATTAAAATCAGATCCTTCATTTAAAGGTTGAATAGAATAGCATCTAAAAAAAAAGAATCGCAGCTGGTTAAATTTGGGCTGCTGGGGAAAATAAAAAGCTGAATGCAAGATTATTCTTAGTACAGAAATATTTTCACTTGGCTGTGAACTGGATACATTTAAAAATAATTTTTAGTTCTTGCCATCAGAATTGTGTGCGATCAGAGAGACCATCAAACGAATGTCCGCAGCCATGTTGGAGTCAGTGAAGCTGCTCTCCTCATCCTAAGAATTTATTTCATTAGAAATATGTAAAATTGTGAAAAGGAAAGAAACTGCTCAAAAGGAAAGAACAACTGGGGTGGGGGAAAGGCGAAAAGAAGGAAGAAAAAATAAAAAAACCCACAAAAACCAAATACACACACACACACACACACACACACACGATTGCTCAGATAATTGTACTACTAATTTCTATTAGGTCATTGAAAGGAGCAGTTAGTGTTTGATCTATCTTACATGCCTATATCTGGTAATCTGAGCAACTACTTTGAAGATAACAATATGCAACATAATAATCATTGTTAATTTCCTATCATTTTGTTTTGAAATTCTGTATCTTTTCTATCCCTTTTTAAGAGAAAAAAAGAAAAACCAATGGCAAATAAATATATAAAGTAAAAGAAATAGTGAAAGGCGATCTTAGGCAAAGGGGGTATTGGGCCTGCAGGTGGACTTTCCGTGATACGTCAGGTTATGCTGATATAAATATTGGCCTTTTCAGGCCTGGGGATTTAGTTCAGTGGCAAAGCGCCTGCCTGGCAAGCGCAAGATCGTGAGTTCAGTTCCCAGTACCGGAGAAAAAACAACAACAAAAAAACCCAAAACAAATAAATATTGGCCTTTTCAAGTATGGCTCACTCTATTCCTGAAATGGACACTTGCCTTGCTTATTTGAAACTATTACCCGTGTGTCTGGCTATGTGCTCAGTGCATGTTTAGCATGCATGAAGCCCTGGGCTCAATCCCCAGTACCAAAGACACAAAAACAAAAGTTTTTCCTTTATCTTCCTATACCTAGAAATCTGAGGGGAGGGGAGCCTTTTCAAAGGACATGCCAGTGAATTTGTCTGTTGCAGATCTGAAGCATATAACAGTAGATGGCACTTAATGAACCTATGCTATGTACCAGGTACTGAGGATCACTTTACACATTTGTTTTTAGGTTTTTGGGGTTTTTTGTGTTTTTTTCCTGGTACTGGGAATCGAACTCACGACATTGAGCTTGCCAGGCAGGGGCTGTTCTGTTGAGCTAAATCCCCAGCCCCTACATATTTGTTTTTACTTCATACTATGAATATAAAAATCACTGAGGAAGACAGAATGACTTACTTAGCCATGAAATGTCCAGCCATTTGGCACATAAACTTGACCACCACTGCTTGGAGGAAAAAAAGAAAAGCACACTGTGAATCTTTCTTTGATGTATATATATATTATATTTCTTCTGTTTTTTCAGTACCAGGAATTGAACTCAGGACCTTGCACTTACCAGGCAGGCTCTTATGCCACTGAGCTATATCCCCGGACCAGTGAATCTTTCTTTGAAATGTAGAGACTTTTGCTTTCTTGATATTTTCCCAAAGGAAATGCTCTCAAATCTCATTTGAACAGAGAGATAGTTTGATTCTGTTGCATTGAAATCTCTCAGAGTGAATGAAGAGCAAAACTCATGCCAGTCTCCTGTGAGACCTCAACCCCATGTGCTCTGACAGATGACAGAGTCAACCGAGGAAAAGCAATCCTGCAGGACAGCAACGGGCATTCTCTCTGCCCTGCTCCCACAAGACTGAGCTGGGGGTATTTGCCCACCCAGAAGGTTGGGCTTCAGCCACCTGCAAGGGTGGCCACATTGTCAGTTTTAGAGGCCTCTTTGGAAGGCCAGAGTAACGAGGTGGCCCTCCTTGCTGTCAGTCCTCAGTTTTAGACATGGCTTTGTTGACAGCAGAGTGTCCGGATCATAATAATACCCGTACTTCACCCTGCAGAGCTGTCATTAGTGTGAGATGACATAATGGATGTAAAAGTCCTTTGAAAGTATAAAACCCAAGTCAAAACAATAAAAGAACAAAGAGCATGATGATTATGGTGATGTCAGAGCTCTCCACCCAGGACAGTCATTGCTATCAATGACAGGACACATTTACTCTATAAGGCCCTAGGGTTTTACCAAGATTTTGGAAGACTTGTCTAAAAGTAACCACTCACTTAGAGAATCAGGAGGATGAAAATTAAGTGGTGGGCTCCTGTTTGGGACCAGGCATTATCCCCCAAATTTTCTCTCCCATACGCACTTACACATGCACACAGGACACACACTACATGTACAAAAGTGCACACATGCTGACAGAGGGAGTCTGTGGAAGGTTCTGTAAGTTTCCCACATTTCTTTTTCTTGTGGTGCTTGGGATTGAACTCAGAGTCCTGTGCATGCCAGGCAAGTGCCCCATCTCAAAGTTATACCTTCAATCCCTTTTTACTTTTATTCTGAGACTTATGAAGTTGCCCAGATTGGCCTTGAACTTGTGATCCTCCTGCCTCAGCCTCCCATTCACCTAGATTTCCTATGTTTATGAAAATTCTTCCTATTATCTTTTCTTGGGTTTCTATTTCTCACAAGCAGGTTCTTTGCTGCATAAAACAGACAACTCAGCCCCTCTCTGACTTCAACAAGCAGTGTCATCCAGATGGGATGTCCCAGTACATTTTGCTGGAATGGGTGAGGTGCGGTGGATGTGCAGATGGGATTGCATCTGCACAGTAGCAGTGAGGCCAGCATTCATCTGCTCCATGCTGAATGTGTCTGTCGACCACCCCTTTCCAGGGCAGATTGAGAGCTTTTTGAGACCTGTTCTTGCTTCCCCTCCTTCCTTGTGTCTCCACACAGCCCACATTCCAGCCCCTGCTGGAAGCTAAATGAGAGATTTACTGTCCTGTCCTAAGCTCAGCAAATCCCCTGAACCACCCCAAGCCCTGGGTGCTGGGAAGGCTTCTCCTTTTCCTCAGTGCACTCTTTCAGTGACTTGAGAGAGCCTATGAAAGTAGATCTAGAGAATAAATTGTCTCTACCTTCTTCCAAATGGGAGATGGATTTACATCTTACCTAAGTTTTGAGGCCCATCACAGTTAACATGGGTAACAGAATGACATTCAGAACTTTTGAACCATAACTTGAAGCCACTAGAATCTTTAGGTGACCCAGTAGGTTTAGTGATCTAGCTGAGCTCTCACATTCTGTGCTCCCCTGTTCTTTCACTGAGGGAAAAGGGAAATTTATTGCTGTCAGTAACAAAAATGATGAGCTGTCTAAAAATAACGTAAGGGGAACACCCACTCTCCCTGACCCTTCCCAGATCTCATCTTACATCGATCTCTGTAGGGCAGGAAGTCACTTAGTGCACTCTTTAAAAAGTCATCCTGTCCAGGCTGAGGAGGACACTTTCTTTCACTTCCAATCAGCTAACCCATCACTCCTTTTTTTCCATTTGTAAGTTTGAGGAGTAACTTAAAAGGCATGAGTCATGTTCTGAAAATCAAACACACATCATGCAGAGCATATAAAATGAACTGCGAAGAGTAAGAATTAGAGACACAATGTGGTCTTTATGAAACACGGCAACATCCCCAGGGACCGAGGTTTTTGAGTGTTGCTGTACTAAGGAGAGTAATGATAGGGTTCAGGCTTTGCCAGAGAGTACGTCCTAACAGAAGTTTGCAGCGAAGTGCAGAGTGCCTTTAATCAGGCTGAGGCGTGAGCCAGCAGTGCCCTGTTCCTCACTTGTTTATGTAGTGAGTGGGCTGAGATCAGAACTTGCCACTTTTGTTATGAACATTTATGATATGTTTACCTATTTTCTTTTCCAAGGAAATATTTGCAAAATGTTAGCTGTACTTTTCCTGAAAGATGAAGTCTGAAACATTACTTTCCTTTGGGGTCACCTCTCTTAAATGGAGGACTTGAGTCTTCCAGACTGCATGTTACCCAGAGTGGAAACCTGTGCTCCAAATCATTCCCCTGGCAGGCACTGTTGGCAGGGAGGTGTTATTTGGGGCTGCGGATTCCAGCTTCTTGAAAGTACCTTGGGTGGATCCAAGCTATCAATAAACACAGGGATTTCTACTTGGAAAGCCTTTAATTTGCCAATGTAGTTATTATGCTATTTCTGATAGATGTTCATTCACTACAGAGTGTTAAGGTTTATCTTTGATCTCATCTTCCAAAGTTAATTGTAAAACTTTTGTATGAGTACCTGTGTTCCTGGATGACAATATGATACTATCAGACAATTCTTACTGTCATGGATAATTGCCCTGGAGCAAGGAAGTAGGATAGAAGCTAGAAGAATAAAGAAAGTAACACTTATGGTGAACATTATGCTTTAGAAAAAGCATTGCAATGTAATAGCATAATGATTTCAATTCCAGATTCATAGTGACTTAATGAAATAAGCAGCATACAACGCTCAAAACATATGTTTACAGAGGCAGATTGAATGTAAGATATTTCTGTTGCAAAGTAGTGAGTTTTTTCTCCCAAATGTCATTATCTTTAAGAGATATATAGTGCTTTGAGGTCTGAAAATACTGATAGTTTTCTTTCAGTGCTCCTTTTGTTTAGCACTCATTGTTTTATCTTGGAAGACTTGCTATTTCCATGTGTGGGCATTGTAATAGGACATGCATTTCAGCAGGCGCAGTCCCCAGACTGACAGGAAGGTTGGGGAAGAATGAGCAGAATCCTTATTCTGGCTGTCATAGGTGATGACTGGGTTTATAAGAGACTTAAGATATAATGACAGGGAGAATTCATAACCCAGTGCTTTCAAGTCAGTTTCATGTTCTGCATTTAATTAAAGCCATATGCCTTCTCTCTTTTTCATTTGCTAACTCATATACTTTTCTTTAACTTCAGGAGTGGTGGAGAGGGTCCCTGTCAAAACCAGAGTGAGAAAGCTCTTTATTTGGAATCAGGTAAAAATAAAGGGAAGGGTTGAACTGACTGCCTCAGAAGGAAACAGTGCTCTCTTGGTGGGTCCCACTGATCACATTGTTGATGTCAGAGAAAAGCAAGATGTGACATTGTAGTTTAATTGTTGATTTGATTGGCTTGGGAGGCACATAGCAGATTAGGAAAGCATCCTCCTGGGTGTGTGTGGGTGGGCCAGGGAGACATGAGCTTGGGGTCCCTGGACCCTTCCTGTCTGGTGCTGTTCTTCCGCTCTGCTTCCCAGCTGCTGTACAGTGGGCAATCTTCTCTACCACACTCGTCCACCATGATGTTTCAGTCTTGGAGCCTTCTGACCATGGACTGACCCCATGAACCAAGTAAACTATTTCCTCTTTTAAATTGTGGGTGCCAGGGCATTTGGTTTCGGCAGTGGTAAAGCAGACCAGTACACAGGCAATTACAAAGTTGTTAATTTTGCAAGTAACACAATCCAAATTGTAAATATCTGCTAAAGCTGGCATAGAGGATTTCAGTGACCTCTCCTCCTAATATTTTATCTCATTGATAGAATTTGAAAAGTACAGTCCTTTCTCTCACAGGAGTAGGAACCTCTCTTTGATTTGGTTCTCAGTATTAGGATCACCTTATCATGGCTTGATTTTCTGCTTCCTTGTATGTAACCCTCATCTTGGGTTTATAGCCTTCTTCTACACGGCCTTGTTTTCGTGCATTGTAGGTTATTGCTTCAATCACACCTGTACTTCCCATGTTTCCTCTGCACACACCATGGCTTGGAAAATTGTGATTTAAAACTGTAGAAGGGTTCAGCAGCTCCAGTTCAGCATCGTCCTGCCTATGGATCGCGATTCCTCTACTTCTTCTCATCTTCATTTACCCCAACACTGGGATTCAGGCTTGCAGGGAACACTTTTTCTCTATGAAATTCTTCATGTCTTTTGATTTTAACAAGCAACAAGAAATCAAAAAACTCTTATTATTGGTAAAGAATGCACCCAAATACAAAGAAAGGAATTAAAACAGGCAGGTCGACCCTGAACTAGACAGCTAGTAATGCAGCCTCAAAATATGATAAATTTGTGACAGTATTTTATGACTTTTAGCAATTTATTCTAAGGATTCAATTGTGCAGGCACAGACTGCATAGGTGTCAAGGAAGTCTGTGTGGAGCGAGTGCACTACTGTGGTTCCTGCACCCGCCACACACGATCTCCTGGATGGAAATGCTGCTTATCAGACAGCACATGTGCTCCTGTGACATGCGCAGTACAATGCAGTGATATACTATTTCATCAAGCCTACATCTGTGTGCCTATGAAGATAGCGTTTATTGTTGTTAAGCAGACATATAAGATTTCTTCTTAAAGTGTTAAACTTGGGGTTGTATTATTTCATTTTATTTTTTGTTTGATTTGTTTTTTGTTTCTGTTTGTTTATTGAGACAGGGTCTTGCCATGTAGTTCAGGCTGGCCTTGAACTCACTATGTAGCCCAGGCTGGCCTCAAATTCACAGCAATTCTCCTGCCTCAGCCGCCTAAGTGTTGGGATTGCAGGCATGCACCACCAAGCTAAGCTATATTATTTCATTTTAATATTATAATAAAATATTTTTTTAAAAGGAAGTTTTGTTATTTATATAGATTAACCATATTGTATATCTTACATGTGGCCCAAGGCCATTCCTTTTCAGGATAGACAAGATTGGACATCCATAGATCAAAACACTCAGATATTATTCCAAATGACATTTAAAAAATATTATCAGAAATGAAAGTAATAAAGAGGTGAATAACAAACTACTTCCAATCTGAATAAACAAAATTCACTAGAGTTTTCTTAACTATCAGCCTTTTCAGAATTTCAAATGCTGAACAACAGTTTTTAACATGGATATATATATATATATATATATATATATATATATGCACATATGTAGAAAATGAATAAAAAGTATATATGTATATAAATATAAAAACACATATATACACACATATATATGTATATGATCAGTAGCTAATTGCAATTATTCACCCTAGATAAAGATAAAAAGAGTTTATTTTTAAAATTTTTTTAGCATGTGTGCAAAGTTGCCATTCCAGATGGGGACCATTATGTGATGTTGTATTTCAAAGGCAAATGTTTCTTAAACTTACTGGGGGAAAAAAATGTCTATTAAGGAAATAGACACTGCTGAAGGAAAGACACGTGTTATCTATTTCTTCAATTAGCAGCAAATTCCTGGTAGTATTCCTAAGGAACTGCAGGGGTTCTAATTGAAATATTCTAATCATTCCCTTTTTCTAATCCACTCAATGCTGTTGTAAAATGAGGGAAAGAATCCTAGGATGAAATTCTGGGCAAAAACCATTTCTGATTTTGTAGCTATGAGAATATGGTTGCACTATTTTGCTTAATGCATCATTTATTAAAAGTTTTTCTCAGTAGGACAGCAAGCAATTATTTGAAGCAGCTGGGTTCAAGAAGGACTGATCGCGTGTTATTACACGCAGAGGAATTATGGACTTGGGAAGATGAACAATGTAATTATGTTCATGGAGTGTCACTTATTAATTTTAAAGGAGAGATTTGTAATAATTTCCTAATAGCTATAAAATTCGAAGCAAATGTCTGGATTTGTAAGGGTCTCTAAGGTTTAAAATTGGTACACAGATTTAATTTAGTTAAAATTTGGACTTTGCCCGACAGTCTTCAATGTTTCAAGGAGAATGAAATCCTGAAAATTAGCAAGACAAACTCTAAAATTAATCTAATATTCCTGTTTCTTAATCTTCCCATTATCACAGCCTCCCTCCCTCCCTGCGTTAGTGGGAAGAGGAGATCCTAGCAGGGTTGCCCACAACTGTGATGTGCTTCCGGTGAATAATTACCTGGAGGTGCAGAGATGATGCAAGCACAGCAAGCAACACCTGTGCTGGCTCTGCTATGGCAACTTGAGAAGCATCACCTTGGAAAAGCCCTACAACCCCTCAAGTATCAGGGCTCCCTTTGCTATTCCTGCATCCTGGTCCTTAACTGTTTGGAAGAGTTTCTCTCCACCACACTTCCATTGCCTCTTGCTTCTCTTCATTCCATTTTTGTCTTAGCGTTATTGCTAATTAGAAGTCCAAAGCACACACATTTTAAAAAAGCAGGATGAGAGCTATCTTTTTTGCCAGGTAAGTGGGTGGTATTTACAGTGAGTAATTAAAATGCACTTTACCAAATTAAAAAAAAGAAAACCTAATGCTAACAATAGTAAAGCAACAACAAGAAATACGAATGAAAAATTAACAAATGTGGGATGCTATGAAGACCCTACATGTGCAGTTAACTGTACAAATAAAATAAAGCTTGACATAGAATGAAAAATGGAAGAATATGAAATCACGAGTCTCCCAAGTCTGATGTATTTAAAAATTTTCTAGCTTCTAGATGTTACAGAGCTTTAATTTTTACCTTCGAGTATTTTTCCAAATAGAAATCACTTGATTGTTTTTTAGCCTATCAGTGTAATGGATGCTTACTATTAAAAATGTAAATACAGTTAAATTCCCTAGTGACAAACTGCTAAAACTTACTGTCTTTCATGTCACTTTCTAGATAGCACATAACTGCAAATAACAGCTACAAATATATGAAAATACAATGTCAATGAAAATTCATTTATTTAGCATTATTTATTGAGCACCTACTATGGTCACACAACAGGAATCAGAATGAGCAAAAAGAGACAGTCCCTGCCCTTGTGGTGTCCTCCAGCCTGCTGTAGAGGAGAGGCATTGATCAAATCATCATGAAACGTCGTCGTAGCGCAAGTGTGACAAGTGCTGTGAGGGAGAAACACATCCTGTAAGACCTTGTATTCCAGGAAAGAGACTTGAGGAATTGAGGGGGTGATTTCCCTGAGGACACTGATAGCAAGTTCAGATTTTAAGGAAGAGTCAGATGGCGGGTGGTACCTAGAAAAAGAAGGAGAAAGGACGAGTCCGGAGCAGCTGAGCTTTGCAGGTTGAGGAAGCCGCTTAAATTAAGGTTTTATCATCCCAGGGAGCAATGCTTTCGAGAAAATTAAGGAAAGATAAAATCCAGAGATCAGTGAGAGACCAGCCTGGAGGGTGAATGGGGGCCCAGACCTTACAGGGCCTTCTAGATCCTGCTGGGGACTTTGTTCCCTATCTTGAGGGTATGGAAAGCAGCGATAGGGGACGGAGGTGGAATGTGCCACACCAAGGTCAACCTGGCTTCCGTGTGGCGCGCTGGCAGGGGAGTATGGAAGAGATGGGTGCAGTGGGGGCCGGCAGGGGAGAAAGGAGCGGGAGAAGATGGCAGCAAGAGCTCCGCTGGTGACAGAGGCGTTGGAGAGACACAAGCATGAGGAGTGCGTGTGCGATGAGTTAGACAAGAGCGGAGGGAACCTTGCTTAGCGTAGTGTTTTCTCTAAAATATCTGGTCCATGTGGCTATCCTGCTTTCTTTCTACTTCCTAATAATTTGTGGCATCTATTTACATATTGTGACATAATATTTTTTCTGTTAGATATCCCAGAAGTTTTGTTTTCGTCTGGTGCTTGTGTTAATGGTAATCTTTATGCCATTTTTTGGATAACCAAGCCTTTGTTTTGCACAGTTATACTTGTTGATCAGTTCCTTTTTTCTTCTGGATTTTGTGTCTTTTATTCTATTGCTTTTATGATAATCTTTAGTTGATTTTTAAAAATTCGTTTGGAAAAAATTTTGTTGTTATAAGAGACTGGGTTCGTATTTTCTAGATAGGTAAAAATTAGTTTCATACATTTATAATCCTTTACTCACTAAACAACTAAAATCACATACAGAAATACAAGGCAGATAGATACAGCATTCTAGTTTGCTCTGGTTGAGTTTTTCTATGCTGATCGTATATTATATTTTTCAAGATAACATTAGAGTATTTTTAATAATATTTTTATTCTTTTTGTATGTTTTCTTTCACACAAATTCAGAAACTTTGCTTTTCAATTTTGAAAAGAACTGTTTGGGTTTTTCTTGGGATTTTCCTAGATTTATAGGTTAATTTGAAAAAAATGGACATGTTTTACAAAACTGAGTCTCCTGCTCAAGGAATGTGATATGTCCTTCCATTTATTCAGGTCTTCTTTTATGTCTTTCAGTAAGATTTTATGATTTTATTTACATAAATCTTAAGGCAAAAGTATTGGTTTATTTTGAATTATCTTATCTGTTCCTACTTCTTGACTTTATTTATGTGTGCATACATGTATCCATCTTTTCTGTTCATATTTAGGCAGATAATTCTGAGATGTTTATGCACAGTAGATAACTGAGTAGTATTCTCTTTCTCCAAGAGGTTTGTTATTCATTCCAGACAGGAAAATATGTAGGAAGTAAATTCTTCTTCCTGTGGAATAAAAGCCTCCACGGAGAATATCAACTCACTCTCTCTTTGCAAGTGAAGGCCTGCCTTCTACTGTCAGGTTTCTTGTGGGCAGGGGATGTGTCCACGGTTGTCTATCCACATCTCTAGAAACATATTCTATAATGATCTGGACATCATCCAGCATCGTTCCTCTGCTGGTACATGCTCAAGGCCCAGCCAAAGAATCACTCGCCCTTCCCCTTGTGTGTTTATCTGCTCACTGATCTTTCTCCTGCCTACTCTCCCTTAGATACTTTGAAGAATGCAGAGCTCAGCCACAAGCCCTAAGAACTGACCCTAAAGTTCATTTCTATGTTTTTGAAAGACATGCCCTTTCTTCTCTCTCTAACTAGGGAAAGAAGGGAATTATCGTTAGATGTTATAGCTGATAATGCACGCAGAGGCATGCATGAGGAAAGATCAAAGACTCCACATATATTTATCTGTTTGATAGATCTACCATTCTTTGTTTGAAAACTTTGTTCAAAACTGCTCTTTCAGTGTCGAAGCCAGGCTTATCTCTGGTAGCCACGACTTCATTTAAATTAGAGAGGCATGGTGAGTTCCATGGGAGAGCTGGCAGGGACAAAACCGGGATTCTCCAACCTCTTTATCTGCTCTTTATTTGTCCTCAGTGTCCGTAGATTTGCTTGCTTGTGAAACTCCACTACTGAGACTTGTATCTTCATTTTTTAGCCACAGCCTGGGCTTTGCACTGGTGACGGCTTGTAGCTTGCTATTTAATTGGGGATTAATACTTTGCTATTATACTGATGTCCAGCCCTCTCTCCTGCCTGGTACTGTAATACACTGCATTCAGTATTCTCATGGGATTGCACGGGTCTGCCATCACTAGCTTGATTTTTCACAGGAAACTAGGACAATAAGGGCCTTGAGAAAGTGAATGTGAGAAATGCATGCTGCTTTCTAGGGACATTAGTTCAAAATGAAAACAATGCTCTCCTCTATTGCTGTGTCCGCCACCCTATTCTCATCAGTAAATAACTAGAACCCTTCCCTGCTCCAGGGGTGTGAACGCAAAAAACGGCTCAGTCATCAAGGACGGTGCTTTGGGATGTAAATCCGTCTCTCTTTGTAAACTTAATCATCACCTGCTGTCTGCTTTCATCTTTTCCATGAAATACTCAACTATGCAACCCTAAGAAAATTCTTTTTTGGCTCAAAGAGTAAATCTTTAATAATAATAACAATAAATAACAATAAGCCACTTGAAAAAAAAAACTTGGGAGACCTAATGGCAGGTAAACATTAGCAACTCTGCTTTAACTGAGACTAAGTGGTAATTCAGCATGGCTTTGTCTTATGTAGAATTGGTTTCTGAGGAAGGGACTTCTGGTTCTCTCCAGACCCAGTAAAGATGTGAGTAACTGTGACAAGCCAATGGACTTTAAAAAAAAAGGAGAAAGATTTATATGATCTGAAGAGAAACCTGAATATAAGTTAATGGACTTTAAATAGGATTCTGGGACTCCTAGGGAAGAAGAATAATCAAGAAAGAACCATAAGTTTTCATTATTTTAAAGGGAGAAAGTACAGAAGTCCAGGAATAGCTCTACTTAGTCTGTTAGAAAATGCCAGGTATCAGGTTCCTAGCTTCTTCTACAAGGCTTTCTTGTCCTGCTCACTGCGATGTTCTGTGTTCTTGACATCTCTTCCCTTGCTCTGGGTCTTTGGAGCTCTCATTCCCTGCCTTCCGATGTCTTCTCCTCCTGTTTTGTACTGAGAGGAGAATTCTATTCTCTTCTGTCACAATCACAAGAGTTTGATGTACACTTGCCAACCAAGAAACTACATTTCCCAGGCTCCCTTAAATCCAAGTTCCTGAATATAAATTAGATTCTACCAACAGACAGCTCACCAGAGAGTCAAGAGGAGAGGCTGAGGGACTTCTTTTGTGTTCTGACTGTTCTTGCTGGGCAAGAGTACGGGTGTCCTGCATGGGCTTCCAGTCCACTCTGGCCACTTATGGTTCAGATGCACTGTGGCTGTGGCCACATCAGGTCCTGTCTCGAATCTCTCAGCTCTGCTTCTCATGTCTCTTCTCTTGCTCCTGCTGCAGGAGAGGCCTGGTTTAGAGCTGTTCGGGAGTCATTTCAGGGGATCACCCCTTACTCTTTCCAGTGGTTTTGGAAATCTCCGCTTTAGATCTATTTTGTTTTAAATGCCTGTGGTTAAGATCTGGTTCCTGCACTACCCTACAGCAACTAATATCACTTTTGTGGAGCCCCACAGTATTTAAGGGCAGAGACACCAGTAGGCCAAGGTAAGGAATGAAGGAGTTCTACTTGCCAGGTGTCATACAGGATCACCCCAACCAAACCAAGCAGTAGCATCACCCCCATTTACTTGAACTCCTCCCAGGATGGAGTTGTAGCTCAGTGGCAGAACACTTGACTAGCAGGGATGAGTCCAGAGCTCTATCCTGACTGAGGTTCCACTCCATAAAGTGAAGGTAGGGAGTTTTAAGTCCCCACAGCTAGGAAATAAACCCTATTTTTTCTTTGAACCTTCTCTGTCACAGCTTACAGCAAGAAGTGGTTAGAATATAAGAAATAAATGCTGCCTACCAAAATTTCCCTGAGGAATTTCCCTGGTAAAGACTGCAGGTGGCTGAAGATTTCCGTACATTCCCTTTTAAGAAGAAATAAACACAAGCCCAGTGTACACACAGTGATCATTTCAAAGGAGCCTGCTGGTAGAAATAGAATTGGGAGCAGCATGATTGTCTGCCTCACTCTTTCCTGTGTGTTTTCCTTCCACTCTTAGGACTGGAGTGGTGGGAGAGCTTGAGGCCTGCATCCTCAGCAGAAGCCTGAGCTCTCTCTTTCCTGGTCTGTCCCATACTGCCAGGCCAGGCCCTCCTGAGGTACAGCTTCCCAATTTCTAAAGCCAACTGCTTTTGTTCTCACGCTATGCTCAAGATTAGCCTTGCTTCAAACCGGAGTGGTGAGACACACAATTGGGGTTTGGGTTTGGGGAGAACTGGAGAAAGCTTGTTATGCCGTCAGGTTTTAGGAAGTTGTAACCACCCAGGTCTGGGCACATGCACCCTCCATGGGTCTAGCCTAGCTTTATATGTTTATGCTACTAGGGTCGGGGGCAGAAAACAGGAAAGAAAATATTAGCTGAGCTCGCTTTGCCCACTGTGTGCAGAAGACCCTTGATAGCAGAATTCATGTACCCTTCCTCCATTGCTCCCCGTGTAATCATCCATAAGCCAGGTCTGTCTGCTGTCAAAGCTGGGCTCAGCTCTTACCACCTTTGTGAAGTCTCCTTAAACCTGGCAGGCAGTTAATCCTTTTGTCTTGAGCAGCCCACAGGCTTTGTTGACACAATAGAAGCAATACTCTAACACTTACCACAGGGTACTGTAACGAGCTGTTTACTTACCTGTTTTCCTCATTACATATTGACCTCAGCAAGGAGAGTGATTATATCTTATTCATCTCTTAAGCCTTCATAGCTAAATAAATATTTGGTAAGTCGAATCAAGTTCTCACCCCCAGTTCAATACACTGTACCCAGCTAGCCCAGAGGTGACGTACAGAATTCCTTGATTTGAAGGATCCCTTTATTATAACATGTACCTTTGATGTACTGGTTGGCTGGATGAGCATATTCAATGTATATGTGCTGTATCACTTCAATCCACTGTGCATGCACATGGTTGCTGGAGTCCCTCTCTGGTTTGGACTCTGGTTCCGCCACTGTGGGCATCTGGGGCAAGAGCCTTGACTTCCTTTTGACTCAGTTTCCTATAAAGTGGAACGAATCATAGAGTCCACCTCATGAGATCGTTGTAAAGACTGAATGAATTAGCAAGGGGTAGAACACTGAGAAAATTTTCTGGTACAGAGTAAATGCTTTTTAATGTATGTTATTCTTATCATCCTGATATCAGACTCATTATAATGTGAAATGAAAAACATCTACCCTAAATTCATATATAGTTTAATATGCAAGGAGCAGATTTGTACATCTCTTAGTTCAGAACAAGTTCCACAACGTCAGGGGTCCAGAATTGGCTCTGCTTTCTCTGGATACAAGAGATTTCTTGCCTCATTTACAGGGACCTTGTGTACTTTGCTTGTAGTATCAGGTTCCTTCCCCCTCGTCAGTCTGATTTTCACCTGAAATTCTGGCCCAACATCTTGTATCCTTTAACTGGCAGGGAGTTTAACAACAGTGAGTATCTCATAAAAACATAAATGAAGAGACAAATCACCAGCACAGCCCACACACAACACCTGGGCTCAACACAGAGATACCGTGCAAGCAGACAATTGGAGCCAGAGTCACCAAAGGCGAGAGCGAGCCCGTGCCTTCCTGCTCAGCCCTCACAAGCGTGGGTTTCATATTTTGGGGCTAGACAGAAACAGGAACTGAGCTGTGTGCATGTTCTGTGCCTGTTTCTCCCATTCCTGGCAGTGGCCCCTTTTCATCTCTTATCCAAACTGGAACATGGACAACTTTCTTCATGCTCTTTTCCATTGTTAATCCAACTATCCTTCCTGCACTCTGCCCACTCTCTCTCTGCCCTAAAATACATTTTCTTACATGAGCCTCGGCTGCACAGGACAGCTACCTTATCTTTTATTTATTCAGACTTTTCAAGCGAACATTTATACTTGGGGTGTTCTACTGTGTGTGTCCCGTTATTAGCATGACATGCCTCTTAGTTGTTGCAATTGGACACTGCACACTTAATACTACAAATGCGTTTTCATAAACTATTGGCACTGGCTTGGGTGACTTCTTATAGGAGAAGTAAATAATATGGATGATGCAGTCAGTAGGACGATTCACTCTTATTTATTAAAAACCTATGGAAACTATAGATAGGTGCCAGGTGCTGACAGCCTCACTGGGAAGATCCAATTAAAAAGCATTAAAATGCATCATTACCTGCCATACTGTTTGACCCAGTCTGTTAGTCACCTTTCCATTACTGTAACAGATACCTGATCTAATTAATTATAAAGAGAGGGCTCATTTTGGCTCACAGCTTTGGAGGACTCACTGCATGGTTGGTTGGCCCTGTTGCTTTGGGCTGTGGCCACATATTAAGTGAAGCCACACATTAGGAGTCACGTCATGGCTGAGAAGAAAAAGCGAGTGAGAAGCAGAGACCAGGGAGCACAGTCTCTTGAAGGGACTGAAGACTTTCCACCAGGACCCACTTTCTATGTGTTTCACCACCACCCACCACCACCTTGCTGGGGACAAGCCACTAATCTGTGGACATTTAAAGGCCCTTAAGTTCCAAACTATAGTACTCACTCAGTATTGTAGGCAGTTGGCAAAGGTTTGTTCTTTGGGGAGGAAGAATCAGAATGATCACAAGCAGTTTTCATGAATATAATGAGACTTGACTGATCTCAAAGCAGTGAAAGGTTCGTTCTGTGATGGGAGTTGTACATCCCAGCGGAGGAACACAGCAGAGAGACTGAACGCATCATGCCTCCTTGACAAGGATGGAGAAAGATGCTTGGAATAGAGGCCGATGCACGCGTTGTGGATGGAAACAGGTCTCTGAGAGGGAGGTGACGCGATGGAGTCCGCTGGAAGATAACCTAATGACGTTTTGCGGATAGGGCTAAAGAACAGGGAGCACATTCTTGGGAAGTGGGCTGGTGGTTCTCCTGAGGAGTCCACACAGCACCAGTGGAATGGAGAGAAAGCACAGGCTCGATACATTCAAGAGGAAAATCAGAATTTGGAGCCCATTCTTCTTGCATTTGGTTAGAGTTCCAGCATGTTTTTGTGTCTGCGAGCATCCTGCAGTGGCTTTTACTCCTCTTTCTCCTCTCCCTGGCCCCATCTCACATCAGCCGTCCTTAGAGACTATGCACGTGGAGTAGAGCCAGGCTGCAGCAAGAGAGGCAGGAAGCGTGCATTCGGTCATGCAACATGGGTTTCTGTTATGTGGCTGTGTGCTAGTGGGGATGGTGATGGATGTTAATACAACAACAGAGGAGACCCCATGAAGCCTGCCAGCTGGCCTGGGACCTTGGTAAATTGTCCTTGTTTCAGCTGCAGCTCAGCCTAATGAATCACAGACGTCTGACATCCTTACCCTCTCTCCTGCATCTTCTCCCCACTTCTAACAAGAAAACACGAACTGTGGCCAAGTGGAGTATGGCTGCCAATCCACCACCATGTCCCGGGTCCCCAAGTTCCCTTCTTGTACACTTTGACTGTGCATCTTTGTGACACTGGTACTCCGCAGCGCAGTTATGAAGCTGCTCTGGTAAGGCCTCCTGCTCTGTCAGCCACACTGAGGAATGTGACTAACATCATCCCTGGTGTTTCTTCCCTTTCCCTGAACTGTGAAGGTGCTCAGCTCGCTGTGGTGTTTGGCACACATGGAAGCACCTGGCGTTCTCTGCTATTGTTTCCTGCTAATCAGTTTCTCTCCCTAGCTGGGCTCAGCTGCCTTTGAGAGCCTGCCATGTCTCTCATGTTCCTTTATGCCTGGCAGAGGTGATTGAGTAGTTGAAAGAGTGAGTGAACAAATGACTCCCCTCAAGCACTGGTGGAGGTAAAAAGCTCATAGACCCCAACCTTTCTGATGGTGGTTTTTAAAGAATTAAAAATAAGTGTACTCCCCAGTAGCAGATAAAGTTAGTAGCACTATGAGATTAAATATTGCTTAAGTAACAAGGACAGTCATGCCTTAGGTTATAATAAACAAGGAATGGCGAAGCGGGCTTTGTGTCCCCATCAAAGGACTTGAGCAGACTTTAAGAACTCTTTTCTCAGATGCTTTTGCTTTTGCACTGAGGTTTGGAGGAAAGAGGAAACATCCCCAGCCCCCTGTCTGGGGGTGAAGTCTAAAGTAAAGTTGAAAGAAAGCTTTTCCTGAGTCTGTCTTGGCTACTGTGTTTAGATCTTCTTCCCTGCAGCCCTCAGCAGATTATCCGTGCTGCCAGAGCCCTCAGCACCAAAACAGCTCTTGCTCCAAACTCTGTTGGCCAATGTCTCTCCCAGAGGCTTTGGCATATGGAGCAGAGAGCAGAAGTGCCAGCAGCTGAAGAAAGCCCAGGAATGGAAAGGAAAGGGCCAGGAAGTGTGGGACAAGGGCTCCCCGGGGGGACACTGGTGTGGGAGTGCTGTGGGTCTGCGTCCTGGGGCCACGGTGCCTCAAGTCTGTGCTCTGAGGGTTTGGGGAACTTTCTCCTCCTGGAGCAGGGAAGAGGCATGTCTGCAGTGGCCAAATACTCAGAAGGATATCTGCACACACATTCAGAGATATTTTCTGGAATGGGATTGAACTGGGATGTAACACAAAGTAGGGAATTTTCTGTCCTAGGAGTAGGGGGTGAGAGAAAATAATCTTCAAAGAGAGCAGAAAGAAGCGACCTCATGGAGCAGAGTAAAGGCTGCAGTGAATCCTCTGAGTTGGAGCATAAAATAGCAGCTTCTGCCAGCTTTCCCATCAGGGCCTCGGTCTCGGTGTTCCTTCTGTTTCACTTAAACTAATTTAAATGACTTTTTTGCTTCTTGCAACCAGATAGTCCATGGCTAATATCTTAGGTCATAACTTGTAATCCTTCACCTTTCTTCTCCCACCAAACCAAGCACCTAATCCAAGAAAATGAGGAGAAATAAAATAACCCACTAGCATGCAGAGTAATTAAGCAGTTATGCGAAATTCTGATTCCATTATGCATTCACAAATGCATACCACTTATCAATATATTTATTTTCAAAATGCATTTTGAGCTCCAAAGTCAATCATTTTAGAGACATGTTAATTTCTGTGCATATGCATGCACACGCACGAGTGTGTGTGTGATATACCTTTGTCCATGTGTAGGTTAATTCTGTAGGGTGAAGAACAGACAGATTTTGGATTCTGTTAGCTGAGTCTAGAGGTAGCAGGACTTTGTACAAGTCAATTAGTTTTTTGAATATTGATTTCTTTCATCATCTCTAAAATACGGACAACAACACTCTCACCATTGTATTGTTATGAAGATGAAACGAGGCTAACCCATAAAGGCCTCTATGAATGGTAATTCCTTCCTTCTTTTTCTTTCAGTGGTCAGATGGGTCCCCCCACTAATATAATCCTCCTATTACATAACAACTTCAAACATATTAACTATCTGGTTTATTTTAGCTAAGCTCAAAACAAAGAAGTTGACTTTTATGTTACCAACAACCCTTTCAAAGTCTGTTGTCTCTTATATTCTTCCAAAAAGCCTTAGATTACTCTCTGGCCTTGGGGAGACAGAGGGGTTTTTCTAAGAGACAATGACTGAGTGAAAATTCTACTTGGATTACTAGTAAAGAACAGCTACATTGTATTGAATGGTAACTGTAGCAATAAGAATAGTATCTTTAGGAAAGCCATAGTGATGATATCTTCTTAGGTTCCTTTTTTAGTTGACTAGAGGATCCCGACTTGATTTAGGTGTGATTTAGTTTGTAACTGGATTAAACTTTGCACTCCATTAAAAACCAATCAGCTTACTAGCCCTGCAGGAATTTTGCTTTTATGAACAAGACTTCATTTCAGAGTCCCTGTCTTTTTCTTATGGAAGAGTTATTTAGCCTAGAGCTTTGCTGGGTTTGCCTTATTGTGATCTCCATATCCTAATTTGAATAAGGACATGACTAAATTATAGAATCTCTGTGAACTATGGTTTTGTTCTTGGGAGTGGAGATGAATTTCTCAAAGTTCTTTTCATCATTTATGTTGAGAATTCTATCACTGGCGAAGCTGAGAATTACTACACAGAGAAGAGGAGTCTGGGTTTAAGCAGAGATTGGAATGTGTTTTAATAGCAGATGTAAAATAATCATGATGTAACATATAGGGAGAAAGCTCAGTGGCTAAACTGGGACATGAGAGTGTGAACAACTGATTCTGTGAGTTCAAAGCTCATACCCTCTCTGTTCTGCTCTTATCATAGACCTGTACACATGTATCAGTTTCATTAATAAGCTTTTTAATAAGAGTGCATTTTAACGCATGAATAATAATTAAATTTTTTCATATGACTCTGCTAGTAGGCATGCATTTTAGGAAGTCAGACCTCATAGTTTTGCAATATGATAATATTATCAACCAAAATAACACTGAAAAACAACAACTAGAATAATGAAAACCAACACTTACTGAGCACTTCCTTTATGCTGGGCATCAAGCCAAGCATCTATACGCTCATTGTCTCTTTTAATTTTCAGAGCCACCTTATGAGATAGCTTCCATTGTTATCTCCTTTCTATCATTGCTGAAATTAGATTGAGTTACTTGCCTGGGGACACACAGCTTGTACTTGGTGCAGTGAGGTTCAAATCTAGGCAGTTGTTTGCGCTGGGCAATGTGTACTTGATGTCTGATTAAACAGAAGAGTATTAATTTGGCAAAGTCAGATTGAACTTATTAGTGATATGGGAACTATTTAGCAGATAGGAAGTTTAGAGCAATTGGAAATATCTGTTAGTGACAGATGTTGTTGAACACAAAAGTTCTTTTAAGCTGTTTGCTTCACTGGTCAAACTCAATTTTAGAAAGGTGCTGATTCACCGACACAGTTGTTTTGTGTTATGGCCAGATGCTTGCTCAATGCTTGAAAATGTTTCTTCTTGATTTTCTCTGATGGGAAATTAATAAGTGACTTTTGAGGAAGACAAACACACACACACACACACACACACACACACACACACACACACCACCAAACCACACAAGACCATGAATGGGCAAGGTAAAATACAGATCATGATTTTGTCTATGAAGGACTTCAAATCCCCACCCTTCTCTGAAAGCTCTATCCAGGGACTGCCAGCTGCTTTGTCTTGGTTGACATAAAATTCTATTGTCCAACTGTTGCCAACTGATCCTTTGATATTTGCATAGCCAGGAAGTGCTGAAAAAGAGAGTTGTAATATTTCCCTGCATTATTTTTAGGGTAACTAGAAGTAGAGTAAAATTTATTTTTAGAATTCTGGCAGTAGTTATTTATTGCAGCTCTATTTTAATTTTGCAAATAAAATTCTATTTCCTTGTTGCCTGGAATGAGAAATTCAGGTCATACATTAATTCCTGGAAGAATGAGTGGACTTCTGTATGTTTTTGCGATTTAATTCCAGGATTCTTAAGTAACAATTAATTCTTCATGGAAAAATATTCTCATAGTCAGTAGGAATGTAATACGGGAAGAATTACTCACTATTACCCAACATTACAAGTGGTTGAATAGCACCTTTTTTGTTTCACTAGTTTAAAACTTACAAAATTTGGTAATTTATATGGGTCAGAAAAAACCATACTTTGTTTTGGCATATTAATAGAATAAAGGAATTTATATGTTGTTATGAATCTAAATCTTTCTAGGCTACACATTAACTCCTGTTTTTCTGTAGCACAGTGTCTATATTTCATCTTTGAATCAAGCCAGATTTCATTAGGAGGATATTACGATGTGCCAATGTGCCATGTATTACTTCTCTTGTGTTCTTCGATGTTAGGCACACTTCCACTTTACTGCATATTGTTCTCTTTCATAGAATCTCATTAATTTTTTTCAGAGAAGCCAGGGTTTGGTTAAAATCAAATCATTGCTTACGTCTGCTGTACACCTGCAGTGGGATAAGCTCTTGGAGAGGGAATTCAGAAATGAAGTATTGATAGTCTCTTTTTTCCAGAATATAGTAGTAGAAAAGTCACAAATGAGAGTCCTGTTTGGAAGAGAGAAAGAAAGAAAGAAAAGGAAAAGGGCATCTTAAAATATTCATAGCCACTTGAAGTCTCCTCTGCTTCTCTCCACAGTTTTGTGCTTGAAAGGTTGACTTCTTATCTATCGAATCATCACCAGAAATATCAGTGAATTAGAAGCTATTGCCCTCTATCTTGGGAACTTGAAAAATTGAATGTTTCATATTCTATTCCCTTGATAGGTTAAAAAATGCTTTCCTTACTTGACATATTGCATAAGTTAACAGTTTCTGAAAAAGCACCAATTGACCTATCAGAAATAGTCTTTAAATGCATAGTAGATGCAAAGTCATATTCAAAGAATTATACTGCAAGTTCAGTGCAATGCAATTTAAATACACCCCTGCTGTGTGAAGCTTGAGCTAGTGGTTTTCTCCTGGATTAAGAAGACATGTAAAGCTTGAAGTTGCAAGAGAGCAAAGCCATTGAGACTTTTGTTTGTGTTTTACCCCATCCTCTTGGCCTCTCAGTACATTTGTGTTTTGACTGAACAGGGAGGAGATTATTTCCTCTCAGTTTTAAGCACACACAGCCTTTTCTCATCTCAGAGAGGTTGGAGAGATGTCCTCTGCACTGAATAGAATAATGAAGTTTGAACTTGGTGCTATGCGGGTATGCCAGGCAAATTTCTCGTCTACTTCTAGATTCTCGCATATGGATGTTGGCAGACCCCACTTCCCCACTGGCTGTTGCCCTGTGGCTTCAGTTTCCCAGCTACATAGGCCTCTCCACGTGGCTGCTCTCAACATGGCAAGTTGTCTTCTGCAGAGCAAGCAATGGGAGGACAGAGGAGAGAGGAGAAAAGAAGAGAAACAGAGAGAGATAGAGAGACAGAGAGAGAGGGAGGAAGAAGGAGAAGGAGAAAGAAAGAAGAGAAAAGAAGAGAAGAGAAAAGAGGAGAGAAAAGAAAAAAGAAAGACTGAGCAAAGAAGCAACAGAGTGATCAAAGTTTAAGCTGCAATCTTTTATAGCCTAATCTCAAAAGTGACCAAACCTCACTTCTGCTGTATTTTTGTGGCCACATACACAGACCTGAGGAAATGTGGGCGGAGGCTGCACAGGGCTGTGCGTGTCAGGAAGGATTAGAGTGGTTGTCCTGAAGACTGCCGATTTATATTATGTTGACAAAGTGTAGGGGCTGGGGATTTAGCTCAGCGACAAAAGCGCCTGCCTGGCAAGCGCAAGGTCGTGAGTTCGGTTCCCGGTACCGGAGAAAAAACAAAAAAACAAACAAACAAACAAAAAAAGACAAAGTGTAGATGAGGAGCAGGAGGTTCAGTAGTGTTTACACTTAGTGATGGCTTTACTTGTGGGCATCTGAAGTCATGAAACTATGTTTTATTGTACCTGTAGTCTGATGGTTTCGAAAACAGGATTAAACTTTTCTAAACTAAAAGATGACAACGCATCTCAGGGAATGAAGGCTAAAGCTGGTTGGCGATACATGGGTCATAGCCATGGTGTGAAGCGTTCATATACAACGCACACTCACTTGAAAGTGTCTTCATACACTAAGGAACTTTCTGGTTAAATTTAATGTGTGGAAATTAAATATACCTAGTCCTCACTCCTGAGATAATGAAATAACCCTTGAATTGCCTCCAGGCTGCTGTAATTCTGTGGGACACAACTATGGAACTAGCCTGCTCATACTTTAACTCGTTTGATGGACTGAAACTTCTTGGGACTCTCTTGTCCCAATTAGGATTTGCATGGCAGAAAGAAGTACCTGTGATCATTGTCCTGACATCACCCTGGATTCAATCAGCTGCTTTCTTTTAGTGATTAGCATCCTTTTGAGTGTGGGTTAGAGATGGGCTATGAAGGCAGAGAGGTTGAAAAATAATAAAATCAAGTTAGGACACTAAACAGAACCTTGCCTTTGTGCAGAAGAATACTTAAGAGCTTTAAGGGATAAAAGAAAGGTTGTGGCCAGGTAGTGGCTCATGTTTACAACCCCATGGGCAATGCAGTGAAGCCCTGTCTCATAATAAAAAGTAAGAAAAGAGTTAGAAGGATAGATCAGTATGAAAGCCCTAGCTTCAATACCCAGTACTGAAAAAAAAAAGATGTTCTTGTAGTTAAATACATTGTATTAGGCTTGATTTTCATTTCCTTTTTTATCTATGAAGGCACTAAGGTGGGTGGCACCTAGAGGAGTCCGCGTGGGGATTTGAGGGGACAGGGCGGGGCTCTTGGACCTGCTGTCGCTTCTGTGAGGCTAAGTGGTAACCTGATTCAGCCTAGTGGATGTGACAAATTACCACCGCTTCTCCAGGGAGTCTCTGTCTAGCCCTTGGAGGATGACAGGTGTGGCAGGAGGCACTCAGAAGACCTAGCAGGACTCTGTTCTCTCTGGAGGGGACTCTCCTTCTGTGAGGAAGGTGTTTACAGCTCAGAATCTTGGAACAGACTGGCCAGAATGTCTGGAGGCCACACGAGGTGCCCTAGTGATGGAGATCATACCCCTCTCAGGCTCTGGAAGTGCAGTTTCCAGAAAGGCTTACTATGCCAACCCTATGCTTCAAGTTTCTGACGTTATTTGGTTGGCTTCTTATACACTGGAATATTGGCAGGGGTTAAGCCAGGTTTTAAGAGCTTTTGGGGAAACTAACAGAAAATCAAATTATAAATTACATATGGAATTTAAAAATCACACCAAATTTTATATTATATATAATATATATTGTATATAGCTCATGAGGTCTATAACTTACCACATATATTATGAAGTCAAGAAAAAACAAAGATTCAAAGCAACTTCTGGCTCTATACATTTTTAATAATCTCTCTGTCTCTCTCTTCCTCCCTGCTCCTCGTTTCCCACTGTGGGGAAATTATGTATCACCACATTACTTGGGCCTCATACCTTTATGTCCTAACCCAGAACTGGCACTGTGGGTGACAGGACCTTGTCTCCGGGAATGCCGATCTGTGGGCCTACCAATGTAACTTTATGAAGAAGTCATGGCAACCCACATAAACATGTTACAGTATGCCCTAGCCAAGTGGTCCCCAACTGAACCTCACTTTGTTAGATCCTGAACACGCAGAGTGACACTCAGACATCGCCCAACCCAAGCGAAACAGGGCAAGTCGGAGTGGAAAGACAGGAGTCTCTCCCTACGGTAGTCAAAATATTTGACTTTTCCAAATTTGTAAAAACACAAGATCAGAAGAATACGTATTTAGGACCCCTTTTAGGCTGTCTTCAGAGTAGGGACTGTGAGGTCTTATCAGGGTCACTAGAATGCACCTCTAATCTTTCATCCCTGACTCACTATTCTGAGCTCCTGACTGGCCCAGAAAGGCTGATCACACTTGGCCTTAACTTCCCATCTTAGTGATTTTTGACCTGGCCAGGTAGCCTTAAAGCTATAGAAAGCACAGCTGCTCGCATATCCTGGGCCAGCTGACTAGGATTAAATATACTGCCCTTGGTTGAATCCAGCATTTAGGTCCTGTGTTCTGGAAAATAAAATGACAGTATTGATAGAACATGGCCAAGATTGGCTGTAACATTATTTTCTCTCTCTGTGCCTCCTCTCTTGTGGATACTGAAGCCTGAAAGGGGGATAAGAAATGCTAATTCAGAGCTTTCTTGTTATCATTGTCCACCCATAGAGATGACTGAGGGCTAGTTTTTGTTTTCTGGAGGCAGACACAATCTAAGCATAATCAGAAGATAAAATCATTAGCCCTTGAGACCTTGAGCAACATAAATATTAACCTTGGGAATTTTAAAAAGCAGGCCCAACTCATCTCCAACTCCCTTCATAAACATTTTCTCACAAGTCTATGTGTACCAGCCATGCATCTTGCAATGTAATGAATATCCCCAGTTAGATTTTAGTTTAATCCATCAAACACATCCCTAAGCATAAGGAATTTTGTGTTGCACCCACCCTGGGGAAAATTATGCAAGTATCCACAGTCATGACAGGACAAGTAGAACTCTGGGGACTCTGGCATTTCAAGCTATCATATTCCTGTCTTTCCATTTGCCTAACTTCCACTATTATCATCCTCACTACTCTAACACACAGCACAAAAGCTTATCCATTCACCGAGATCTGCTGCTCCGATTTCCTCTTGGTTTTTAATTCAGTTTCTTGCTCCTTCGTTTTATTAATCAATTCCTAGTTGAATCACAGTCTAATCTTCCTTGTCCAGTTCTGAATTTTCACTCCTCCTTGGCAAGATTTGCTTATCTATCCTGGTGGCAGCTCTGGGCAAAAGTCAGACTTCCTGCTGCAGATGGAACACCGACTGAGCTTGAAGGTGAGATGGGGACCATGTGACCCACTTCACCAGGAGGCTGGGGGATGTTTTTGTTTTCCTTTCTGCTTATCTTCTTTCAAGCTCCTATGTGCTACATAACCCCAAATAAAATCACTCACAGTGTATGTGTATGTTTAATCCAAAAGCATTCTGTGTAGAGATAAAACTGAAATTTCATCTTAAATAGATCTATTCATCCAGTGCTCTGGAGCCTGGCCAGGAACAAACTCCAAATGTGCAGCTCTGCAGCAGCAACTGCAAGCACATTCTCCATGTGACAGAAACCTGTGTTTTTAAATGGCCTCTAGAACATGCTGCAAATGCTCTCAAGCTGTGACAAGGCTCATGTGCAGTGATAAGCAGAGGCCCTGAACAGTGCACTGAGTATAGAAGTCATCAAAGAAACTTTAAAATCAAGTCAACATTTGACAAGAGGCCAGTACAGTTCCCTTGTATTTGGGTGACACGCTCAGGGTACTCCTATGGGTAGAAATCTGACAGCGGTGTTTTTGTGCAGGGGGAAAGTATGAAGATCACCCCCTTCCCACTCCCCACTCCAAGGAAATGCATAATGAAGGATTACAATGGTGCATCTGTCAGATCCCTTACACATGGGCACCATGAGACTGTGAGGGCATTGATGAAATTCTAGTGATGAGGCAAAGCCCAAGAGCAGGGAGTTTATAGTATAGCCTCGCCACATTTATAACAAGCAAAAGGAATAATCATCTCTGAATCTAGAGATAGTTGAAAACAGGCTTCTTCTAAGAATGATTTTTTTGGGGGGGCTAGAATCAGGACAGAGGGAGAATGTCAGTGACTAAAACCACTATAGCAGGTCCTCATATTTTTAACTTTTATTAGAAAAAATAAAGCAGAGCTTACTAATCAAAGGCCAGGTGCCATTTAATATTTTCCCCATTAAACATTCCAGTTGTAGGTTGCTTTTTGTTAATCTGAGAAGTGTACTTAGTTCTTTGAGGTGTGGAGAAGACCTGAAAGGAACAGGAGAAAGAGAACAGAGTGTTGGTCATAGCTGGCCTCATTTTGACCCTAGCACTGTGTGGGTCATTCCATTTGTTCTCATCAGAACTTCAGTAATAATTAGGTCCTCTTCTTTCTGGTAAATCAGAAAAGACAAATGAATCACACCTGTGATTTTGATGTCATTCTCTCATTGTAAGAGGCTCAAGGCCAGATTTTCTACTCGGCTGTCTTTTCCCCTTTCTTTCCATCTCAGACTCATCACCTGCTTGTGCACATGTGTGGCCATCTGGCATTCCATTGTGCCAGCCGTCTTCTCTTCCTTCTGTGAAAGGCTGAACCCCAGCAGGCCTTGTTATTTCTATCCTGGCTCCTCACCCTACCCCGGGTCCTCACACTCCACGGAGACACAAGTAATGGAGGTAACTTCTCCATACACCCCACAATAGACACTTTGCGCTTAGTTTTACTCAGCTGAACCTGTTGGACCAAAAGTAGTATGAGTTCCTATACCTGAGTAAATAGTAAATAATGCTGCTAGAGATGCTGGAGGAGCCCAGGTTAAATCTCACTGAAGGAAGGTCACAGCATGGTTTGGCTGGTTCCCTGTGGACAGTCTCAAGAAAGGCAAAGTCACGGAGAACTGTTCTGCTTTTCTCCAAGGGTATGAAGTGCAGGCTTATTTCAGCCTTCAGGGGGAAAAAAATCTCTCCACTGTCAGATCATGTCACCGTCCTGCTGAACATCCAAAGTTCTTCTCTTGACCTCACTGTCTACCCCCAGGCCCTTTCTTTTCCTGTCATTTCAGTTCCAGGCATACGGATATTTACACTTTGTTGTCCTTCCTGCCAAGAACCAAAAACTATTCCCATGTAACTCTGCCTCTTTCATATCCAGTTTTCACTTTAATTGTTACTTCTTGGGCTGATTGCTTCCACTCTGTACCCCATTTTTTCCCTTTGTGATTTTATCTGTGTGAATTTAGATTTTTATTTAGTTAACTTAATTGTATTTGTCTTCCTTTGGTAGAATAACTTCTGTTTGGGCAGGAAGCTTATTCTTGTATTAATGACTGTATCGTCTACATCTAAAATAATGTCCAGTGTGTGGAAGACTATCATTAAGTAGTTGTAGGGTGAAAAATGGATAGATGACATGGATAGATGACCATGGAATAACTCAACTGTAGGTCTTTTTCAAAGTGATCTTCCCAGGCTGGGAATATAGCTGCAAGCACCTGCCTGACAAGCATGAGGTCATGAGTACGATTCCCGCTACCAAAAAAAAAAAAAAGAAAAAAAAGAAAAAAAAAATCAAAGTGATCTTCCTGCAGAAGTGTTTTTCTGAAAAAAAAAAAAAAAAAAAAAAAGTGTACTATTTGATATATTAAAGTCAACTTGCCTACAAAAATTAGAAAGTTTAGCAGATTTGGCAAATATTTATTAAGACTTTACTTGCACAGGACATCATGGAAGGCAACATGGAGGATTGATAGGTAATAGGACACCTTGCTTGAGACAGTCAGGGACTTTTAAACTTAATCAAAGGTGGGGCTACCTCTTTGGGGGTATGTATGAGTCATTTTCCTCATCCTTGGGACAAAATACCCAAACATCCACAACTTCAAAGAGGAAAGTTTTATTTTGGTTCATGTTTTTCGTTCATAGCTGGCTGGTTCCAGCCTCCTCCTGGGTGGAGGAGGGTGCTCACCTTATGGAGAACAGGAAGGAGAGAGTGAAGCGAGGAGCCTGGGAAGGAAGTGCACTCTTCCGGGCCACATTCCCTTGTGATTGGCCCTTCCTCCAATCAGACCTGCCAACCAGGGTGAGCCATCTGTACACCACCACTTATCATATGGGAAACACATGGGGCTTTAGGGGCTTCTTTAAATTTAAACTATAACAAGGTATCGTAAAATGAGATAAAATGAAATAAAAGCTAATTAGAGACCCAGAATCTCAGCATTTATCTTGTTTCCCATGTGTTCACATTCAGTTTCACCAAATCTGAGTTTTCTACTTCCTTAGTATGTTTCGAGTTTGTCCTCTGTTCCTTGTACCTGTAGTTTTGCTTTAGCCTTCTTACACGTTCCCAGGCCGCACTGTAGACGGCTCTTATCTATGCTTCACACTGGCAGCAACATTGTATTTTGAATTTCAGAACCTCAACATGTCAGGTCACGACATGTCCACATTCCTGCTGAAATCCTTCAGGACTCTCACTGTACTCAAAATAAGGCTGCCCTCCAAAGAATATCCTACAAGGTCCTACCTGACCTGTGTCACAGTCCCTCTAGTTTCATCCCCTCCATGCCCCATAAGAGGAGGAAAAGATTTAAAGGAGGAAATGTTTATTTAGCTTACAGAGGTTTCAGTCCATAGTTGGCTGGCTCCAAGGAAAGGTGGTACATGGCAGAGGGGCATCACAGAGGAGAAACAGCTCATGGTGGGCAAAAGGCAACAGAGTAGGCAAGGGATGGCCACAGCTCTTTCTATCACTTATATCTTATCCAGGCTACTTAGGGCAGGTAGTACTCACACCCTTAATCCTAGTGCCTTCCATCCTAGCATTGCACCATGAATCAATTCCAGCATCACACATTCTAGATCCAGCCACCTTTGAAAAAGCCCCACCTATAGCTGCATGAGGCTTTGGGGGGACATCTAGACACAGACATAACACATACACATCCTCCAATGAGCATGTGAGACTAATGTAACAATGGAAGCAGTAGAGGTAAGGCCAATAAAATATTTGCTGAAAGTATAATGCATCAAATTAATACGGAGAAAAATTTTAAAACAACTTTTCAAGAGGCTGCTCTGTCTGATTCACACCAAGCCAAGAGCCACATGTGTATTCTATTTGTTTCTACAACCTAAGAGCCATGTGTCTTTCATTTCTTCCCAACGGCCTCCCTTTACCTTCCTCACGTACTTAGGAGTCTTTTGCATCTAGATCACTGAATAACTGTGAGGGAGTGAAAAGACACCTCTTGGCAGGCCCTGGCTGAGAGGCGGCTTCCAGCAGGGTGCTCTGGCAGCCTGGACACCAGGACCAATAAGAGGTTGTCTGTACACAGGCTGGGTGTGACTATCCTTAGGCTGTGGCCATTTACCAACTCCAGAGGCTGAAGCCACAGCCCCGAAGGGTACTCTTGGTCCAGGTAGAGTAGGATGCCGGACCCAGAATTGGGCTTTTTGAGTTTTGTTGGGAGACTATGTGAGAGACAGCAACTCTGAGCTTAAGAGCTATTGGTTCCCAAAGCAGATGCGGATTTGAAGAGTTTGCTCAGTTGCTATGAGTTGTGGATTTCCCAAAGGGATGTCAAATACAGTCAGGCTCTCCTGAGGCTCCTAGACGCCAGTCCAGTGTCTGAGGGCAGCTTGTTATCTCACCCACTGTGTGGTCTGCTCTGCGGTCCCATAATCTTTATGTGACAGTCAGAGAAATACCAAGGGAGATGCACCCCTTCCAAAAATACTCAGTGCCAAGTGCCAAGCCCCTGATGGCAGTAGCAGCCATTGCTAGTAAAATTAATCTTTGTCTAATAAAATATTTATATGAAGCTCACTGTGTGCCTGGTACTGCTGCACGTGCATTGTATGCACTAAGTTATTGAATCTTCGTAATACTTCTTAGGAGTAGAACCGTTACTGTCTCCAATGTGATCACCGAGGTAAAGGGAGGTTAAGCAATTTGTCTAAGATCAGACATTTGATAAATAAAAGACTCTGAATTCCATCAGAATCTGGGCTCTTTATCATTACACTGGATTATCTTTCATGGTGTATTTATTCACTGATACATTTGTATATGTGCTCATATGACAGTGGGGAGAATACTGGTAGAATTTAGTAATCACAAGCAAATTTATCTTAAAGACTAAAATGAGGCTAAACCCTATAATCTCTGCCCAGAAGCCAGCATCTAGCAATGCTGCCTAGACATTTTCCCTGGAAGGCCGACTGACTTAAAGCCCATTTGCCTGTGCTGCTGGGGTGTGTGCAGTGGTCAGCACACACATCTCCGTAGTTTGCTTGGTCCTGGATGTGCAGTTGTGGCCTCTGACAAAGGGTCTACATAACTTCATCTAAAAGTAAATTCCAAAAAATAAAAAATAAAAATGAAAATAAAAGCAGATTCCAAAGTTTGGATCTTGAGAAAAGGAAGCAGATTTAAAACATACTGAGTTCAGAATTCCATGATTGTTCTGTGCAGACTAGGCACTTGATAAGACAGGCGCAGGGAGGGAGGGAAGGAGGACGAGGAGGAACAATGCTATGAAGTATGCCAAAGGAACAAAGGACCACCAAGCCCAGCAACAGCAGGCCGCGAGCAAGCACCCCACAGTGTCTAAAAGAGAGAAAAATAAATTCAGGGAACTATTTCTTGGGTAGAAAAATGTTTTAACAGTCTGTGAAATCTAAGTCATAGAAATAGTTGTGGCCTAGTATTTGTGATGGTAAATAATGCGAATCTAATTTTACCTTGTTTGTATTTATCCCAGCCACACCCTGCCAAAAGGTCTCCACTCATGTCCTTCTATTTCTTCAACAGTCTGAATGCAGAAGACTCTTAAGTACTTGGGAAAGGTGAGGGGAGACTGTTGGGTGAGGGGAGACTATTGGGAAGGAAAGAAAGGTACGTGGCTCTTGGGTTGTAGGAAAGAATAATGCATATGTCTCTCTCTCTCTCTCTCTCTCTCTATATATATATATATATATATGTCTCTCTCTACATATGTCTCTCTCTCTCTCTCTCTCTCTCTATATATATATATATGTCTCTCTGTCTCTAAGAGAGAGAGAGAAATGGAAGGAAGGGTAGCCTTAGTGGACCAGAAACTGCAAGGGGCCACTGCAAGCTGGCTGTAGACGAGAGCACACTGAAGGAGAAATCCAGAACCTCAGCAGGTGCAGGAGGAGGTGATGGCGGCCAGCAGAGACCTGAGCTGAGGGCAGCAGGTGTGGACAGAGGGGCCTGGCTGGAGCTGCTCTGGGAGGTCTCCGAGGCCGCCTCTCCCTCCTCTCTTCTCAGTGGCAGCTGCTAATCTGGCTGGCAGGGCAGGGAGGTCCTGCTGGTCAGTGCTGCAGTGAGGAATAATGAACCCAGGACTCCACCGTTACCGTTTGGAGGCAAGCTGTGGGCAAAGATAGGTTCAAGTGAAAAAATGACTTTGCAGCAAAAAATTCTAACAGCCCAGTGTAACTGCGGTCTTGAAAGATGGGTATAGTGCTTTCTCAAAAAAGAGTACTGAAGAGAAGCAATTAATAAAGCAACCCAAAAGAGATTTTTGAATATATATAATCATTTTCAGACAGCTGTGAAGACAATGGTGTTCTATACCACATAAATAACATATTGTTCAAGGCTGAATGTAAAACAGGGCATTTTAAAACAGCAGAATGCTTAAAAATAGGCCGCTTGTGAATCTCAGATGAAATAGCTAATAGAAAATGTACTTCAAGAGTATTAAAAGTGAACGTGAAAGGCAGATATGAAAAGCTAGAGGCAGTACTGGGCAAAACAAACATAATTTATAAGTAATGATTTAAAAAATAATAAAATTTAGATTTAAATTCTCATATAATCTCCTTATAATGAGTGCTCAAGGGAAATTGGAGAGGACAGAAGGTTGTTAGTACTGATTAAAGCTAGATTTCAATAGATAAACAAGTTTTATATAAATTTCACGTTTAAATATATGTATTAAAATTTTGAGTATAACTACAAAATAGCAGAAACAGAAGGAAAAAGAAGTTAAAAGAAAAACATGGCATAAAAACCATGTAAAATAAATATAATCAATCCAATAAATTTATCAGGGTGAAATAAGCATTAACAATAAACCATAATAAGTAAAATAAACACAAAAATGATGATTGGGGAAAAGGATTCAGAATAAATGTGAATAGTTTAAATGAACTTGCTCAAAAACAAAAAAGCACAGCTTAAAAGAATGAATATCTAGCTATTCATATTTTATAAGAAACACATAAAAATGAAATGATGCCAGAAGATGAAAATACGTAATTGGGCAAATATCTCCTAGGGCAATACTAATAATATCAATAATCACAACAGAAACTAAGATAACAGTAATAGTAGGTAAAATAAAATTCCAGACTAAAACTGTTTAAAGGAAAAACCATGTTTCATGATAAAAGGTGGAATTCAACAAAAGGTACACCTGCTACCTGTTACGTGTCAGTCTTTATGAGTGCCACAGGTTCAAATTAACAAATGTGAAAAAATGTACATTAATGTAATAAGTGAGGTATTCACTTGTTTTAGTGACTGACACATGAAGTAAACACTTAAATTAAAACTGTAAAGGTCTTTTTTGTTATTTTTTGAGACAGGATCTCACTATATAGATCAGCTGGCCTAGATCTCATGAAGTAGCCCAGGCTGGCTTTGAATTAACAACAATTCTCCTGCCTCAGCTTCCCAAGTGCTGGAACTACCGATGTGTGCCAGCACACCCAGCTTCAAACTATAGGGAATTACACATGAAGAATCAAACTGGATATGCTTGAGAACTGTCTTGATCGAGAGTTGGTTTCTTCATACTACATATGTGATGAAAGGCACATTTGATTTGTTAATTGCTTTACATGTCGCTTGCTCTCCCTCTCTTCACCTTTTTTCCCTCCTTCCCTCCCTCCTCTCTCTCTCTCTCTTTCTCTTCCTCCCTCTCTTTCGCCTGTCTTTGTAGCTACAAATCCCTGTTGACCCATGGTAAGTTATTTACATAGTACAAATGAAGAAAGGGGAAAAATCTCTCTTGGCCTTGCTGCGGTCCCCCAGTTCTCCACTCCATATGCAGCTATGATTTTCAGTTTTTGTGTCATTCCAGATAGTGTTTGCAAGCACAAGTCTACACGAATATGTACGTACCTATATCTCTTGGTGTCTTTCTCCTTCCTGAAACATGTGTACGGAATGCATGCCTTCTGTACTGTAAATATTCTCCTACAGCAGGATTGTGAAGCTCTAGGTAAGGATCTCCTGCATGGATGCATTGCTTCGTAGTTATTTTTGTAGTTTTTTTGTGTCTATGACCATTCCTATATATATTTTGTTTTTCCTAAAACTGAAATTAAATGTAGATTAATGGAAAGGAACATTTTTAAGAGTTTTGACTATATGTTGCCAGATTGTTTTCTAGCATGATTTCCTTATATTGTTATTGTGAATTCAGCAGCATAAGGTATCCAAACACTAGTATATGCTTATAACAAGTGACAAAAGCCTTTGCTCAGAAGCTTTCTGGTGATGAGCTGTTTTTATGTATGCAAGTATGGGAATCATATTTGCTATACCCAAGACCAAGCTTTCTTTGTGCATATTTTTTATGAGAAGATGACACCTGGGGGGCAGAAGGCGGGAGAGAGATCGATGAAGGGCTGAGACACCTTGAATTCTTAGGAGAACCTTGACTCCTTGGGCTAAATTTAGGAGGTTTAGCCTTAAAGATATTGTTTAACTTCCTAAGAGCTTGGAAAGAGAAATATCCTTCAGAGGGAGTGACAACATGGCAAAGCTTTGTTTTAGAGTGTTGCTGCTTTTTAAAATGTGCAAAGCAGGCCAGGGATATAGCTCAGTGGTACAGGTGACTGCCTGGCAAGTGCAAGGTCCTGAGTTTGATTCTTGGAACAACAAAAAAAAGTGTGTGAAGCATGAAGGGAATTATGACTTGTTTCATGACAAATCCACCAAATTTAGGACTGACCATAGGACCATGTCGGTGGTTCAAAAAGAATAATAGTCCCTTAACACATTATCACCAAAACAAGTTTCATAGAAAATAGGCTTGGGATTTGCAAACTCTTTTTAGTCCATCAGTATCTTGAAGATTTATTGCATACATTGGCATATTACTATCTAAAAAGTCTAAAGCACTCTTTTAACTTTATTTTTCTTACCATTTTTGAAATTCTTTTTGGGGCTGTGGGATCAGGAATCGAACTCAGAACCTCAAGCTTGCCAGGCAGGTGCTGCAGCACTGAGCTGAATCCCCAGCCCCCATTTCTGAAATTCTTTAAACCAATAACTCCTCACCTCTTTAAAAATATGAATCTCTACTAAATGCTATCAGAAGTAGCATTCTGTAAAATGTATTTATATTAATTCCAGTTTATAATATGGTGGGTTTTATCAAAATTACAGTAAAAGATTTTGTTGGTACAATTCCCTAGGCGCTATATTAAAGTTATTGAATCACAAGACTGGTGCTTTGTGACCTGTTATTCAGCTGAGTTACAGAAATGAATCATACTGAAATAGATGGTTTGAAGTTCTCATGTCTATGTTGAGAACATCTTAATACTATGCTGTAGTCAGTTCATCCCTCTCATTACAAGAGATGTTAGAGAAATTCCAGGACTTTCTTCAGTCTCCGGAAGACAGATACAGAATGCGGGACTTAGCGACGCTGTTGGATAAACTTGCCTTTCCACATCTACTCTGATCGAAGTCAGTCGATATCTATGTGTTCTCCCAGAGGAGCTGTAGCGGGTGGGCTTGCTAAGAGAAGGAAGAGGGGGGTCAGTGCAGAATAAAGCAAGAACCATTCCTTTCTCCCCCGTTCCCCCAAATCATCTGTTAATCTGACATCAAATTATGTTACCTGGGGGCTAGGGATTTAGCTCAGCGGCACAGTGCCTGCCTGGCAAGTGCAAGGTTGTGAGTTCAATTCCTGGAACCGGAAAAAAAAACAAAAGCAAAAAAAATTATGTTACCTGATCAATAATGGCTGACAAAGTAATTAACACGAAATATTTTTATCATACATCACTTTTCAAACAATTATAATAGCCTAGATCAATCTTCATTTCACTTTACCTGATACTTGCATCTTACTTTGAATTCTTAATTATGATATATATGATTTCTCTTGAGAAGATTTAAAATTTATATTTTATTTATTTTATATCTTTATTGGTTGCTTTTTATTGAAAATTGACACATTGGTTTTAAAGAATTCCATCAGAAGAGTTATCTAAAATAATATCTCTCCTCCAACTCTGCTAGTTACCCAATATTAGTGTCAGAAAAATATTTATATTTTAATGTATTATGCATATAGACTTTATTTTAACAAAAGTTTTATCATACTAGTCATATATTCCTAGCATCTAACCCCCCTTAGTAATAATTTAACACCGTTTCACTTCAGGGCATGTAGGTTCACGTTGCACATTTTACGGCTGCTGCGGAGTCTGATAAATGTATGCTGTGCTGCTGTGTGTTTGCCGTCCACTGCTATAGTGGACGGCACACTTGGTGACGTACTGTTTCTTATGTGTGGTTTGGTTTTTTTTATGCTTTACATTGAATATTTGTGTCAAAGGTGTATAAGACTCATTTTGTTGGATTTACAAATGAATCTGATTTATGAACATTCTCCTGGAATGGAACTCATTCATAAATCAGGGACTTACTGTACTGTAAATTAAAATGGAACCTACAAATTTCAAATATATGAATAATTACAGTATTATATATGTCTGCTCTTAAGAATCATATAGGTACATTTTAGATATACATAATGATCACATTCATCACAGGGAATTTGTACCTGCGCATGGTATATCTTGCTTCTTTTTTTCCCATTCCCCTCCCCTCCCTGCAACCCCTCTTCCCTTCCTTATTTACAAAAGCTTTGTTTCCACTGTTTCTTTTCCCTTCCTTCCTTTCTCCATCCCCATCTTTTTTTCCCCTTCCCATTTGAACATTTTCTTCCCATTTTACAATATCTATTGAACATATTAGTCTTTTTTTGTACTTTTTGTTTTTCCCACCAGAGAAACAATATGGTATTAAAATGTGCGTCTGGGGGCTGGGGATTTAGCTCAGCGGCAAAAGCGCCTGCCTGGCAAGCGCAAGGTCGTGAGCTCAGTTCCCGGTACCGGAGAAAAACAAAAACAAACAAACAAACAAACAAAAAAATGTGTGTCTGATTTATTTCACATAAGAGTGTGGTCTCAAGGTGCAACCATTTAGCTAGAAGAGTCTCAGGCTAACCCTCTTCATGGCAGAGTAGTGCTCCATTGTACACAAAAACATCTTCTTTATCCATTCATCTGTTGATTAGCATTTGGGATGTTTCCAGGATTTAACTATTACAAACTGTGCCACTATAAACATGGATGTGCATATAAATTGATAAACACCCAACCTTATCAAAAAAAGGAAACAAAAGAATCAAGTCCATGCAATTAGGAATTAAAGGGCGAAATAAAAAAAGATCCTACAGAAATCTAGAAGAGTATCAATACCTACTTTGAGAATGTGTACTCTAATAAGACGGAAAATGCAAACGAAACGGACAGATTCCTAGATACGTATGAATTAACAAGGCTGAATTGAGAAGTTATAAAAATTCTAAAAAACCCAGTATCAGCCAATGAAATTGAAGAAGTAATTTAAAAACCACCAATGAAGAAAGCCCAGATCCTATCAGATTGAGTGCTGAGTTCTACAAGACATTTAGAGAAGACTTAATGCCACTACTTCTCAAACTTTTTAATGAAATTGAAAGGGAAGCAACACTTTCAGATTCACTCCTGGAAGCAAGTATTACCTGATACTTGCTGATACCCAGACCAGTGAAGGATCCAGCAAAAAAGAAAACTACAGACCAATGTTCCTATGAACCTATATGCAAAACTTCTCAGTAAGATACTGAAAAACAGAATGCAGCAAACCATCAATATTATATACCACAATCAAGTAGGATTCATCCCAGGGATACAGGGATGGTTCAATATACACAAAGAAAAAATATAATACACCATGTTTGCTGTTTTCTTTTCACTACAAACAATGCACTGTTTACTTTACTCAGCTTCTCGTTGTTAGGACAAAATATCTGATGTATACAATCACAGATGTGGAGATGTCATTGTACCTTTCTCTTTGTGCGCTTTGCAAAAACAACTTGTCTGTGCCTTATGTGGACACTTTATGCACTTTACAAAAACTCAAGATTTCTGACACAATTTTTCAGCCAAGATAGTTTCTAATATGTAAATTTGAACATGTCACTTCTCTGCCAAAAACTCCTCATTGACTCTCAGCAGAGCTCAGATAATATCCCAGGCCCCTAACATAGCCCACACAGTGCTGCTGAGCCCACCCTCCCCACCTGTTCGGCTTCATCTGGGGGCAGCTTGCCCTCCCCTCCCGTTGGCCGTGGGCTGCCTGGGTCTTCAGCTGTTTAATGTGCACAGCTTCAGTTGCCTGTCGCGGCTCCCCAACTTCTCGTGCACCTTTGGCACCTCCTTCATGAGTTCTGCTTTCCACTGTTTTCTACTAGGATATGTACCGCAATTGTACGTGCATTTTTTAATTTATTCCACAAATTTGTTGATATTCAACAACCTATATAATCTGTATCGTAAGAATAGAACTTTTGAAAGTTTTTGCCACTATGACCTCAGTCCCTAGTACACAGTAGGTGTTTAATACAGAGTAATAATAATCAAACAAACCCATGCATGGCACGTCACAACACTGCTCAAAGTGCAGGTACCTGTGAGCACACTTAACCCTCACTACAGTCCTGGGAAATAGTGCTATGGTTATCTTCACATTACAGATAGGGAATAGAAGGTTTCATGAACCTTCACAAACTGTAAGATGGTCAAGGCACTGGCTAAGGTTACCCAGCCAGTAAATAACAAATCAGGACTGACTGACGGATTGCTTGATTGCGGTACTGTGGATTAAGCCTAGAATCTTCACACTGAGCTATATCCCCACCTCTTTAAAATTTTTTTAGTTTGATTTTAGATCTTTCTAAATTGGTCAAGGGGGACTTGAACTTGTGATCCTCCTGCCTCAGCCTCCCAGAGTGCTGGGATTATAGCCATGGCCACCATGTCCCGCTCAGTACCGGTATTTAAATATTAATAGTTTGAGTCTAGCATCTGTGTTCTAAACCAGCACAAGAATGTCTTAAGTTTTCAATATGAGAAAAATAATATATTCCAGTAAAGCAGGTATGGTGGTGAATGCACACAGTCCCAGCACTCTGGGAGGTGAGGCAGAAGGTTCACAAATTCAAAAGCCTAGGCAAATTAATGAGACCCTGTTTCAAAACAAATAATTTTAAAAAGGGCTGGGGTTGTAGCTAATTGTGAAGGCCCTGCTCTCCATCCCTAGCACTACAAAAACAGAAACAGAACAAAAGCCTCAGAACACCTCGCATAGAAAGTACAGAGCGGCCCAGCATTTGCGGTCCGTCCAAATTGTGATTTGCTGCTGTAAGACATATTTGTGTTCCTTGGGTTTGCTTCTGAAATATTTTATCACTAATCACCAGCTTTGTGATGCTACAAAATACAAAACCAGTGAAGACATTAAATAGTACTCTGAATCTGATTATTATAATACAGATGTGTTTTTAAAAATTAAAAGATATAAGAAAAAGATGATTGTAGTATCAGTTTGCACTGCCAAATTTTTCTTCAAAAAGCTTGTATTGGTTTTATCCTCTTCATAGTTTACACAAATGCCCTTTCTCCACACACTCCCAAACATTGCATATGACTTGTCTTTTACGTTTGTATCACTCTGCTATGTGTTTCATATGAGGAAGGCAGTCATTGGCTAAATTAAATATGGAACATGTGATAAGTGCTTGATTGGAAAGCACACAGTTAGTGCTTATTTTGCTAAGAACTTTCTATTTAACAAACTGCATAAATTATCTCTAATTTTCACAAAATTGTATGTGTATACAGGGTGTGTGTGTGTGTGTGTGTGTGCGGTTGTTGCATTTTTACAATAAGAAAGCAGAGGTTTGCCTATAAGAGCTCAGAGATTTGGTGGCTTTTCCAGGGTTAAACAAAAGACTTTGATTCTCATCCTTCCTGCATGTGTGCAGCATGTGATATGCATGGAGCAACTGCAGGGCTCTACCCACCCAGCAGTCACTATATTGTTAGTTATGTGTTAGTTGCAGTGCTTGATAATAAGAAAATATCATACTTGGTTTCTACCTTTAAGGGAACATATAATTCAGTTATATATGCCAGACCAACACTTACAACACAGAGGGGAACATTGCAAAAATGAGTGAGTCAGTGCTGAAGTACATGGTACAGACCACAACAGTACATTTTGCATGTCATTATGTGCAGCACACTAAGTCCTTGAAGAAAACCAACAGGGGAGAAGTAAAATGTATGTAATCAAGAAAGGAATAAGCAGACAGAGACCAGCATGCCTGCAAATGCAGAATCGGATTAGACTTGGAGAACGGCTAGAATTGACACAGAGTGGGAGCATGCGAGGCATCTACAGCTCTCCTCTTTCATGTGTCTTTGTTGGGAATCACATCGTTTATGCTGTATATTTGGGTGTCTCATAAGTGAGGAAAAAGTGTGTAGCTTCCTGGTCCCAAATAAGGCGCAACGAAGTTGTAAATGGATGTTACCAAACCCACACATTCTCTTTTAAGATTTGGAAGTTGAGCACTCCCTGAAGATCCATAAATAAAGGCTTGGGTCCTGGGAGTAGCACCGGGAGATGTGGATCTTCAGGAGGGGAGCACAGTGGGAAGTGCATCTGTCACGCAGGGTGCACCCTTGAAAGTCCTTTATCCTCTCTCTGTCCATTTAAAATGTGACTTTGCCCCCACGTGCAGTACCATCATGATGTGTCACCTTCAAAGGAGGACAGAGCAACAGGGCTGCCAGAGCATGGACCTGAACCTTCTGTGAGCTGACTAAACTTCAGCTAAGAATTTATATAGATTAGAACCTGCTTCTTCCAACAAGGGCCACAAGATGAGTGAAAGTACAGGGTTAAGGGTGAATGAAGCCTGTTCTGGAGACTGATCATTTTCCTTTTATCATGAAAAATGACCCACAAATAAAATCACCTTGCTCTATCAGAAAATTAAATGGATAGCTGCAAGTAATTAACAAAACACCGTGTAACCACCGTGTGTAAAGCACTTAGGAATTATGTAGTAGTCGTCACTAACAAGGTGATTTAAACTCCTTTTCAAGGATGAGAGGACCTGAAGGAGGATTTCTTGGTGTGATTCCACCTGGTCTCAATAACATCTTGAGAGTTCTGCTGCCGTAAAGTGGGTAGCACACGATTTTCACGGAGGGCTTACATAAATTAAGCCTCTGCATTTGCCCTTAAGAAAGGAAAATAAACACTTTGCCCTGAAACCTGAAAGAATTTGTTCAAACCTAACCTCCGTGTATCTAGTTATACACACAGACAGAATTCTGGAAGATGGGTCTTTTAAACAGAAAAAGAGCTAAGCACTCTGCTGTCACACGCTCGTGTTTTTCAGTACTTAGGTAATCCTCTGTAGAGTCCACAGTTTAGAATTAGTGATCTTCACACTCACAGATTCATTGCAGTGTGTCAGTGGAAACCTGAGCGTTCCCTTTGGACAGCTTGAGAGAGGAAGTGACCCACCTTTTTAAGGTGCTGTCCTAGTGGAATAATTTTCTCAAGCTTACATGTAAAGTGAAGGTGATTATGCAGTCTACTTTTTAGTTTTACAAATTAGAGAATGTAGCATACAGTGGTTTCCACAGTGATCTCAAATACCGGACATCAGCTGAAAGAAAATTAGTGTTGTTTTTGCTTTCATTTTTCTGTCTACATTACAGACATTTGAACAAAAAAACCCAAGATAATCCCCTAGGGAGAAAAAAAGTGTGTAATAGTCACTGGGTGCCTATTATGTATTGAGTGGTATAAGTTTTTTTATAGATATCATCTCCCTTTTTTAGCTGTAGATCAATGCTTCATGCAAAGGCTAAGCTTATGCATATTTCTTGTGTAATCTAAAGGATCTTTCCCAAAATAAGGAGACATTTTGTCAACACTAAAATGTGCACATCAGTTTTTACTATTATTATAATCCTAAATTAAAGTAATGGGTTTTGACCTAATGGGTTACAGATTTGTGAATACAAAATGCCGGTCTTTTCAGAACTTCTAGGTTGGTAACAAAACTTAAGTTTGTTGTTATGACCTTGGCTTGTATAAATATAGGAATGCTATTTTAGAAATCTCTAAAATGATATTTTTGAGCAAGTTTTTAGGCTATTGCCCTTCAGGGAAAGATTTGCTTTTTACTTGTGTTAGAAATTGTAGTTTTCTGATGGCTTTCTATGATTAGCACTTGTTAGACACTTAAACTGTTTCTTATCGGGGAGATACAGTTGCATCTCCTGTGTTTTGTGTCTTCAAATGTCTCTCTGAATGGCCTCCTAAAAAAACATTGAGGAGAAACACTTGTTAATGGATTTTTTTCTTATCCCAGGTTTACTTCTAATGCAACAGTAATCGCACATAGCTCCAGAGTGCTTTTTATCCTCAAATACAGCAAAATTCTTTACAAACTGCAGTTCTGAAATAATCTCTCCCATCCCAGCAAGCAGGGAGCTGACGCGGGCACCCTGGTCAAGAAAAGGCCGCGGGTGGAGAGGACTCGGGCTGCAGCACTGCGAGCTCAGCATTGTGCTCTGTGGGGAGCACTTGCTTCCTGCTTCAAGCTGAAGTCAGAGGGCCAGGAATGAACCACTTTGCTGTGAACCACTGGGCTGTGCTTTGTTTCCACTTTCTTTCGCCCCACACTCACACGAAGACCCTTTTGCAAGTGAAGCTCGGCTTTAGTTACAGAGAGGAGTAGAATTTGTACTGAAGAAAAATCAGTGAAATTATTGGTTTTGGTTTAGCAACACAGCTCTGCTTTGTTGTTTTCATTGTTTCGATGAAAGACATTTTTACCCTTTTCCCTTTTCTCTCCCGACTTTCCAAACCATAAATTACTTTATCTGTTTTTTAAATATTGTAAAAATGAAGTCATGTACCATCTACTATTCTGTTTAATTATGTTTAGATGTATCCAAGTTTTGGATGCAGTAGTAGTTCATGCATTTATACTGTTAATATCATTATATTGTACCATAGTACAGTGTATTTTATACACTCATGGCTACCCTTCCTGGTCAGCTAAAGATGTATATAAACTACAACACTAAACTGTATGAAATAATTTTAAGGTCAATGATGCTTGTTTTAAAATAGATGTATGTTCCAACTACCTGCAAACTTGGGCATTTTATAATCAAATTAGACAGAGAATTATATAAAAAAGTTTTTTTTCTTTCTGTTTATGATTTGTGTGCAAGAAAAGATATAGAGGAATTAGTCCTCCACAGGTAAAATTATCCAATTATGCTTCTGTTTTGTGGCTGCTATTTCCTATAAGTTGTGTGCCAGGTCTAAATTCCACATTTTTCTCCTGTACACCACCTGCATATGTAAGTATTGTGTGTAGGGTGTTAAAAATAGTAACACACGAATAACAATGTAGCACCCAAGGCAACTACTTACTTAGGAAACAATCAGTAAATAGAGTAAAAATTTATCGTTGGTATAGCTCAGAAAACATTAAAATTACAAAGTAGTAATATCATTTTATTGAGAAAAGTCAGTATTATCTTCTAAGAGTAGTCAAAATATGTCTTCAATTTTATGTCTTTTTGAGACAGGGTCTCACTATACACTTTGTAGCTTAAGCTGGTCTAGAACTTGCAACAATCCTCTTGCCTCAGCCTCCCAAGTACTGTAAATATGTCTTTAGTTTCAGAAACATATTTTTTTCATATTCACTGAGACTTTTGGGTGTTGATTAAAGAAGCTTCATATTATTTTCCATGTTGCTATATTACTGTCATTTGTAAATTCTGCTTGGATAGTTGTCCTCTGTAGGTTCATTTGAACTCAGCTCATGTTCAGTCAAGAAAATGGGTATGCTGAACTTTACAGATTAATAAAATTAAAAATGGCTATTAATTTTTTTAACAGAAGGTCAAATGTGAGTAAACACAAAGACGATTATAAATCACAAGTGTATAGCTCACTGGATTAACACTATGTGAACACATCTGTAACTCCCACGGAGTCAAGAAGTAGAATATTGCCAGGTATGGTGGCACAACAGCCTGTATTTCCAGTGCTCAGCAGGCTGAGGCACGAGGACTGCTGCCAGTTCCATGCCAGCCTGGGCTACATAGTCAGTTCAAGGTCAGCCTGAACTATAAAGAGAGACCTTATCTCAAAAAATATTTCTAGCAACCTAGAACTTCTTATATTCTCCCAAATGAGTCTGTTTCCTGCTCCATTCCTAATTGCCAGCCATGTAAATTATCTTTGTTTGCTTTAAAATTTTATAAAAATTGAGGGAGGTACTTCTTTGAGTTAATTACCAGCTTGGGTAGTGAGCTGCACTAGTGTTGACACTGTTGAATGATACTGTATGAAAATGCTGTAGACTCTTTCCTCTTCTCTTGAAAGGTATTTAAGTCAGTTCTAGTCCGAGGTTCTTATCACCAGAGTTACAATGTTTCTTGTGCCTTTCTTTTGGACACACACATCTGTGTTACTCAGGAGTGCAGGAAATGAAAAGCAGCCAAGCTCTGGGTGTGTCATGAAGTACTTAAGAAGAGAGGAAATCAAAGGAGCCCAAGGGCACCTTGGAACAACCTAATGCATAGATGTTTAGAAGAACAGGAAATACCACCAAAGGCAACTAAAATATAGTGCCTAGCAAACTGAGAGAAAAGAAGGGGTGTTTTCCTGGGGGCCAGCAGATCAAAGCATCTGAGAAAGAAGGGAGTGAACAGCGGTGCCAGTTGTTGATAAAAGGTCAAGTAAATGAAGACTGGAAATTAGACAAAGAATTTGTGAGACAGTGGTTGGTGGTGTCAGTCATGGAGCAATGAGGGTCAGATTTGTTTAGAGCGGGCTGAGAAGAGAATGGGAAGGGAAGATGTGGAGATTCTCAAGCACAGGCGAGTCTTTCACGAAGCTTTGAAATAGAGAGTCAGCGAAATATGGCAATAGATGGAAGAGATCATAAGGTAATACTGATTGATTGATTGGTTGATTGAGACAGGGTCTTGCTGTATAGTTTAGGCTGTCCTCGAACTCACTATGTAGTCCAGGTTGGCCTTGAACTCCAAGTGATCCTCCTGCTGCAGTGTTCAGAGCGCTTGGATTACAGGTATGCACCACTTGAGTTTTAAAAAATGGGCCAAATAACAAAATGCTTGTATTCTATGGAGTTATACAAGGGAGATGGTGATAATTCCCAGAAACCTAATGAAAGGAAATAAAATACAGATTTTTAAGACAAAGAGAATTAGGAAAGTTTGTTTAACTATAATGGACATTAGTCAAAAAATGATCCATAAAGCTTTTACTATGTGAAATTAAGACAGTAACATTTTTATGTGGATCTTGTGTTTCCTTAATGGCTATATATGTACCCGCTTATAAACATACAAAACATGTAGACATTCATGACTGAAAGATTCTAAGCATTTACTTACGTTGTCCTTGGTTTATTTTTCACAAAAGTGACCTGGAAGAGCTAATTTTCTCTAAGTAGCAGGATCACTGTAGTGAAGTCCTATGAAGCCCATCAGTACAAGCAAGTGCTTTCAAGAAGCATTTCGGGGTCACCCTCACTTCTCTGAAGAGCAGTGGTGTCACTGACTACAATCTCAGTGTTTACACAACTGGGAAAGTTTAACCAAATTCTTTCCTGATTGCTGTTTCAGAGACACACTTGAAGGAATTTACGTGTTGGTGTGCACATCCTCCTAGTTTTCTCTATCTGTACTTCTGCAATCTGTTATGTTTTTACATAGAGTAGTAGATGTGCTTTCTGTGACTTTTAAAATCCTTCCATTAAAGTATTTTTTCTGCTTTTGGGTTTGTTGACCAGATGGGAAAGGAGTAGTATAATCAGCAAGGGCTGGTTCTTGTTCCATAAATAAAAGCAAAAGGTTTAATTTTGTATAAAAACGAAAAGGAAGAAGTACACAAATGAAAAGGCTTTTTCCTAGAAGTAAGTACAGCATGTGATTAGATGATCATTTCAAAAATCTCTCAAAGAACATGCACTGTCCACACACACGTTTTTTTAGATTTTTTTCTTTAAAGGAAATAGTTTTTCTAAATGTTTTATTTCTTACAGTTTTTTTTTTTTTTTTTTTTTTTTTTTGGTTTTTCTCCAGTACCGGGAACCGAACTCATGACCTTGCGCTTCCCAGGCAGGCGCTTTTGCCGCTGAGCTAAATCCCCAGCCCCTCTTACAGTTTTTCATTTGTAATTTTACTCCTTATGTGCTTGGCATAACAAGTATAATTCTTCTACTTTAAGTTTTTAAGTTTTAATTTTATTGTGCAGTACTTTTCAAGTTCCAAACTATTTCCTCCCTTGTCTATTTGAACTTTCCTGTGATGTGGTCAGGGTACCTGGGTCTTTACAAAGCCATCTGAGGTCTGGAGAGGGTCAGTTACTTACCCCGCAGACAAACTGGGTCTGAAGCCCACGCCCTCTGACTGCTGAGGTCAGGGGCCCTCTCTCAGGCTGTATTACTTCCATCCCCACCTCCCACCCGGCACATTTGCTTGCACTCACAGGCGTCATGACATCCAAAAAATCTGACCTGCTATTTCCCTTTGCAACTGCTAGGTTAGCTTTGGTAAAATTATCTTACAATTTTATTTTTCTGGAAAAATTTAAAAAATACTTTTTAAAAATTTCACTAGCAACATCCTCTCTCCCCTCCTGTCTCCTTCTCTTCTGCCATGTAGGAGATCAAACCCAGTTCCTTGTGCAAGTCAGGCAAGTACTGTGCTACTCAACTCTACCCCCAGCCTCACAACATTCTTGTCAGCAACCTGTTCAATAATAGCTGATATATGTTTAAAATGAGCCAGGTATGGTTCTAGCTTCTGGATATAATGTTGGAGGGAAGAAAAGACAGAATTCTGATTCTCAAAGAATTTGCAATTCAACTGTAGAAGATTTTCAGTATAGGTTACCAAAAGTCAACTTTCTTAGATTAGCAAGTAAGAGGTTTTTGGAGTATTGTATTATTAGGAATTTGTACCATGTACTCTAGGTAGTTGAGTAGATTTGGACAATGGTTTATGTTATGCTCCTACACTTTCTAAATTTGCAGATAATTTTTTTCTAAAATGCAGATGATTGCAATAATTTGAACAGGGCAAGACAAGGACAATGACTCCGTGGCAGAGCATTTACCTAGTATGTGGGAGGCCCTGAGTTCAATCCCCAGCACTAGAGGAGAAAATGGCCATGGATATAGCTCAGTCATAGCATGCTTGCTTGTGATTGTCTTTGTAATTTGTTTGGGTTGTCCACTGTCCCACTGTGAAAAGTATGGATGACCATTTCTCTCAAAAAGTGAGAGAACCGGTGTGTAGAAAAGCCTTAAAGAAAACACGTGAAAGCCATCCCTAGTCACCAGTCTTGCCCAATCAATATGTGATACTCAAAATACTGCCTAGCAATAGGTGATACCTATTGTCAGATTGGTGGTGAATGTTTCATAAGAACTATCTCATAATTCTTAGAAGAAAGCTTTATCACCACCTCCATTTCCTAACTGTGTGACCCAGTCATAGCAAAACACTTCCACTTAGGAAGTGTAAGAGCTAGACTTTGAGCCTAGGATGCCTGATTCCTTAGCTTTGCTTTAACCAGCACGTTACTCTTTACACTGAAAAGCAGTTGAAATTCAGCCTTGTCAACTATAGGAAGGCAGCTGTGGTTTCCCTAAAAACATTGGGGAAATTAAAGAAAAATAGGCAATATGAATGTGGTGGGAAGTCCCTGCCTCCTGTGTTTCTGCAGCTGTAAAATGACTCTGATCTTGACAAAACAGAAAGTATTCCAAAAGATGGGGGCAGTCCATGGAAAAGCTCTAAAAACTGAAAATAACCCCATATTTTGAAATTCCAATCCTATTTTTGGCAGGAAACTCTGTGACTGATGTACCTGAAAATTGCAAAAAATTCTGTAAGTTTTCATAGCTGCACATAGATGTGACTGACCAGTTTTCTTTTTGTGATTGACCAGTTTTCATTTGTCAGATCCTACCTCTATTGTTTTTTTTACAGCATATTAAAGAAGGTAAAATTCTGATTTTGCCTTCTCAGGCTGTCAGTTTGCAAAGTAACTTAAAATGTTACAGAGCCTCTCTAGGCCTTCTTTACGTTCCTTCAGGTGGTCCACCCATGAAAACAGTGCACACTTGCTTTTCACATGGTAGAACGGGTGAGTATGGCTTCGGTGAAGTCCGTGTGGCCCCTTACTCACATAATCTCATTTATGTTTTCGCCGCTATAGAACAAGGGCTTAATTGGCCTTTAGTGACACATTATCCAATAAATTCCTGTAAAAGGACATTTTTTTCATAGAAAGTCAGCTATGCTGAAAATGCTTCATAAAATCATGGATAGTAAAGTTTTGTGCATTTGCAGCTCTTGAAAAAATTTTAGTGTCATTTCTATTTGCTCAGATCCTATTTAGGGTGAATTGGCCAAAACTAAGTATGAATTTGAAGAGTTTTAATAATATAACTAATCAACTTTGTATTTTTCTATTTGATCCCAATACACAGGAAATATGTATTTTTCTTTTATGAACATAGATCATATAAACAATTTAATTATGCATTTGGCTTGTAAAAAGCTTTTGCATTTTCCCCAAATTAGAACTCCTATAGGAAAAATTATCTGGTCAAAGGACCAAAATACTGGATTTGAATGGCAAAACAAAATAATGAAACCAACTTTGAATTTTCAAGATGAAAAACTCTTGTAAATGGTCCTTGAATAATGAGGAAATAAAAAAGTGAGATTGCGAATGTTTTCACAATTAATGTAAATGAGCTTTCTTCATTAAGAAATGTCCACAATATGAATACAGCTGTAGTTAGAGCAAAATTCATGGTTTGAACTTTTTAATCTCAATACAAAATGAATCAAGCACTTAAATTAGGAAACCAGAAGTAGAATACCAAAGTAAATCAGAAGTGAAGAAATCAAGAAGTTAGTAAGCATGAGACAGAACTCACTATATTATTTGACAGCATACCAACAAAAGCACTGGACATAGTCAATAAAAGCAAAACTGTAGGTTTGCTCATCATGATAGTTAATGGATAGACCTGCCAGATAAAATGGCATATTCCCAAGTTAAATTTAAATTTCAGATTTAAAAAATTGATACTTTTTTTAGTGTAAACGCAACCTATTTTTGAGACATACTTATGTGAAATTACTATTTATTTTTATCTGAAATTCAAGTTGAACTGTGTGTCCTATATAGTTGTTCTTTGCTAATTCTGGCAATGCTATTAATAGAGGCGAATACCTTAAAAGTTTGAAAATCTTGATGAATGAATCTAGATGATTTGTAAGAAAATAAAAATTATACAAATTACTTCAAGACATTGTCAGAAAGTGAATAAAGAATTAAGGACTGTAGATATGAAAAAAATTGTTAAATGTCTGTTATAGAAAAAGGTCCCAGGAATTCTGCTTGCATCCTTGGAGGGGGAACAAGAGTCAGATTTAACCTTCTGCAGGTTAGTGACAAAATATATGGAGCAGCTATTTTTAGATTTGGAAAACAGGCGGTGCATACCGTGCTCCCTGGGAGAAGTGGGTGGGTGAGGTGAGTCCTCCGATCTCCTTGGCTTAGTGCTGGAGGCAATTTTCAGCTCGAGGTGCAGGGAAAAGAAATCTACAGAACACCTTACCGAGGTGTGCAGCTGTGCAGTGCGGACTGAAGTTAGTGGGGGTAGAAACAAACAGAAGTTACAAATCCTACTTCCAAAAACGAAGGACTTCCGGAGAATCAAGAGCTCCAAAAGCCATGTGGGGACCGCTCCGGGCTTTGAATACCGCGACGCTCTGCAAACTGAAAAGAGACTGGCTGAGGACTCAGAAGCTGAGCGGTTCCCACAGCGCGTTTGGGATGACAGGTTTTAGTTTAACTACAGTGAAAGCAGGAAGAAACACACACAAAATTCTATGTAAGTGCTCTTACTTATGACTATAGGCTCAAGCATCTTAAATGGTACATTTGCCATTATATATAAAGAGGTAACTCAAGCTTCAGTGGGATTTATTTAGGAGTGCAAAAATGCATTAAATTAACAAATAGAGATTTATTCAAAGAGTACAAGAATAGTACATAAGTGAGCCTAGCATTTTAGCAGCTATTCGTAGTGAAAGTGCAAAAACAAAGAAAAAGAAAATTCCTAAAGATGAAGAACAATATTCTTAGAAATAAGCAATAAACATCATAGTAAATAATATATATATTTCCATTCAGTTCTGGAAAAAGTAGATGCTATTATCATTGTTTCATTTTGGTTTGAAGATTTCAAATCTTAATGAACTAAGACAATAGATAATGACATTGCTATTAGAAAATACGCAATAATTACCTGGAGGAAAAATGACGGCATGCCTAAAAAATCAAATAAGTCTAAATGTAAACTGTTTCAAACAGAAAACAGAGTTCATAAAAGTGTGTGGCAGCAAGGTAAATATATAAATTGTTATATGAGTAATTCATACTTAATAATAATTTTAAAAATTTGAATAATAGAACAGCAACTGAGAAAAATCTCAGACTATGTAATATGCCTCAGCCTACATAATGAGAAATGTACAAGTCTTCATGAAATCATAATGGCATTTTGCCTGGATGAATGTAGTAGTTAGGACAATGTCTTAAAGTTTGTATGTATGTCTTCTGAAACTTCCTTATATCCTAATATTCTGTTGGTGGAAAGTAAGTGGAAGGAAGCTTGTTAGATTTTCAGGGGTCTTCTTTATCTTTTGAAAAAGTTTATCTGAAGACTATATATATAAAGTTACTAAAAATGTTTTGAAAAAGGAATTTTTTGTGGAAATACTTAACATACATATTAAGGTGTTCTCAAACAGTATAATTAAAACTTCATGACATTATCATATGAATAAATAAATTAATGAAATAGTACAAATGACTCATTAAGTTACACAAAAGAAAAACTGGATCTGAAATCTATGGAGCAGGAGGGGATTTTATAATGAATGGTGTTAGGACAACTGTATTTCTCTTTGAAATGAAAAGTCAGGAGTTGGGATTGTTCTTCAGAGTACATGTGAGGCCCATGTTAGGTCTCCGGCACCAAACGGCTCTCTCTGGGACATGCTCATCTAGAAGGAAAAGGCAAGGCTAGGACAGAGGCACCTGGATGCTGTGGTCACCGGCTGCGTCTAGGCCAGAGTTCCATTCTGCCTAGAGGGAATTCACCAGCTTGTTCCCTTCTTCAGATCACCTTACTGCTCATAGGCCCTTTCACTTGAGCTCAGCCCCATATTCATGGCTTCTGGGATATTATGCATTAGTAAAGGTTTTTTCATCCCATTATTACCCCTTGGCTTGTGATTTATCAAATAAACTCTCTCTTTTTTACATCGAAAGGTGGGTCTCTTATGTAAAACTAAGCCCTGGACTGTGACATGTTCATCACTGGTAGGAGGCCTTCTAGTCATATCAAATCCAGCTCAGAAGAGATGACTGTGAGACTGAAGGTTGATATGCCCTTCAGTACCTGCAGAATAATATGTGTAACCATATCTCATCATGCTAAGGTGTAGAACTTTTCCTTTAAAAAGCATGAAATTATTGTGCATCCTAAAATCAATGGCATATTGCAGCTTAATTGGTAGTATTTTTTCTTACAGTGCAACTTATAACTAATGATAATTTAGTTTTGGAAATCAGGTGTTATACCTAGTTTAATGAAATATCAGCCCAATGTTACTTTACATATTAATGTGATATGTCATGTGGAACTCAGTTCGCTTTTGTTTATTTCTTCTACCTCTTCGTAATGTGTCACCAACATTTTAGGAGCTTCTTCTCTTAAACTGAAGGCTGTTTGCCAATAATGGGTAATTACAAAATGACAACATGCTTTGCTATTTATTGCTCACGACCCTGATAATGTGACCAGTTTCTTATTTCTAGGTAACTTTTTATTTAGCATCATTTTGCTTTGGTTATTCATTGCTTTTTCTCTCTTTACCTAGCCCTTCAGACTATTACTTCCGTACTTTAGAAAGATCACCTGGATTTGTATTCCAATAAAGTATTTCTGAGAGAGGCTCAGTCCAGATCCTGCCACTTAGTAGCTGTACAGATGGGCAGGGGAAAGCAGCCCTCTCAGCCTCACCCTTGTCCTTTGTAGAAACCTGTTCACCTCAGTGTTTGGGGAAGAGCAGCTAAAGAGACACATGTTCATGTACTTTATAAACTCTAAAGCACTGACAGTTGCAGATGATTAATAGCCTCAGAGGGCACCTTTAATAACAGCTAGTTTTAACTAATTTCCTGAGCAATGACTCAAAGCACCCCACATACTGAGTTAAGCTAGGATGAGTTCTTTTATTTCTGCTATAGATCATTATTGTATCTTCTCAATCCTGATAGTTCCTGCTCTAGCGTTCAAATAACCATAAGAAAAAAAATTATATCAAGGTCATATTGCAAGCCTTTTCAAAGTAAGAGGAAAATACACCTATTTTGTAAGCCAGGTTGCTCTATCATCACCACATTGCTTGCCGCGCGCATGGCGCTCCCTTTCTGTATAATTCTGAAGAGAACATTCTGCTTCTGTACTCTTGTAATCAATCTGCAACCGCAGGATCAAATACAAATTGCTAACCATCGCAGAGCTCTATTCATGACGATATTCTATGAACAATGGAACTGTAATTCCGGTAGCAACTCAGAGTCAATCCCCCTGCCCTAGCAGGTAATCACATCTACCGCATCTAAGACAAATTATAATTTGGTCTATTCTTAAAGACCTCCTGAGGTGATTTTTTTCCAAGCTTGCCAGAGTACTTTCTGATAGTTAGTGAGTGTTACTGGCCATGAATACTTCTTTGTATCTCATGACACAGAGTAACCAAGTTTTTGTTTATTTTGTTTCTACTTAAGTGAAGAGACACTGGCAATGTAGTGCTTGTTTGAGTTCAAAATGCTTTAGTACTTTATTTGACTTGGTTTTAAATACTTTCATGATATAGCGCCCTCTCATCCACAAAGCAATGTTCAAACTCACCAGCCTACCAGAATCTGCTGCTGGCTGGAGCTGTAGAATCTCTTCCTAACTTGACCTTATTTGATGTTTAACTTGACTAAGGCCTTTCTGAAACCAGAGATTACCATGCTCTTTAATATGTCTTATTTTGTATGTATGAGCCCATTTAGTCGTAATGCCTGTTCAACCTTGTGGGTGACTCAGCTTGATTTCAATATTTAGTTTATTTATTTATTTATTGATACCGGGAATAAAACTCAGGACTTTGTACTCTCCAGGCAGTCACTCATGCTGCTGAGCTATATCCCCAGCCCTCACTGTTCACTTTAAATAGCAGCTGCTCCATGATTGACCATACCGTGCTGTTTCCAAACTTCCATGACAGGATTTGATTATTTAAGATGATGTTGTTCTTATTTTTCAATTTTATTTATTAAGATGATATTGCTGTTTAATTACCCTTCTTCTTCCCTACACTGTGAGGACTGAAGTCTGAGATGAATTTATACATACTGTCTGGGATCAGTAAAGGAAAGGATGGATCAATGAATAAATGTCACAGTACTCTTCCCTTACTCAAAGAAGCAGAAAGGCTTTCTATGCCACAACTTAGGAGGAATGTGAATTCAAAAACAGGAAAGACCTGCTGAACACGGCAACGTGCTAATTAATCTGTGAAATTATCCTGTCTTACATTACCACCGTCAGAAGTTGCTGGAGGACCATAGTGAGTATGTATTTCTTCTTGAGAGGCATCAAGGCAGAACCCCTTTGCCATTTCTAATGTGAAAAAGCTTTACTAAGCCAGAAAGTCAAACATTGATATTTTATTATCAAAGAGTGATTTTCCCATTAGCTTTCCAGTGCCCATCAGCAGAACATTTTGCAGAAGCATTTGGATGCTGGCAACCGGTAGTGTATCAGATGCAGGCCATTAAAATGCTCAGGCAGTCTGTCAATTCCATTAGAGATTCTGATGGCCAGAGATGAAAGACTGAAGACTTACTTTGACAACATGTATGGACACTGGTGTGGAGTTGTGATATAAATAACCTACATAGTATGGGTTTTTCTTAATTTTATTAACACCCTATAATTGGGATGTTATTTACAAATATATAAATATATCCATATGTAGCACCACTGTACATTACATGAAACATTATATAAACATATGATATATATGTGTACACACACATAAGAAGTTTTGTGTGTGTGTGTGTGTGTGTATGAAGCATGTTCTTGAAAAAATAAAGTGAATCAGAACTAGGAAGAAGAAAATTAGAACGACACAGCCTTTTGTTTCCCATTGTGGAGAGAAACTCCTTCTGGGGCCCTTGACAAGCACTCATAAGTATGCTTTCTCAACCATCTCTTTCTCATAATACACTGAACAAAAGTGTTTCGGATCATTTGTTCATCTCTGTATCCTACCTACTTCCAAACAAAGATTTGTATTTTCCCTTGCTTTAACCTCTGTCTGGTAAGGAGGAGACTGTTACATACATTAGGATGTATATTTGTGTCTTTTCTGTGAGGTTTGTGGGAATGAAGGGAAAAACAAAGGTTGATGTAATCTGTAGAATGGGCTCTCTCTCTCCCTTACTCCCAGGCCACTGGTGACATTGCTAGATGCCTACGGGGTGCCCTTTGGGACTCATCTATCAGGATTTAGGATAGTACTAGGAATTATACCATTAGGGTGGAGGACAGAGAACCTTAGGGACCATTTGATAAGCACCAGAAGGAAATATTGTTATATGGGCTCTTTGGAGCAGTTATTTTCTGTATTTAACGTGAGAAAGCAGTGATTATTTCCATGTACCTGGTAGGACTTGAATTAGCTACTGAAGATAGAAGTGAGATATAGATCTTTTCCATAGCAGAGGACATAGTCTAGTTCTTGTAAACCTCTCTGATAAATGGCTGGCAGGTCCTTTCACCGCTGCCCTTCTTTCCTTCTTCCCTTCCACACATCCTACCTTCTCTCCCCTCTACCCTCCTCCTCTGTCTCTTCTTTTCTCTTCCTTTTTCCTTCTTCGCCCTCTCTTTCTCCTCCCCTTCCTCTCTCCTCTGTCCTAACCCTTCTCCCCTTTCACCCATTCTTTCTTCCTCTCTCCCTCTCCCTCCCTCTTTCCCTCCCCACAACCTCCTTCCTTGAGTTCTTAAAATGACTTCAGAGAGATCATATAGGCCCTCTTCCATTCACTGACGAGCATTCTCTGCCTTTAGCAGTGATGTTTCCCTTGTTTGTCTTCCCTTCATGTATGATTCTATCTGAATCCTATGCGATATCATAGACAAATTAGATATTACTTTGTGCATCAGTGATGACACTGGCTGTCATATCTTTTTTCAGAAATAGGCTGATGGTTAACAATGGTGGGATTGAAGTTGTGGGTTTGCCTGTCATATGAACTTAGAAAGGTGCTCAAGTACTTTGAACCTTATATTGTAGATCTATGAAATAAACACAAAAGTTACACCTACTTCACAGTTTAGTGGTACCTACTCCATAGGTTTACTGGGAGCATTTTTTTTTTTTTTTT
>NW_004955408.1:36479224-36568323 GCF_000276665.1 Chinchilla lanigera
CCCAGCGCCTAGAAACTCAGTCTGCAGTGTCACCGGGGTCTTTGTTCTCGCGTCCTGGCCTCCGGGATTGGGTGCGGCCTACCTGGCTCTTTGGGCCTACTGGGAGCATTTGATGAGGAAATAAACACACACACACACACACACACACACACACACACATACATACACACACTTATTTTAGCGTTGTTTTTTAGTCCTTCAGCTAAAAGGTTGTAAATCAGAAAGCTAGGACTTGGAAAAGTGTATATGTATGCCTTATTTCTCCAGGTGATTCTGAAATACAAACATGTTTCAGAACCATTTGTCTAGAATACTTTCTTTTTTTGTTTTGTTTTGTTTTGTTTGTTTATTTGTTTGAGACAAAGTCTAACCATGTAGATGAGGCTGGCTTTGAATTCAAGGTGATCCTCCTGTCTCAGCCTCCTGAGAGTTAGGACGTATAGGCCTGCACCAACATGCCCAGCTAGAACACTTTTTTTTCCTAACATAGAATTGGTTTTCACAATTGAGAACTACCATCCAACATTTACAGCCTCACAGACAAATTGAATCTCGAAATTTTCCGAGGAATCCAATCCAAATGATTCTCATAGTTACTAAATTCTTTCCTAAATTGTCATTTTAAACATCCGAGCTATAGGTGAGCATAAGATGTTCACTGTAGCCTATGTGACAATGGGGACACAACATAGGATTCCATTGCAAATGGTTCTTTTCTTCGCCTTTCTACCTCTTTCTTGACTCTGGATTTCAGTTTAGATCACAAAGAATGCTTGCTTTTGAATATTGGCTACATCAAAGTACAATGTCCAAGCTATTAATTGAAATTTGCACAAAAGAAAAGCCAGCAAAAGATTCTCATGAAATATTATAAATGAAAGCTAATGGCAGTTTACTTAGTTTTGCTACATTAGGCTTGTGTAAAACATTACAGATATTCTCAGGCTTAATTTGTTGCTTAAATTGATTGGCGCTGGAATGTGTTCTGAAGTCTTTCTTAGATTCCTTCATGAGCAGAATTTCCCTTACCTTTTTCCCACTGTTCTACTCATGACTGCATGGATTGTAATGACCGAAAACCAGCTCAAACTATTGTTAAAAACTGAGGTCACTATGAGATGATTTTGATTTCTATTATATTGCAGGAATCAATCTGATGACGTGTTTTCTGTGATAGTTAAATTGAAGGATTCACATCTTATCTCTAGGACTCATAACTTCAATAAATTACTCGTCTTTTTTCTTACAGTCAGTTTTCTTTCAAGGAAATCTTGTACTCCATTTCTCTCAGAGTGGCTATTCCAGAGGAAAGACTGCTTCCTTTTCTTCTAGTTCTAGTCCTAAGGTTGGGTCCATCCACATCAGTTATCCGTGTCTGACCTATCCATCACAGGCAGCTAAGCAGTAGGGTATAATGATGAATAAGCCTTATAGCAAGTCAAACCTTCCATGAAGGGGGTCAACCCCATCCTAGAAACACACAAGTTGGAGATATCTGATTCCCTCAAGGATTACTGAGGGGGGCTGATAGCAGAAGAGGAAAAATGTTGACTAAGCAAAATTATGCAACTATCCACATCTCTTCCCCGGCTTGGTGCCTTCGCTCTGAGCCCTCCTGAGCCCTCCTGCCATGGAGATCTTGCTGTTGAGTCTGAGGAACAAAAGGCTCCACTGGGACTTATTCTATGGGGGAAACCTAGTGATTTGAGCAGTACTCGAATACAATTTCCCCCAGCACTTTTGTCTGTCAGTTTATACAATTCTTGTGTTGGCCGGTGTGGTGGGAAGGGGATGTGAATTCACTAAAAAGCTGTTTCGTATGCTGAGATGCCACATTTAGTTACACTTTAACTATCTTTTAAAAATTAGAATGCAGTGAACTTACACATAAGCCAATGGAGAGCAGCTGCAAGAGAGATGAGTTTCCTGAGAGCTTCTTGGTGCCCGCAGGTCTGCATTTAAGGATGTCCCACACCTCTATGCCAAACTATGTATTATTCACAAGTATTATTCATTTAACTTTTAAAATGTTCTTGCAAGTAAAAGTCTTTCCCTTGCTTTCTTCCCTTTCTTCAGGAATTCAGCCTTCGGGAACCAGTGTACTTCCTTGGGTTCCTTAATTTGTGGCACCCCGAGTTTTCTAGAGTCATCCCCACTTGCTTCAATAAAGGAGATGTGTGATATCCAATTAAAAGGTTTTCGGCATTTGCCTTGAAAACATTTGTATTTTCCAAATACAAAGATAATTAGACATGCTTTCTAACTTGTGGCTAAAAAAATGTGGTCTTAGTTGCCCAGTGACGCCTGTGCTAGTGTCACTTGGTGTGGGTGCGCTGGTGAGCAGATCTGTGACATGGCCCTCTTCGCTTGGTCAGGGATCATTCCAGGCACAAAAGAAATGTAGGGGTACCATAGACAGCTTTGCTATATACCCGAACTTCTCCTCAGTAGCACAAAAAGAAGAAAAAGAAGGAGGAGGAGAAGCAAGCTCTGTGGATGCCCTTCATGTACGCAGACCTGTGGCTGGTGCAGCACGTTATGATACATTCAGTCGAAGCCAGCCTGGAGGGGTCAAGACTTAGGATGGGATGGACAGTTCATAAGAGATAAGCAACAAGCGCTTCAAATGGTGAACACATACTTTTCCTGGAAGTGTACAATGTAGCTTTTCTCGGGACAATTTATCAAAACTTAAAATATAAAATCTATAAGAATTTAAAGAAGTACTACCAGAAAAAGGCATGAAAATTTAAAACAGCAATCACCAATTGGGGAATGCAATTCTAAATATGAAAAAAACCCTTAAGAGCAGAGATTGATGGATTATATGAAAATAATTTTTCCACATGATAAAGCAAAGATGTCGAAAAATAGCAAATTGTAATTTATAGTTCACACAAGAACTGGTTTTCCTAATACATAAAATCTACAGATTAATAAGAATATAAATAACAAACCAATAGAAAAAATAGAGTATGAATAGTCAGATCATAAAGAAGTATAAAACTGCCTTTTATATATATGAATAAACTACATTTACTCATAAGAAGTAATACTCAGACTAAACTACCATTTCACGTGCTATTCGGCAAAAATGAAAAAATTCTTAATATTCTGTGTGTATCTGATAATGGGAAAACATGAGGAAACTTTCACTCCTATACATTTCTGTTCAGAATGTAAAGTAGCACAACTTCTATAGGGAGCATTTTTGCAATAGTTATCGTATTTTAAATTATAGTCACCTGATCCAAAGGTTTGTTCCCTAAAACATTTCCTTCTTTGGACAGATATGTCCTTTTGCCAAATAATGTCTATATAAGTTTATGTACTGCAACATTGTTTGAACTAGCAAAAAACACCCCTGAAAGGGAGACAGCTAAATTAAAGGGGCCATACTTCTCCACGAATGCTGTCCGCATGAAACAGAAGCGCCACTTCCCGCCGATGGGAAGGGGAGACCCACTGGGGGAAAGAGAATGCAGAGCACTGTGCTTCTTGCCATGCAAAGTATGACAGGAAAACAGAGTGAATGTTCAAAGTTTTAAACATTAGTTACAGTAAAAGACATATGGCCGTTAATTCCACCTCAAAATATGCCCTCACTTTGCCCAGGCTTATCTCATTTTTGGCACTTTCTGAAGCAGCTCTGAACATCACCTTTGGTGAGTGTCCTCAGTTGCACACTCAAGGCTGCCCTCGTGTCCTGAATGGACTCAGAATGTTTACCTCCTGTGAGCATTTTGACTTTGGGGAGGAGCCGAAAGTCGCAGGGTGCCAGGTCTGGTGAATGAAACGGACAACGATGCACCTCAATGTTTTTACGACCCTGCCTTTCCATGGATGGCCCTCAGCCACAGCATCCACTATAATTTTAATCAGACATTGTAAAGGCACTCACAAAAAAGGACTTTCAGAAATGCTTCAGAAATTGGCTAGAGCAATAAGGTAAGTGTGTTTGAAGGAAGAGGGGGTATTTTGAGGGGAATTAAAGGCAATGTGTCTTTTAGTTTAATATTTTTTTAATTTAAACATTCACTGTATTTTTAATCGCACTGCAGATATAAGGTAAACTCATCACTGATGTTGCCCGGGAATGGAACTTGCATAGCTTTCAAGCAGGGATATCTGGAAAGCTTACTTTTTCCTAAATAGTCTTCATAACACTTATTATTGTACCAGGTGAATATACTCAACCTTTGTAATTTAATGTAATTTTAAAAAATACATTAATGGTACCTAGGAATCGATCTAGCGATTCTATCACTAGCAGTTGACTTCACAACATAGTTTGTCAGTAGATCGTAAAAAGAGAATTCCTTGTGTGCTGGTATGGAATGTTACCTAAGACAAAGTTTATAGACCATAAAAAGTCAGCAAAAACACGTAGAAAATTATACACTGTATGTATTTCACAGAAAAAGTGAAAAAGTCAAGTCATATTAAAACATATATATATATATATATACACGTATAATGTTTGTATAGGCATGGGACATCCGTGCTTGTGTGGAAATACAAGTATTTGGAACAGTAAACGTGTAAGTCACAATCAAAGACTTATTTTGCAATGTAACACTGCATATACTCAATGCATACATTCTCATGTCCAGATTATAATTATTCAAACAAAAGGGAAAACATAAAGATGAGGACAAACATGTAGCTTGGCTGGCTTGTGAACAGCTGAACTGACCTTCTGGATGAAGAGAACCATGCCGAGTTAAAATTAGCGTTAACAGCGAAGCCAAGCTCTTGATGTGTGGAGGCAACCTTCCAGAGATGCATTTGGGGCCTGTTTAATTCTAAAATGACCAGATAGACAGTAAAGGCGATCACAGAGGATAAACGACTTTATATTTTGAGCAATGAAGAGCTTATTTTTTAAAAGATAGTTTTTAATATTTGCTTTCCGTAGATGTTGCACTTTTTGTATCCTTCCGTGATATTTGGCAGACACCAAAATTATGCAAAATTTTAAAGTATTCAGGACACGAGAGACACATGCAACGAGCAGAGTGACCTTAAAGGGTTTTCCAGGCAGATGTATGCATCAGAGTCCACTGCGCACGGCTGATGTCCTTGGCCTGCAGACGGCACGCAGCTGGCTACGTGCCCGCCCTTCGCAGCAGGCCAGGGATGGCGCTGGCTGTGGACTTAAGGGGAGGGGGAGGGGGCGTGAGGCGAAGCAGAGTGAGGCGTGTGGTTCAGGCCAGGTGGCAGACGGAGGACCTGGAAGACAGCTGTGATGACTCTGGCGTTCGGAGCACCTCACTGGGAGAAGCGCTGAGCTACGGTCCCTCAGGGCGCAGAAGCCGCTTGCAGGGAGCCCTCAGGTGCGGGCTGGGATCCGTTTCGTCATTTTGATAAAGTTTCTGTCATTGGTGGCTGCTAACGATTGCTATCTTTTCTGTAAGGGAACTACTGTCCGTTTCTTTTTTATTATTATTATAAAGAGAATAAAAAAAAATGTAGCCGCTCCCCCCAAAAAACCAAAGCAAAAACAATAAAAATGATACAGGTTTTCAAAACAAAATGATAGGAATTAACTGTGGTTGTGACATTACACATTGTTATCCTCAGTGAAGCTGCTCAGATTACCAGATGTAGGAATGCAAGAGTGATAGAACCATTAGAGAGAATAAAAAATAATTAAAAAAAAATAGAAACGACCCAGAGCGTCACCGAACTAGCCCCAAAGCTGCACGACAGAGGCGCGTATTCGCTCTTGACTGGATTCCTGTGTCGTCTGCTGCTTCAGCCCACAGACTCCTCTGTGCTCGCGCCCTGGCGGGGCATGGCCGACTTCGCTTCCTGCACTTGCTGCTTACGCTGGGGGCGGCCCTTTCATGAGGCTCTCAGGGCGAGCACAGCAGCGCCTCTGGTCGAGGGCTGGCAGCTGGGCTCGGCCCCTTCAGTACCCAGACTCCCCCGACCCCGCGGCTGGTGCAAGAGGGCCCCGTAGGCTACAGAAAAATGAGAACAAGCGTCCACTTTCGCGTGGCCCTGTCCGCTCCAGGCGCATCCTCACCGGGTGAAGCCCTGGGCCTCTGGACCTGGTCCTTTGGTGCCCTGACTCCCTTCTTCCCCTACCGAACTTGCCACATCTTTCCTACTGCAGTTGATACTCCGCGTGAACACCACACTGGTAAGAAACAAGCAGGCCAGCAACACTTTAAAACTTTTAAAATCAGAGGATGGAGGCCATTTTGTGTATTACAGAAAATTCAGATTGCTGGCTGAGATTTGAAAGTCTCTATATTTATTACTCTCTGTGAGGCTTGGGAATTGAAGACCTTGGGCACCAACCGAAAATAGCTGAGCTAGAGAGCAAAAGGGAAGCAGTAGAAGTTAGCTCCTCCCTTAATTAAGGTACTTTTTCTCAAGCAAAGGCTCACCCTTCTCCCCGCAGCAGGACTGCAGGGGCTCTGGTTGTCAGGGGTCGCTGGGGAGCTCCACTCTCCCATGCCTTCTGAGGTCTAACCTCGAGGGACCCCTCCCCTCACTCACCGTTTTCCCTTCCTTAAGCCTTGGCAGGTAGTTTGTCAAACTGATCTTAATCAGATCATTGTGTAATTACAGAGGACTGTCAGGATATTTTTGGTTGTCATCTTCTAACAAAATGCAGATTGCGTGGCATGTATACATAGAATTACTCTATAATTTAAAGTAAATTGACATTTAATTTCAATTTAATTACACAGGAATTACAGACATGACAGATACAGTCTAATTAGGAAGCAAAGTATAAGAATCTGCTTATGGAATTAAAATCTATATCATAGCACACTTGTAGCAGAATTGAAATAATTTCTCTGGATTTTTATAGAGCACATGCAACAACAATGATAGTAATAAATCTGTGCCCTGGGCCATCTGCCATGTGCACATCTATTATCTCACTTAATACTCGCAGTAAGTGTATGAGGCTGGTGTGATCATCGCCTTGGTGCAGATGACAAGATTGTCCTTTGAACAAGTTAGTGATGTGCCCAGCGTCACAGGGGCTGGCGTGGTCAAGGCGCAGTTTGAATGCAGTTCCACTGGACTTTAAAGCCACCTTCAGAAACACCTGCTACCTCCTCGCTCTCACTAGCTCAAGGGAGAGCAGAAGTCTTAGGGTAAAAAGTGAGGCCCTTTCCTTGGTTGCCTGAGCTATTTGGGGTCATAGCCTGGAACTGGATATTTATCCTCCCTCCCTCTCTTCTTTTCACTCCCTTCACAAATGTTTGCGCAAATGGGTGCTCACTGTCAGGTGTTGTTCTGCTGCTGGAAGTTAAGTGCCAAGGGAAACTTCGTCCCCGTCCATGCAGGCTGCGTGGAGGGCCCACTCAGCAGCTGGGGTATGAAGTGGACCCCAGTACTTAGCTGCACACACATCGCGTTATGGGGTGCAACCTCATGGGAGCAGGCATGAGGCCGTGGGGTGGGCCTCATGGGGAGCTCCACTCTCCCCTGCCTTCTGAGGAAGGCATGAGGCCGTGGGGCGGGCAGCCTAGGCTGGGCTTTGGCAGGCTTCACGCTGGGGAGTGCTGCATCTGGAGAGTTTGCAGAGCCTCTGCTTCTCCCTTGGTGGGGTTTCCAATAGAACTGCAGCAGGGCTCTCTCTCTCTCTCTCTCTCCCCCTCTCTTTCTGTTCTCTGATCTCTACCATATTTTTTAAAAAAAATCACAACCTGCTTTCCAAGCAATAGGCCTGCAGTCTTCAAAGACTGACATTTTTTCTTCTGGATAAACTGACTAATATTCTTCCACTAAACAGCTGACTTTTCCTTCATTTTGTTTTTGTTTTTGTTTTTGTTTTTGTTTTCTTTTATGTCTTGCATCCTTCACTTAATTGTAACCCTTTCCATGGGCATCATGCTTAACAATTTATAAAAGGCTTTTCCTACAATTCCTCACTTAATCCTTAAACTCAAATCTTTGAAGAAATCAAGCTGATCTTTTATTATATCCAGTGTTCAGGTGGCAAACCGGTAACCGTAGACATCCACGGTGCTCATCGCCTCTTGGGCTCGTCAGTGGGACTGCTCCTCTCAAACTCAGCTCCTCTGTGGTCAGTGCCAACCCCTGCCTCAGGTCTTTCACCGAAGCCCCTTTGCTATGTTCCTCTTTTTACCTCCATTTTCAGCATCTATATATCACCTACACAGTTACATACTTTTTTCCTTAAATTATTGTAACAAAACTACTCAAATACATTATTTTAAAAGGTGACTTTATGTCATGGCCTCAAATGCATAAGCAACGTCTCTTGGTAGGAAGAGAAGATGTATGTAAGTTCACATGCAGCAAACACGAGACATCCTCCCTCGTTCGTACAGGTTACTCTGATGCTTGCAGAAGCGTCTCATCCTGGTGTTGGCTCTACACTGATGACTGCCCTTTGTAGGATGAGAGGTCTGCCATCTGTCCGCCATCCCTGAGCGGAGACTGCTCCTTGCAATGGCCATCAACGGTCAGCACTGCAAATAAAAAACAGAGGACAGTTATCTCCCTTGTTTTTTTCTACCTTGTTGTGTCCTACTCAAATCACCTGAGGGTGATCATGGTTCCTGCCTAACACTCCATTTCACCTGCTCGTGACCCTTCTTATACCTCCCAAAGGTTCCGCAGGAAGACGTTGGCCTGGTGCAGAGCATGCAGCTTTTAGGATGCTGCCTCTCTGGCTCTTTTCTCAACCAACTGCAGGTAAGTGGCCAATGCCCGGCTGCTTACACCCCTCTGTGTTACAGGGATTTAATAGAGTCATGCATCTTTTAGAGAAATATAGTTTGTAAGAATAGCATGGGAGAAGCTGGGCTCCTTCTGAGTTTGGGAAACCTTGGTGAGATTACTTAACCTCCCCAGACAGTTTGGCCTCCCATCAATCACACTTCCAAGGTTCTGATTCTGTTTGCTTATGAAAACTCAAGTCCCTTATGCTAAGAAATGGAGCATTTTAAGAAGGACATCAAGTGTCTCCTTGAAAATATATCTTGATGAAATGTAAATGATGATGCAAATGAATCAGACCCAATGGATTAATCAAATCATTAACATATCAATCATTACCAAGTGGATTTAATATGAAAAATCAAATGAAATTGCCCCTACAGATCAGAAATTCTTATACTGCACTGTCTGAAATTTTTTCTAGCACAAAGCAGATTATAAATAAGCATAAATTAATACAAATAATAATAATCTTATCCCTCCTTGTAATTTCCAATTTTTAAATGAAGAAGAGAAAGGTACATATGAAAAGACACTTCTATTTATTTGATGCACTCAGTCTGAACATAACCAGAGAGTTCTACATATCTAATACATGGTCACAGTCGCACTTTCTGGAATCCTTACTCCTTGTTTGATTGCTTTCTTAGCCTCAGGAAAATGAAATCTAGGAGTAAGCAAGTCACTTTTAAAAACACACTTAGAATTCATCTTCAATCTGCAGGAGATAAAAATCAAAGAATGTGCTGCTTTACCTTTGCCTTTTCGTCAGTTTAGAAAGATTGTGCACAAACAACAAATCGGAACATGCAAGAGGTTAGTTAATCAAAAAGAGATCAAAAGCCATAACAGACTCTCCACACAGAGCAGGGCGGCCCAGAGACAGCGGCTGCATCCAGAGAAAGTTTGTCATGAGGCCGTGAGGACAGAGGCAGCAAGCAAATGAGAGCATTTCTAGGAAGTAAGAGGTGTTCACCAGGTCACACACTCCCTCATCAGGGATTAGGAAAGGAATTTACCATTCTGCACCAAGCCAGAAGGAGAGAGGAAGCTGCTGCTGCAACCCTGCCGCCTTTGTGCAGGGCTGGGGTGGGGGTAGAGAGGGGTGATGCACCCCGCTTCCCAAGGATGCTGAAGGCTCAGCGGGACTGCAAAGTGCCAGTTGTGAGCACTGGAAAAGCTCACTGTGCCGGTACAATTATCAGCAGAATGGGTGAGCTTATTCCTTCGTTTACTGTGCTTGGATTTGGACCCGGCCTCACTGCTAAGTGTACGCTCTACCACTGAGCCCCACCCCAAACCCATCATGTCTATTTTTATTGTACCTCAGTTACCCCTCCCCCTGGATAGCCTCCCCTCTGAAATCTCACTCTGTTGCTTGCTTACCCAATAAGATGACCCACTCTGTCCAAATCTGAGCCTCCGGATTGCCTGGCCCCTACTCTCATCAGGAAATACCCCTGCCCTGTCAAGGCCTAGGAGACCAAGGCAGCAGGGGGCTAGGCCAGGCGCCAGCACGGCAGGGACAACCAGGCGAGAGGCGCGTACTGTGCTGTGGAAGCAGCTGGGCTTGCAGGGAGCAGCACCCCACAGACTCCGTCTAGAGCAGGGAGTTGAAGAAATTGCTAACCGCGGAGCTTGCTCAGTCACTCTTCTGTGGAGCGGCTCCTGTCAGCTGGAGCAGCTCCCTGTGCATGTCTTGCGAGTCTGATAAAGAAGCTGGTAAAGGCAGTGGAGTTGCAGGTTTACTGAGTACGATTTGCACCCTGTGCTACCTCTCTCTTTAAATCTCGCTTCCCTCCCCGAAAAAAGAAAATGAAAAGGATGTGTATCCTGAAGGGAGTCCTAATTATTCGAGGTCAAAATAATGCGCAAAAGAAATTATTTAGGAAGGTGGCAGCCGGGAGAGAGTACTAGTGCTTCTCCAGGTTAAACACCTGAAGCCATGTGAAGCAAAGCCACGAAGCTGATCTGTACTCACACTGGCTGATCCTCGATAACCAGCCAGAGACTCCATGACACGGGCCTCCTGGCAGTCCTTGCAGTCTGTTGGAATCAGCAGAGGGATGAATGTTAGAGAAAGTTCCTTCATGCACACAGCAGATGTTGTTTGAGGTGGGGTAGGAGCGGGCTTGGAGGTGCACTCCAGAACTTTTCAGAGGGCCGCATTGTCCCTGTAGCACACTCTGAAAGTCCTTTTTTAATAATCTCTTCACTTACACAGGAGGCCGGGGTGCCAGTGGCCAAGAGACCCCGGTAGAAAATTGGATCCAGATGGTAGGTGTGGTAAAAAAAACTGGTCTGGCAGTCTGCAGGTCTGTATCTTGTGCTGGTTCTTCAATTTATTAGCTAACAAACATTGGTCAAACTACTTAACATTTCTAAACTTTGACTTGCTTGCTGTTAAGTGATCTTTCTAACTCCTTTATTATGGTGGGGTCAGAAAAGCCTTGGTGGGGATTTAAGCCTTTATCACAGGGCTATGTGAGGCTTAAGATGAGATGCCATGTATATGTCTTGGTAAAGCTCAGCTTCACACATATATAATTATTCCATTCTGACTCCTTCCAGATGTAAAATCCAAAGCCAAGGTTAACTGGAGAAGCCTATTCTTGTGGATTCCTAGTACTTTCATGAATTCAATGGAAAACTCAGACCAACTGTAAAACTATTTATCTCATATAGTAGAGGATTTCTAATATCAAAAGAAAAATGTTAGTATTCCAGAAATTGAGAGAAATAAAATGAAAGCTTCAAGACCATTAACTGTTTAATTTACCATTGTTTTGCTCTTGGGAAAAGTTTTAAAAACCGATGTATTATGCTCTATTGTCCTGTTTCTATGCATAGTTAAAGATGTCTTTTTACCATTCAAGATAATTTCAAGTTCAGTAGGAATTAATATCACCATTCTGTTTCCATTGTGCTAGATTCATGTTTTAATAAACTTGAATTTACACTGTCTGGTTCTTGCACAATTAGGAATTATAAACATATGCTTTCTGGGAAAAGTAGTCATTTGCCTCACTTTCATCTGGACTAAAATATGATCATTTTCCCAGCAAAGAGAAAAACAAAAACGGCTGCCTGATATTTAACAGTGCTTGATAACCTGGGGCCAAAGCAAAGAAAGAAGAGGGATTTAGGCACTTGGTATGGAGGTCCCCTCAAGCTTGGATTTTAGGAAAGGACTCTTGGGGCTTCCTCACTTTTGGAGGTAAGCAGATTATTTCTATTTCTCATTCTCAAGGTTGCCTATAGGATTTATGAATGCCTTTTGAAGCATCTTTCCTTTCTCTCTCTTTCTTTTTAGATACTCAACCACATTTTAACTTAAGATTTCCAGTCAAGAGTTGCTCTCATAATTTTTGTTTATTCAGAACCTTAAATTTTAATTTTCTGTGAGTCCAGTAGTAATTATTCCCTCAGATTTCATGTGATGAGGGTAATGCTGCAAAGCCAAGCATATAGTTAAATCTTATCAATGAAGTGATATTTTAAACGTGCTAAGAGACTTCTTTTAAAGCATGCTGAGTCCTTTATAAAGGAAATTGTCACTTCCAACTGGTAATTATTCTTGACTTTCATAATTACACATCTAGATTAGAGCTGGAAACATGTTTGAAAAAAGTTGTCAATGGGTGGAAAAGTGTTGCTCAACAAATAAAAATTCTGTTTACCGTACAGAGTCACATCACTGTCATTGTTGGAAAGTGACTGAGTCTTTGTTCTAATAAAATGCACCAGCGCAGTCCCTGAGGCTGACTTCCAGCGAGGAGAGGGTGTGTCTGCGAGGAGGGGAGAGGTGCTCCAGGAACCACTGTCCCATTGCCATCTGTTTTCTAAGAACCTCCCCACCTAGTCAGTGAGCCCGAGGGAGGGTGCCGATCTCTGTGTGTGAGAAGGGTGGGGAGTGTGTGTAGGTGGGCACACTTTGAGGACATGCCTTTGCGATCGTGTGTGTGTGTGTGTGTGTGTGTGTGTGTGTGTGTACTCACACGTGCATACGTGTACATACAGGCATTTCACAGTTTGAGATTGTGTGTGTGCGTGTGTGTACTTGCGTGTGTACATACAGGCGTTTAATCTGCTTGGGAGTAGTGAGTGGACAGAAGGAGGAGGGAGTTTCTTTTTGCTCTTTCCTCAAAGCCAATGCAGCTCTTGCAGTGGCAGACTTGATAACATTTGGCGTGATGCGTTTTCTAAAGTATAACTCAGTTCCCACACTCACGGAATTAGAGGGAAGGCAAAGAGAAGAGAAGATTAGTAGGTTTGGTATAAGGTAAGTTGCTATTTCGCTGTTCCATAAACATGAAATTGTCCCACTAAGATGATTCTGAATCAGGGTGAGATTGATGGGGAGCCCTTCGGGGGAGAACACTTCACTGAGGAGCTTGTGTTGATTAGGAGGCCATGGCCTGGGGCCCTGGGGGAGGACACGTGGCCTTGGACACATTCTTCTCCTCCCTGAGATGAATGGTAAACCACACAGTGTAAGAGAACAGGGCGGTGCTGAGCTTCACAACACAGCATCCGGGGATTTCTAGCTCACGCTTTCGGTCCTGCGTTTTATTTCAACGTTTTGGAATTTAAACCTCTGTCTTCATCTCTTACTTGTGCTAGTACTTTGAGGAAGTCGCTACAACTCTCCTGAACCTCAGCGACTCCGTGTACGGTGTGAACACAGACATGTCTTCCTCTCAAGAAATTAAATGAGACAAATTGTGGCTCACAAAATGACTGCTCCATTCACCTATGAATTCCACCCTTTGGTGACTGCTTTTATAAGAAATCAGAACTAAGTACAGAGAACTAGGTTCCCTTAGATGACCCAATTATCACTTTCATGGAGGAGCAGGCAAGAATCTCAGGCAGAAGAGAACTCTGCATTATGGACCTTTCCCATCTAATTGAGGTCAATAGAGCATTTACCACTGCTTCCGGCCGTGCTCCTCTCGGGCTCTCCTTCCCAGGAACATGGGTGGTCATGGGATGCATGTGACAGTGTGGCAAGGAATAAAGGCTCTGTGGTCTCAGGTAGGAAGGGCTCACTTGCCCTTCCACTCTCTTCTTCAGTGCTGAGAACTGAGCCCAGAGCGTGCACACTGAGCTGCCCTCCCAGCCCCTTAGTGCCACCTCCCCTCTATTTTAAATTTGAGACAGAGGCTCACTAAGTTACTAAACTGCCCAGGCTCAGCTTGAACTTGGGATTCTCTTACCTTAACCTCCTGGAATGCTGGAATTACAGGCAAGTGCCACATGCCCAGTGTGGCCTCTGCAGCCCCAACTATCCACCTCTGTGGACTCCTGTCTGCAGAGCGTTTCTTCTGCAGAAGACACAGCTTTCATGGAGCTTGGGGGTTAAGAGCACAGCTTCCCCTTAGACAGCCATGATTCAAAGCCTAGCTCTGAGCTTTACCTGCAAAGTGACCTTACCAAATGTTTCTCTCTCTGGGTCTCAGTTCCGCTATCTGTAAAGTTATGCTAATGGTGATTATGTTACATGGTTGCTATGTGGATTAAAGAGTGTTATATCTATAAACTGGCTGGCTCTCAGAAGTTAATAAACATCAGGTTTGACTATTAGATGTGCCGATTATTGTAAAAAATAAAAATCCAAAACAGAATAGTCCCTGAAGCTCAGCTCCAGGCATATCCTCTGTCTGCTGAATGCATTTAAGAAGATACGGAACAATGAAGTCTGGAACACTTTGGAGTAAGGAATCCTAGAGTCCTAGAGCCAAAATTGCTCACTGGTACCCAAGCCAACAGCCTTAAAAATAATCAATAAACCATAGGCCAAACTGAACTGGAAAAATTTGCAGGAGAGTCCTCTTTCCTTGTGTCAGTCTGGTGATTTCGATTTATAGTGTCTTGTATGCTCAGTAGGGGAAAAAAGAGGATTTTTCTACAATTTTTTAAACTTCCAACCAGTCTTTTCCAAATTCACAATCTGCACATCAATCAAGAACCTTACAGCCAATGAAACAAAAACCTTATTTTCCTTTTACAATCAAGCTGTATGGCCTAATGGTTAAAACTACACGCTTTGGGCCTCTGAGTTTGATTTGAGGCAAAAGGTCTGAACTCCCTGAGTCCATTTTCTCAACTTTACAATGGGATGGTGATGGTGCCTGCCTGGCAATTCTTTTGTGGGAATTACCTGATTAAGTGGAAAGAAAGCTTTCAGAATAGCCTCTGGAACTTACTAATTATTGAGTAAGTATTAACTTCCATAATATGTCGAAACTGTTGCCGATGTGGGGCTAGGGTGTGGGAGCCTAAAATGAAGAAAGGGATGACTATCCGCTTGTAAAGAAGCCAAGCAGCAACCAGAATGGGAACCACCACCATCACCTCAGGAAACAGCCTCCAGGACGTTTCTGCAGAGGCCGTCCTCAGCATGTCTGTCTCTGGGTTAGGACCTGTAAAGCCAGAAGGAGTGCTGGCTGTGTAACGTTCAGAACCAAGCGTGAAATGACAATGTAGAAGTTCTTGTTCAGAAACCAGGGACAAAGCAGCAACAAAGCAGTCAACAAAATAAGGAGCCCTCCAGAGCCAGGACTCTGCGACTTCTCGGTTTGTGCACAGCAGAAGCTGGCTTTGGGAAGGATGAGGGCACGTGCAGAGGAGGGTCAGCAACAGCATCAGCAACAGCATCAGTTCAGCCCTATTAAAACAGCCCTTTTGGTCTTACAGCACCAAGGGTGCATGCAGATATACCCAGCCGGGTAGCCCACACGAGCCCTCCACTTTATAAGCCTGTTTCTAGAGAGGTGTGTCACCTACAGGACACAGGGGAGACAAGCAAATTGTTGCTCATGTGTTCAGCTTTGTAGTTGCCAAAAGAAGGCCAACATTTTAGGAGCACAATGCAGAGGAAAATTTACTGGCTCCTTCCAGTGGCGTGTGCTTTCCTCAGCGTTAATCCCAGCGTGTTGGAGGAGGAGCAAGGACATGAGAAAGGCGCCTTGGAAGGGCTCCACGTTGCAGTCTTGACTCCTAATAAAACGGGCTGTCCCCACAGTCCCTGGCACGACTTCCTGTAATACATCAGCTCAAGGAGGCAGAGGAGGCTGCGTGCCAGTCTCTCAGCGCTCACTTCATCTGCTGTGCCTTCGGCACCGGCACTGGCTCCCCTTTGGGCCTCCAGGCTTTGCAGCAAATTCCTGGCTTGGGACTGAAGGAAGCAAGGGCTTTGTGGGAAAATGTGCGAGGCGAAGGGGAGGGAAGGTTTGTAGGGTTGGGGAGCTTCAGGGTGAGGGGCTGGAGGGAGGGATGAGGGGAGAGGGGAGGCAGAGTGAGCTGTTAATCACACAGCCGGAGCTCCTTGCCAAGAACGCGCACTCACTCCTAAACTGCCAAAAGGCCTGACGGAGCAACTTCTATCTGAACTCAGAGCAAGAATACACTCATGCAGTTGAAGCAATTAAAAATAATGCACAGGTTACAGTAGCGAATAACACATCACATGATCCAAAGTCCCTTCAAATGCCAACAAGTGATAGTGCACTAGTTCACCTGTGTAATGTGAGAGATGATATTTCAGTTCTCCAACATGCAGGGTTCCCTCTTTCACCATATCCCTAGAGCTGCACCAGGGAAGAAATGTCCCCGTGTCTTCTTGTGTCACTTTGACACCTGAAAGGAACTGACAAGGCCTCGCACACTTCACCTCTCCTTTAATCCTTTGTTGCAGCATCCAGGGATTCAACTGTGCAGTGAGTCCGTGAACAGTTGTGTGTTAATCTAGGTTCAGTGGGATATGAAATTCAGGCGTGTGGTTCTGATTTGATGAGTCTTGCAAATTGCCTTTTTCAGAGTTCTATGCAGGCTGTGTAGTGTAGAAGTGGAAAAACTTTACTGAAACTGACACCTGCTTTGATAAGCATTTGGGACTTTTTGTGGAAAGGGGAGTGGGTGTTAATGGTGGGCAGTAGCTAGAGGATTTCTGGAACTGTGCTTATCTCTTGTTTTGCCATTTCAATTTTTAAATTTTGTCTTTGAAGCGCATTCAGGTGTGTTTTGAGAATTTTTACTCAAACACTGAGAAAAAGGAGGTAGATATAACTGAAGCATTCGTGTTTGCAAATACTGTTTTGCTTCTCTGTTAAATTTTTAGGAATTAGTATCTTGAAAAATATTTTAAGAGGCCTTCTCTCCAAAGGTTCTTGGTCCCCTAACAAAGATATTTCTGACAGACAGACATTATATAAAGCACTCAAACATCTTCTGAATAAAGGCACAAGGCCGTAACAAATCAGATGAACCTCTGTGAGATTTATTTTCGGATCATTCTATGAATTAAAGGTACCTGATAACTTCCCTGACAAAGGATTACTGAGAAAAACTTCTTTGCATCAGTTTGAACATGCAAAAGTTAAATATCATAACTTATTCATACATTATAGAGTTTTTCTTCTTAAAGCAAGAGACTAATACAAACCAGAACAACAAATTGTATAATCTGCTAAATACAAACGGTGATAAATTGTACTTTTGTATCAAGTGTTCATCCTGAGAAGCCCTATGAATTGCAAAGCTTATTAGGTCCAATGCTCCTGTCCAGTGTGATGGTGACATTGAATAAACCCAGGAAAGAAGCGGGGTTGATGGACGGAGACACCAGCCCAGGCCTAGGATACCCCATGGCCCAAAGCCAGCCCCCTGACTGGGAGGTATTCGGCCCCTGGAACTGGTCCTTCCCACGGTGAGCAGAGGAGAGTCAGGTTGAAGAATCGTTCATTGATGAATTTACTATAAATTTATTCAATCACATAATAATGAATGCTTTGATGATTTCTGGCCTATTGTTACTCTAAACAACGAGGAAATGAATACCCCTGTGTGTGTGCTCTTGGAAGCCTTTTGGATTTATAAATCCTGAGAAGAGCCAGGATCGCGTCGAGTCAATGTGTACAGTGTGCGTGTGCGTTTAAACTTGCCAGTTTTGGGCTCCAGTGATGTTCCACCGATTTATACACCTGCCAGAACGTTATGAGAATATCTGTTACTTCACGTGCAGGCCAATGGCATGGAGTTCAACTTTTTGATCTTTACTCTTCTCTGAGGTGGAAATGACATCTCAGGCTAGTTTGCCTTTATTTTCCCATCAATACGAAAATGGACTTTTGGTAGGTAAAAAGTGCATTTTATAATTTGTTTTTCTGCAAACTCTTCACATTCTATGCTCTTTTCATTTTTTGGTTGTTGGTCTTGTTTACTGATTTAATAAAGGTGTAGGTATTAATAAAATGATGCATTTGTCTATCATATGTTGCATATACCATCCCCAACATCTCCTTTCTCATGTTACCTTCTCAAACGCTATTTAGTCTTCATTTGGCAGCACACTGTAAATGTTCAGGCAGCAACATCTTCAAAACTGTGCCAACTTTTCAGAATGTTATGAGGACACTGGGGTCATAATAAGGAAATACCCGGCATGCAGTGCGTGCCTTTAGTGAGTTTTCCTCAAAGCTGTGTCACCTGGACAAGGCTTCGCCAAGTCTACCATTTCATACAGTGTTCCCGAGGGCCAGCTGCCATGGGTTGGCTGGGTTGGGCTCCCACGAAGCAGACTCTGAGGCGCCCTCTGTGTGGGGAGGCTCACTTCCAGGCGGTATGCGTGGGAACAGTGCTGGTAGGGGAGTGAGGGAAAAGGACAGTTGAAGGAAGGGCATCGAACCCTGCGGAGCTCTGAGTTTTTTGCACAGAGCAGCTCCCCCACACTGAGGCAGTCCTCCGGGAAGGACTAGCTATGAGAGATCAGCCAGCAACACTCCCAGCAGCTGGGAAACAAACCCAGCTGAGGGTCCTTGGAGGCCCCTCTGGGGGTGGGGTGGGAAGATCCCTAGAACCTGCTCCACAAACTACTTTGGCTTTTAACCTGGGACTTAAATTTATTCCCAGATCCCTCAGGCCTTACTGTTTTGCCACCTCAGGTTCCTTTCAGCTCTTTAAATACCTTTTCACTGCCATCAGGGAAGGGTTAGGAACATAGCCATTGGCCTAATGGAGAGATTTTCCTCCTGTCTTCCCCTTGGCCCTTTATGATTCTTTGACACTTTTCACAGAGATGTGAAAATGCTGTAAAGAGCTCCCAGGCTTGCAAATAAAGTGAACCAGACACAGTAATTAAAGAGATAAATAAGGCTGCAAATTTAGGACTTTCAGAGATTTTGGCTTAGGGTTTCCACAGTGAAGGAAGGAGAAGCAGGACTGCATTTAATTAGCCCCAGTCCCATGCGGCGCTGCTTCTCCGTGCCTGTTACCCGCTGAGCACCGTGGCACTGCCGAGCTGGAAGCCCCTTTCTGGGTGGTTTGATAGGCACCGCAAATCCTCTCAGAGGACCCCTTTCAGAACCCACTCTATCGTGCCTAGAAAACATCACCACACGTTCATAGTACCACTTCCTTTTTTAGGACTGCTGTCTTACTGGAATCACATCTTCCTGTGCTTGCTTTGGCTGCTGGCCACCAGCTACTCCTGAGCCTGGAACAAAGCAAACGATGAAGAGCAGAGCTCTGAAGCAGATGCTGCTGGTGCCTTGCCCGCTTCCCCTCGGTGGGCGCTGTGGGGTAGACTCCCGCAGCATTGCTCAGACCTCAATGTTAATGACCCTGGAAGCAGATCCCATGCAGCGTCCTGGCCTCTGGAGGGTGGCGACTCCAAGGCTGGCTCTGTGCAGTCAGCCAGAGGCACTAGCAGGATTGAGTCCCTGTTCCAGTGAAAATGTGTTGAACCTCGTACTGTATTCTGGCTTCCTGCCTTTCCCCACTCACTCCCCTGCTCTCCTACTATTATTTCCTGGGATCCCTTCCCAACTCAGCTCCCAGCACTGAAAACCCTTATCTGCCAGGACCAGACAAGATCCAGGCATGAAAGTTGCCAGGCCAAGGGTTCCATCTGGGAAACAGTGTTCAAAGTGCTATGTTCTGCCTTTCCTCTCATCGTGTCCATGGAAAATAAAAACAACCAAACCAAAACAACCACACAAGAATAAGAACCGTTAAAAAGCCAGCAATATCTGTTGTGTTGTCCATGGCGGACTTACCCTAACTGTCTGAATTGGCCTATGCAAATGTATCAGGTTTTACACTGCTAGCTGCAGAACTACTTTGCAGGCAGGATTCCAACCACCTTTCTAACTGATTCTTACCTTGCAGTGCGCATGGTCTTGCTGATTCCTGATGTTGCACCCAGGTTTATCAGTATAAATCCACTGGGAACAGGTCTTTGGTGAGAATTGCTTCCAGCCACCCAGAGCCTTGTTTGGAGTAATTTTGAATGTACAGTTATTTTCTCTCTGTCCATATCATTACTCTAAACTGATACAGATTAAAAGGGAAAAACAGGGCTTGAGAGTTTTACAACTCCCACTGGAGTAGCGGTGCGCATTCCTATCTGTCCCTTTAATTGGAAATTTAAATCATCTCACATTTCAGGAAATTGGGAGCTGCATAAGAGACAAACTCTGGCAGTTTCTGGCTCAATCGGTGTCTTGCTGTCTTTAAAGGAAAGGTAGTAAAAATGGAAATTAAAGAAAACAGGTAAGTGCTCAGGTCCGTGGATGATGTATTGTGTAATGATCGCATCTGCTGCAAAGCACCTGAAAATGGCTCTGGAAGGCCAGTGGCACGGCGGAGTGGTTCACACAATGAAGGGGAAGTGGGAAGGAAAGGATGTGTGACATGGGCTATCTGTGCAAGAGTGTAGCCTGCACGCGGAGGGTGCCTGATTTTTTGTTCCTTGAGTTTTGTTGCAGCTGTTCTGCGCTGTGCACACCACGTGAGGTTTCCGCCTGTCCACGCCCTTGCTGTGTCAGAGCTCAGGAAGGAAAAAGGAAACAGAAGGAGATAGCAGTCAGCAAGGCTGGAGGATGCATGGGAGCCCCAGCAGCAGAGCTCTGAGTTTTAGGTTACCATCGTGTTACCACTGGATCCGTGGGACAACTTTGTGTGCTTGGGAGGTCAGGAGGACAAATCAGAAAGGCAACATTTAATTATATCATTTAAAGTTATAGGGCCAGGAGGAATACAGCTCAGTGACACAGGGCCTGCCCAGCAAGCTTGAGGTCAATTCCAAGTACCTTCCCTAAATAAACAAAGAAATAAAGGTAAAGAGAGTCAGAAGAAAGTAGTAATAATAAAATACTAACTAAGTTAATTACATGCCAGGTCTTGGGCTCAGTGCTCTAAGCAGAATATTTCACTTGATTCTAATACCCTCATAGGTTGCTACTGGTGTTATTGTTTCCATTTTGAATATCAGGAAATCAAGGGCCAGAGAGAGCACTGGGAACTACAGGCCTGAAGTTAGGAGTCTCATCATGGACCTCTAACTTGGCTTCCAGAGATATCATCATGTTTCTTTCTTCCAGGACCAGAACTAGAGGTTCTACTATATCAGATCCAACTTGGTGCTGTGTTCAGTGTGTGTGTGTGTGTGTGTGTGTGTGTGTGTACACATGCATGCATGTGTGTAAGGTGCAGCAGAGTGGTTTTTTATAACTGCCTTCTAAAATGTTGGAGGAAATGATGAAAAGTAATGCCAGTTTTGTGTGGTTTTGATATGTTTTACTGCTTCTCTTTTCTTCATAGGAAGCTTTGACTTAAAGGGATTAAGATTATATTATTTCTTCTAAGTCTTTTTCTAATGCACTTGAAATAGTCTACTGCTCCTTGTGACAGTAAGCAATTCTAGGTACTCTATTTTTAATGCACATATTTATTAAAGTGATAGTAGTATAGGATCTTTATGTATTATTCTACATGACTATTTTAAGTGATAGTTACAACACCTTTTTATCTAATGGTTCTTTTGTGAAATAAATGGGTGGCAAATATTCAGTACTTGGAGAACTTTACATCCTCTATGAGCAACTGAAATGATTTTTTAAAGAAGCAAAATGACTAGTTCATTCACTAAACAGCTGTGTTTGAAAGAATAGTTATTTGGCTAAATTTGACTATGACCATTTTCTGCAGTGTGTGTGTGGCGGGGGTCCACATGGATATGTGCTATTATTATCTATCAATTTTTTTAAAGTGTGCCATTGGGGTAATTTCTAAATAGTACATCTGTGCTGGACAGCTGGGAGATGTGGAAGATACCAGGCTCTCCAATATACCTGTCTGTTATTTTGCTGGATTATCCTCAATGTTTGCAGATATTTGTAGCCCAGTCTTCCTGTAACCCTCTTCCTTATCTCCTAAGAGCCAGGGCAATTGGCTAATCTAGGCAGGAGCAAGCAGATGCTCCAAGCAGGACCTCACATATCGAGGCAGCAATACAAAGATAAAGTTTTAGTGCACACTGCCTGCAGGAGCTGTGCGGCCAGGACTTACAGCAGGTGCAGTGGTGAGAATCAACTTCTCCACTGAGGATGATGTGCTTGCCAATTTTGTGTTTCTTGGATCTCCAGAGGGTTTCACTAAAAACCCTTTATTTAGAAGTTGCTCATAGGCAGTGCCATTGTTTTAGATGCTGTGGATATAGAAGTGAAATGGATACAGTTCCTGGGATTCTGTGTAGAAACAACCACAAAGTTGTCTTCCTGCTTCTAAGACCTTGCAAAGTGGTATTACAACAACAGACAAAAACCTGGTTTTCTTTTATCTCTTGAATCTGGGCTGGCAGAGACACGAATAGCACTTATGCACTGGAATCTTGTTTGGCTTGGAGCCTTGGGGAACATATGCACAAGCCCAAGCTAACCAGTAGAGGATAAGGGATCACAAGTAAAAGATGTAAGGCAGCCCGGCCAAGAGGCAACCTGCTTTCTGCTGACCTGGCTGATAAGTGCAGCTGTATGAGTAAGCTTCAATCAATATCAGTCTGCCTCAGACCAGAGATTACCCAGCTGAGCCCAGTCAGATTTTAAAAAGTGAGGAGATTACTTTGCCTGTTCAAGGCCCCCAGTTTGATTGCTAGCATGAGGAGAGAGACAAAGGGTGGGTGAGAGAAGAGTTTTCTAAGAAATACGCTTGAATAAAGAGAATGGGCATTTCAGAGAGAGAGAGAGGTGACAGTCATGGCAAATGCTTGGTATAGTCAGGAAAAATGAGAAAGCCAACTGTGAACTGGAAGAGAGAGAGGAAAGGAGATGACGTGGGAGAGACAGCCAGGGGCCACTGATCACTGCAGATGATGGAACAACCAGACCATGGGAGGATGTACTGAGGCACACTGGATGTCTGAAGACATTTGGCTAAACCATAGGAAGCAAATGAGCTGGCAGGTTCAGCCAATGGCAAGAGTGTGTGAGTATGGGGGGCGGGCAATGAAACAATGAAGGAAAGGTAGACAAAATATAATGGACAAATAAATTTATTTCTCTCCCATTAGGTCTTTGCTCCTCTGTGAAAATCATTGAGTTGGTAGATTTTTTTTTTTCTTCCAGAAAACTTTAAAATCCTTTGCTGACCTGCTCTTACGTTGATCCCTGTCACCTCTTATATGGTGATTGGTGAGCAACTAGGGACATTATCTGTCAAATCTTACTGTAGGAAGAATGTAATTAGGGAGAAAAGGTCTGTTCCATAAAAGAATCTGTTCATAGAATGTTCACTAGTGGTGGAAATAGTCTGGGTGTATAGTATACATGTAGTGTATTATATATTCACTCTCCACTATGGTACCAGCATGTGTCTACTGAGTACATGAACTGTTAATTTTAAATTTTATTGTGTCGGGAATCAGGTTGGGTTTAAACTCAGGGCATTATACATGTTAAGCACATACTGTACATGGAGCTACATAATTAAAATAAAAATATGAACTTCAATAGGCACATGGAGTCAGTGGCTGCTCAACCTACTGGCCAGCAGCATTCTAGGGCATTTACAGTTAAGGTCTCTGTCCCTGATCTGGTAGTGGGAGTGTGACAAGGGGTCAAGGGTTGGCAAACACAGACTTCATCTATTTTATTCTAAGATATGGAACAAAGACTGACACAAGGCAGATGCTCAATAAACATTTGTTGAAGGCATTTATTAACGAGAAGGACAACAAAAGACACTCAGACCCTTCAGATCACTATTGACCTCCAAAGTTTTATGAAATTGCCACCATCTTGGTTTGCCCTCTAAGGACGGTCTAGAGTCCAGGATGAACTACACCAAAACTTCCCTTTGAGAGACATTTGCTATGGACCATGACAGTCGGTAGCTGTTCTCCCTGCAGTCGAATGCTTCTCCTCCCTCAGGTCTAGTGGTTACATATACTAAAGGTAAGTTATTCTGTGCAGTGTTTATGAAAATTAACATGGAAAATCTGGGCATATTGGCACACATGGGGGTTGAGGTAGGAGGATTAACATGGTTTTGAGGCCAGCCTGGTTTACATAGTGAGTTCAAGGCCAGCCTGAGCTACACAGCAGGACCCTGTCTCACCTTCCACTAACCAAAATAAAGAAAGAAAGAAAAAAGAAACTAACACTTAAAAATGAAACTTCTACGCTGCAAATTCCCTCGTCCTTCAGAGGAACATTATCTAGTTTCTCATGTGCAAACAGCCACATTACTATCACTGATCAAGTACCCACCTTGTACCAGGCACAAACCTTGGCACTCTGTAAGTGCATTTCTAACCCTTAAGATAGCTCTATACGTAAGAATTTTAACTCCATATTATCAAGGAGGAAACTTAGGTTCAGAGACATTTACTTTACTTGCTCAGTGTCACAGAGCATCTAAGTGTTGAGCTGTATGTCCCACCAAAGTCCGCACAACCCCTCCTGTGCTGTTTTCACTCACACACTGCAGTCGCATCTTCAAGACACTCAAGCACATAAGAATATTGAAGAAAAATAAAATTCAAAGGAAATCATTGTTTCATAAATTCATAACAAAGGAAACAATCCATTATCATAACTGGCTTTACCCTCCATTGGCCCCCAGATGTAATTACATATACCTTGTAGGAATGATCATCACCAGTGCGCTGGGCCCCCTAGAGAAGAAGGTGGTTGTATCCTAGATGAAGAATTGCCCCCACATAGATAGTAAATCTGAGGGAGCATTGCAAAGGATAACTACTGAGAAGAAAGATGAGCGTTTCCACTGGGGAGGCGGAAAGTATGGTTGATAATTACCGTGGTAAGTTTATTTATGTCGCCACTTAGGACTTCTATGAGAAATCCTAAAAGCCACCTCTCTGGAGCTGGAAACTTGGCAAAAAGACAAGATAAAGTAGAAACCATCCCATTTCTATCCAAGGGGTTGCTGACATGATGGCCACGGGAGATGTTCTCTTTCCAGAAATTATTGACCCCAGTGTGTTATAATCAGAAGGGTGAAAGAGCCATAAAATCAAGTCAAATTGATGCTTTTGTCTTTCACCTCCGGTCAGTTTTGCTGCACTGTCTAGAAAGGAAATGCTTTGCCTCATCTTTATCAAGACTTAGCTGCTAGACCAGTAAGCTATATAAAGTCAAACTCCAAATAGCCTGGCTTGAGAATGAAGGTTAGGAAAGAAAAGACCTTATAATCTTAGACCAAATTCTTTCTTTTGTATGAATTAGAAAGCATATCTATAGGGGTGGAATGATTTTCCAAAGGACCCCAAGCCAGTCTCCAGAACTTAAGTCCAATGTTTTAAATTAACACACACACACACACACACACACACACACACACACACACACACATTATTTTAAAGAGAAAAGAACAGAAAGACAAAAAAACTATAAAAATGATACAGAATCTCAAAACAAGATGATAGAAAATCAACAATGGTTGTTATATTACTTATTGTTATGTTCAATGTAGTTGCTCAGATCACCAGATATAGGTAAATTAGCACATATTGTGATACATAATGATTACTTTCATTGTGGGCAGTTGGTGCGTGTACATCACACATCTTAATTCTTTCCATGTCCTCTTATCCTCCCCCTTCTCCCACTTTCCATCTCTCAGGCTCCTTTCAATTTTCGGAAGAGCTATTACTTTCTTTTCTTTTATATATCATATATTTGCTCTTGCATTTATTTATATTTGGAATTCTCATATAAAAGAAACTATACCATATTTAAGCTTGTATGTTTGATTTATTTCACTTAGTATTATGATTTCAAAGTGCATCCATTTTCCCACTAGTGACTTAAATTAATCCTTCCTTAGAGCAGTGCAGTGTTCTATTGTGTATAATTACATTTTCTTTTTTCTTTCTTTTCTTTTCTTTTCTTTTTTCTTTTCTTTTCTTTTCTCTTCTTTTCTTTTCCTCTTCTCTTCTCTTCTCTTCTCTTCTCTTCTCTTCTCTTCTCTTCTCTTCTCTTCTCTTCTCTTCTCTTCTCTTCCCTTCCCTTCCCTTCCCTTCCCTTCCCTTCCCTTCTCTTCTCTTTTCTTTTTTTCTTTTCTTTTCTCGTTTCTTTTCTTTCTTTCTTTTTTTTTTGAGACAGGCTCTCTCTATGTAGCCCAGGCTGGCCTCGAACTCACAGTGATCCTGCTGCTGCAGCCTCCAAATGCTGGGATTACAGGTGTGCGCCACCACGCTCAGCATCAAAGAACCCATTCATCTGTTGATGGACATACAGACTACTCCCAAGACTTAATATTATGCTGCTATGAACATGGGTATGCACACATCACTGTAATATGGTGTCTTTAATGCATTCTTGAAGATACTTAGAAGGAGAACAGCTGGACTGAGTGGAATTTCTAATTTTAGTTTTTGAGGAATCTCCATACCAGTTTCCATAGTGTACTAGTTTACACTCCCACCAACAGTGTAGGAGGGCTCCTTTTCCCCTACATTCCTGCCAGCATTTTATTTGATTTCTTGATGATTGCCATTCTTTCTGGAATAAGATGGAATTTCAGTGTTATTTTAATTTGCACTTTCTAAGTTTGTTTGAACAATACTACTCAGAACCAACCTGCCTGTGGTTGTTGCTGTCTGTTACTGCAGTCCCCTCAGCCTGGCTGTACTTTCCATCATACTCCTTCTTTTTCTCATTATTTTAAAGAGAAAAGAACAGAATTAAGTCCCATGGAATTAAGTCCTATGGAAGTGTTTGCCTGCTACCTGCCATCATCGGCATCACCTTCCTAACTGTACCAATCCCCTACACCTAGCAGGTCTCAGTCACTTATGCTGTTGGAGAATACGATGTTGACATCTCACTGTGGAGTGTGCTCTTGGTTACAACACTCTAAGCAGGTCCTGGTAGAGACAAGCTGGAAGAGCACGACAATGAGTACAGCAGCAGTTTCCCAGTAGCTGTTACGTCTAATTATCACGCACTTACCAGGTATCATGTACAGTTTTAAGTATTTCACAGGCAGTGTCTCCTTTGATTCTCAGATGATACTTAGAAGGCAGATATCGATTCCATCTACCTTTTCTGAATAAGGAAAGTGAAACTGAACAAACATAAAACATGTCCAAAGTCACACTCTGTTGTGTCTTATTCAAAGGTTAGGATGTCCCATCACAGCCTTCAGAGAGTTGCATGCCAAGCAAGGACTTCTTTTGCACTTAAAACTCCCCAGTTATGTGAGACTCCCCATTCCTGCCCCAGGGCTCTCTAGAGTCTTGCGGGACGTAGATACTTGAGCAAGAGTCCAGAGTTCATGTTCCTGCCTGGGCCTGCAGGAGTCACTTGGTGGTTCTTCCTTTCTCTCAGGGGTCCTTCTAAACTACTGTCCCCTGACCACAGGGAATAGATGATGAGTTAATATAGGTCCAGATGAACATAGGGAGCAATAGCCTTTGCTTAGCTGTGCTGCAGAGGCTCCAAGGAAATCACGAAGGTCAAAATTATCACCTCACCATGTGTACCACTGTGCTATGAATATAATGTTAGGCCCTGCAGTTTCCAAATATCCTCTTTGAAAGGTTGAATTCTTAACTCATAAACCAGCGGAGCCTTAGAAGTTCATTTATTGCTTGGCATTTGAAACACACTTTCCCCCTAGAGCCGTGGTATAAACATTGATTAGATTTCTACACTGGCCCACAGGTTTTTCACTTTTTAACCCCAATGTACTTGTCACTTGGTTCTAGTATTGTTGTGATATTTACTCCAGGTAACCCCTATCTAAACATTGTTTCAGTGGTCAAATGTAGTGAGTTTCAATGCAGGATGCTAAACACACATTCTTGTCCTTTTAACAGTGGCACTGAAACGCTATTTCTCCGTTTTCCCCAGTGACAATGTCTATCCCGTCTTTACCTAGATAACAGACCCTGGGGTTTCCTTGTAGTCACCAGGCTTACAGGTACTGAGGAGAACTTGCTGCAGCCCATTGTCGGGGGAGCTGTGGGAATATTCAGAAATGGTGCTTTGGGGAAAATCAAACCTAAAACCAGGCACACTGTCCAATGGCATAATCTGGTAAACCTTCACAAAATTGAGTAACAAATGCTATTACCCAATAATGCTTATGTAAGTGTAATTTCAGAAAATGAAAGGAGAAAGGTACACACACACACAGGCACTGATGTTTAGTAACAAAATCTAGAAAATGACATAACTGTCCATCAACAGGCAAACAAACTATATTACTTACTCCTATGGGTTATTATGCACCTATTAAAAACTGCAGGTAGAACTGTGTCTATTGGCATGAGAAGTATGTCCATAAAGTATACTTAAAAGGGAAAAGAAACTTACAGGGTGATGTAGGAACTGCAAGTCAGGTTTTGTAAAATGCCATGAGCAGCAGACACACAAATAAAGAGAATGGATGGGCTCCTCTGTGTGAACATGAGGTAGGAGGTGGGGGCGAGGAGAGAGAGCCAGCTGGGGTACCTCACACCAGGGGCTGACAGAGGCAGCCTCAAGGAAGTGGGAGTGGATTTTCAATCTGCAGAGATTCAAGATTATAATTTCTGTGTGCCTTTTTAATTTGTTTCTCTTGTTTTGGAAGTATGTGTTGTCTTAAAATTTTTCAGAAGGAGTTAAAAATAAAAAGCATGGAATTGAAAGTGGAAGAAAGAGCTGGAAACACTGGAAGCAGGGCACTTTCCCTGCTTTATAGAGAGGCTGCGCTTTGGGTGGAGCTGAGGAAATAGCTAGGGTCCGTATGGCCAGGCAGTGTTGGAGCAGCAGTGCTGGGCATCATAGTCCTTCTTAGGAGAGCAGGAGCCCCAAAGGCACCTCCACAAGCAGAAGAGGTAAGAATGAAAAAGAGACAGTAAGATGTTCTGAGGAGTCATCGCTTCTCCACAGGTGCATTCTTAGAGACAGAAAAAAAAACCTTTTTTGTGCTACAGTAGCTCCTAGCATTATACCTGGATCAGATATTGCAAAGATATTCTGATTCTAGTAATAGGATCAGAATTTTGTTCTGGAGATGAAAATCAGCTTCAACTTCTCCCCAGTACACACACACATACACCACACATGGGCGCGCATGGGCGCGCGCGCATACACACACACACACACACACACACACATGCCCGCGCATGCGTGATGGGATGGGCAGGCATCTGAAAGCTGTACAGGACTTTGTTTTCACATGTAAGATACTGATAACATGTGCAGAAGATCTTAGGAGTGTGTGGCTTCTCAGAAGATGGAGCCAAGAAGTCATTTATTCCATTAGCAAGAACTTCCTCATGAATCTCTCCTAAGTCTTTGTCCGTGATTTGGCAGAGTGACCCAAGAAGCATTTGAAGTAGACACTGAATAATACAGTTCTGTTGGATGATTAATATATTGTTGAACAAACATTTCCCAAATCTGTTAAGAGTATAAGTCATCTGTCCCTTTCAGCATTCTGGAAACAAAAAGTCACCATCATCGTCACCACCACCATCATCATCATCATCACCCACGCATCGTCACTGTCGTCATTGTGACCAGTAAGTACACCGCCTGTTCCGGGCACTCTGCTAAAAGCTTTATATCCATTATCTCATTCTATCTGTTCAGCAACCCTATGAGGCAGGTTCTATTATTGTCTTTGCTTTACACACAGGGAAACTGAGCCAAGATTCAAACACATTTTATTTGACCCCTGAAATAGCACTCTTAATAAAATTGAGAATTACAAGGCATCATGGTGCACGCCTGCAATCCTAACACTCTGGATCCCTGAAGCAGGAGGATCTCAAGTTTTATCTTAGCTTGTGCAACTTAGTGACTTAGCCATAGTCAGTCTCAAAATAAAAGAGGACTGGGGAATGTAGCTCAGTGCAAAGGCCCTGCGCTTAATCCCCAATACCTAAAACAGCCAAACAAACAAACCTTGGAAAGATAGTTGTTACTATGTATTTGTTGTCTCAAACCAACTATCTGAAGTTAAACAGTGATGAATATAAAATCATATGTTCTGGTTCCCTGAATTGAACTTTATTCATGTAAGATGCAGTCTGCCCAGGTTGGAGAGAACCCCTGTGAAAAGCTGCTGAGGCCTTTAGCTGATCATGACCCTAGCCTGAGTCAGTGGTGCAGTGCAGCTGTAAATACAAGTCTTGGGTGGATTTCACAGAGGATCTGGGTGGTAATGTTATTAAATGTGAGGTCTGCCAAGCCCTGTTGTTTAGCACACACACAAAGACATCAGGAATATTTTCCCCTGCGGGCAGTCATTTTTAAAAATAGGTGTGTACAAACAGAAGTGTCTTGGGAGAAGCATGCCCCGGAACTCTTAAGCAAGTCTTGTGGCGCTCTTGGCCAGACTCTCTGTTGAGTGCTTTGCATGCATTGCCCGATTCCATCTCACAATAGTCTGGGGGAGCGCTCAGCCTTTCACAGAGGAGAAAAGGAGATTCGGGGTGCTCAGGCGCATGCTCTCCTGGAACAACTAATAAACGCAGGGCTAAAGTCTCATAACAGGCTTGCAAACCTGGAGCAGAGGCCACCGCCTCTGTACAGGACTCAAAGGACAGTGGCCGGCAAGCACCTGCAAAGCAGGTTCAAAACCTTCCCAAAGAAAGTGAGACTTTGGAGGAAAAACCAGTGTATTTGTCCCTGGTAGCTGGAAAAACATTACTTACACACATCTTATTTGATTCATGCTAGTTCTTTTTTCTTTTTCTAAGAACTTTCTGTAAAGATGTTTATTCTCTATTTTAAAAACTATAAGCAACAATAGATTTCCATTTCAGCTCTCAGGTCTGCGGAGTATCTCCAATCGGGCATAGGCTGGCCCATTCATTATGGAGCCCACCTGCCTTGGAGAATCATTCACCCACTTGATTCTTTAAGTTGCTCCCCTGGCTGCAGGGGAAAAGGAAGGAACATTGTGTTCTGCTCGAGTCCAGAGAGCAGTAAGCAAAACCGAGACAGATTCCTTCTGCAGAAGTCCTTCCTGTCGAGTAGGGTCAGTTGAGTATTTAAACCAGGAACCTCAAGAGGCAGTGAACATCTCATCTGTCGAGGTAATCAGGTGAGGTTTCAATCTGTTTGTGATAATGTCGAACAGTTAACCACTATCATCCCACCCTCTGGCTCTCCGTTAATATGTCCTGAATATCTGCCTTTAGGTTTCAAAGCCTCTGCTGGACCATTTTCATCTAGAGCTATTTTGTTTTAGAAAAATAATACCTACCAAATGGGAGAGAAAATTGGTGTTGTGTTTGTGTGTTCCTCACCAGGCATGTATTATTGTCTTAATAATAAAATGTAGCTAGACAGAGCAAATGACTGTAGCCAGATATTTTACTCAGTCAGGATTTTCTTTGCCTGCAAGTACTTGGATATTATTTTCTGCCAGTTAATTTTCTTATAAGCTATTGCAAGATTCTTGTGGGTGAACATTTACACGTAATGTTTAAGTTCCTGGAGAGAAGAGCCTTCTTTAACAGATTCAGAGCTGGCAATTTTGAAGGGCTTAGAGAGATACTTGTGAAGTGAGCTTTTCAAATAAGAAAGATAATTGTCAGGACAATAGATGTATTTTTTTTTAATTTCAATGAATAATGGTGTAATATTGTTTTCTCTGTACTGAAACATAGCGTCTTTGCATTTGTATAATAAAATTTAAAGTTTTAGTTGTATATAGATGAACAAATGTGGCACAACATGTTTATAGTGAAAATAGTGCTTTGCTTCTTTTTGGTGCTAATGGTGCTAGGCATCAAACCTAGGATCCTGTGGGTGCTAGAACAGCGCTCTCTAATGACAGAGCTACACCTGTAGCCCTACTTTGCATTTTTATTGTACTTTTCAAATTTGGTTGAATGTTCAAAACAATTTTGTATGATATTTGCTCATTTAACACACATGGTACTGCAGGGTTTTGTTCTGTGATAGAGTGGTATGTGTTTGCCTCCCAAGGCACTGGCTAGAATGGCAATTTTCCTCATGCATAAGACAATGCATACAGCCCTTAGCTGAGTGTTTAGATTGTGGTACATTTTGTCCAGCTGAGTATGTGAAATTACCATTAAACCTTTTATTTTCTCCAAACTTCCCCAATGGCATGCACAGAACACTTTCTAAGTTCAGTAATATTTTCGTAGCAATGGCAAACATGACTGCACATGGAGTGAGGCAGCGAAGTAGATGACCAGACAGGTGCATAAAACAAACTGCACAGTAACATGTGACAGCTCCTATTTGGTCTCAGTGTTGGGCACAGAAAACATGATGCATTGATCTCTGCTCAGCATGGTCACCTGGTACTGAGCGTACATTTGTATGCTTTTATGTGTACTTCTGGAGACCAGGGAAGGTCCTACAGGTGAATTGGACTCTGTCCATTAGATGTATTTGTACAATATTTGGAAGGCATAACTGGGGCCATGTTGCTGTTTTGCTTTGGTGCACGTTGTAGGAAGGTATAAAATAGTTTTGCATAGTACATTAAAGTTCAGTTGTCCCTTGGAATCTGGGAAGGTTTTAATGACCCCTTTATACAGAAATTTTTCGATGTGCAAGTCTCATATAAAATGGTGTAATATTTACATATAACCTATTCAATCCTTCCATACACCTTAAAGCATCTCTAGATTACTTATATTACCTATCCCAAGGTATATGTCATATAAATTGTTGTTGTGCTATGCTGTATTGTCTAGGGAGTGATGACAAGAAAAATAGTCTGTACTTGTTCAGTATAGATGCAATTTTTTCCGGAATATCTTTTTTTCTTGTTTTTTTTTTTCAGGTACCAGGAATCAAACTCACAACTTTGCACTTGCCAGGCAGGCTCTGTGCCGCTGAACTAAATCCCCAGCCCCTCTGAATATCTTTCTTCTGTTCCTAAATTGGAATTCCTTTTTTTTAATTTTAAAGAGAGAGAAAAAACAATAAAAATGATAATTTTAAAATAAGATGATAAGAAATTATCAATGGTTATTATATTGCATATTGTTACTTGCAAAATAGTTGCTCAGATGACAAGATATATGCATGCAAAATTGATCAAACAAAATAAGCACTAACTGTTCCTTTTAATGAACTAATAGAAATTAGTAGTACAATTATCTTAGCTATCTAAGATGCTTGAATGTGGAGGGCCAGATATATACAGGAAGGTGTAAATAGCCTATCTGCAAATGCTACACAGTTATATATAAGCAACTTGAATATCTGTGGATTTTGGTGTCTACTAGAGTCCATACTCTAAGACACCAAGGACACATCTAGATTGATGTAAACATTAGGAATGTGATGCAGAAAGATCTGTACTATTTCACACAGTTTCCTCCAGTGTTAGTATCATACATTAGTCTGGTATTAATATGGCATATTTGTTAATATTTTTGAATTAATGTTGATGCATTATTGTTAACTATTTTAGGGGGCTGGGGAGTTAGCTCAGTGGCACAGCGCCTGCCTGGCAAGCATGAAATCGTGAGTTCAATTCCTGGTGCTGGAAAAAAAAAACAAACCAAAAAAAAATTATTAATCATTTTATTACTTTATTCAGATTTCTTTGGGTTTTTAAAAAATTTTGTATCCTTTTAGTGACCTAAGTTTCTGTTAAAGATACCATATTATATTTAGCTGTTATGCATATTTATATTTTGATTTATAATTCAATAATGTGTCATTCATTTTGCTGCTAAAAGTGTTCCAGTGTTGGTTATTTGGAGTACTTCCAGTTGGCTCCTGTGCCTCTTTGTTATGTTACCTTCATGCTTTTTTGGTTATTGTGTTTTCAGTTTTGTGGGGGTTTTGTTGTTATGGTTGTTTTATTTCGCTTTGTGTTTGTGGAGCATGTCCTTTCTTTCTGGTGCTAATAGACACCTGCTGAGGATCAGCTTGATGCAGGGTAGAGCAGGCAATAATTAATATCAGTCAACTGGCACAAAAATAAATTGGGAGTCTGTCCTAGGTCCTACATGACTTGTGGTGAAATCTGTGACAGGCTTGCAGGCAGGTTGATCTTTAAACGAATGGCCAGAGCTGAGACTAGCAAATGGTCTGTGAAGTTCTGGCTCCTCCAAGCAAGACAAACTGGTGGCTGCAGACTTTGGTTCCCCAAGTCCCTTCTACCCTAATAGTCACAGTTAGCAGGCAATCAGGTTACTAGCTAACCATAATCTATTCCTGTGTGCTTTTCCAAAAATGCATTGTTCCTCAATTCTTGAACCTTGACTGGGTCAGCAGCTCACCCCGACAACTTTCTAAAGCCCACAGCTCACCCCTCAATCAAGCTGTGCACATAATAAAGGCAGAGACACTGTGCCTCAGGGTCATAGTCTTTCCTTGGGCTCTGACCATCCTCGTGCCCCTTGTAACTAAAATACATATTTCTTGTTTATGTTTTATTCTGTTATTGTATCCCTGAGGAGAAGATCAGTGATCCTAGGCCAGGGCCCTGATAGGCTCCTGTGGAGGACCACCTGGATGACTCTTCTTGAAAAAAAAAAAAAAAAAAAAAAACAGTTATCTCCATTTTGGCTAGACCTGGCCCTATTTCCATGTATTGCTATGTTCAGACCTGGCTGGGACTTTTCCTTACCCCCTCAACTGGCTTTAAGTAATGCTAATGGTCTAGCCAAGGTGCTGGTGTGTAGTCTTTGAACAAGGTGACAGGTCAGTGTTGCCCCACCCTGTAGCTCCCAAAGAGCATGTGTGAGCCAGGAGGGAGGGAGAGTCACACTGTACACTGTGGACTGGAATGGAGCCTTGAGATAAGGGGCTATGACTTCCTAGGGCATAAAAATTACACATCAGAGCTGAAGCACCAACCCCAAGACATTAGCTACTACCTCAACTGTATTATGCAGATGACTCTTTCTCATGTCCTTCTCTCTGCATATTGCAGAGGTGATTTCAGGCCTCCTTCCTAGCCCAGCTCACAACACTGACATACTTCCCACTACTCTCAGTCACTCACCCTCAAGCCACTTCCTTCTTCATGAGTTAATAAAACCTGGGTTTGGCTCTGGGTCAAGGCCTTTGTTCTGGAGAGCCACCATAGTAGCTGGACTTAGGAACCCCTTGGCTCCCCACAACTACAAATATGCCTTAATGTCTTTATTCTTGCCATCGGTTGCACTGGAAATGGTAGATTGGAATTAACTTATTGGAATTCCAATAACTTTTCCATGGGATTACGAATATAAACTTCACCAGACCATGATGAGGTCTGGGAAAGGCTTTCAATAGACCTCTTTCCAAATTCTTCAGCACTGGTCTCTGTGTCTACTTTTAATTTCTGTGCTTCTCTTCCCTTTCAGTCCAAATTTTTCCCATTCTCTTCATTCAAAAAAGGACAGAGGACTGCCCATGGTTCTTTCATTTTAAACATAGTCAAATATTAAGATATAACAATCACTGGGAAGGAATGCTAGTGGATTTAGATAAAATGTAATGATCTTTCCCCACAAAAAGAAAAAGTCTATTTGAAAATAGAATGCATAGATAAAATAAGATTTGACTTGCAATAAAACTGGAATGTAGTGAGCTGCAGGTTGGCAGTGTACATCCTCAAAGTCAGGTCAGTGCAAGGTGAGAGTCAGCAGGGGAGACTGTGAGGGCCCAAGGGACACTGGGGGGAGCTCCTGTATGGAAGGAGAGATTTCTGGCATCATCAGCACAGCCTGACCACCATTCTTCTCCAGATGGTTGCTGTCCCACAGGAAGCAGGAGGACTTGAGGTTGTCTGATTTTATTTTCCAAAAATGCTGAAATGTTGTCTAAAATCTCCCCACTTTAAAATGCTGACAACATTCTCACAATGAAAATATTTTGAAAGCCAGACACACTGTGGGTCACCAATTTGAGACGGCCGCAGAAATGACACTGCTTACAAGCTTACAGTAGAACTTCTGACAGTGGGCCGACTCTGGAGGTGCTTCCTAGATGCAAGGTTTTTGTGTGAGGCAAGCTGCTGCTTCATCTGAAAGGATGGCTGACTCTGGACCCATCTCCTAAGACTTTTGTCAATACTACCATTAGGAAAGCTAGAACCAATAAGCAATGCTTTGGCCAACAGATGTTGTGCTATCTTGCTCTGTTTCTTGGATTGACATTTTTTTTGCTGAAGGCTGTAGTGTGGCTCAGTGCATAACCCTTGTCCTACTATGCTCTCCAATGAGTGAAGTACTTTATTTGGTCACCACAACGACAACAGCAGCAATAGCAACAGCACAGCCACAGCAAGAACATCAGCAACATTGTTGGGAATACACTTAACCGTAGCAGGCTGGCGAAGCCTGGGGCATGGGGAGCGGGGTTGCAGTGACAGAACTGTCATTGCTAGAACAGCAAGGCAGGTACTTATAGAACAGTCAGGGGACACAGAGCCAAATTCTTCTCAGTCAGTGCAACACGGGATCCGGCTCACAACACTTGCTTTCTGAGGCCCTCAGATACCCACCTCCTGAGGCCATATGAGGATGCTAAAGCCCAGACAAGCCACGTGGAGAGGCTCTGTGGCTAAATTACTGCCTCCCTGTGCCTCTTTGGCCTCAACTCCAAGAACCTTATGAGCAACCTGGCTGGAGGGAACCCCTAAAAGCAACCTGCTCCACTGCACCCCAGATTAATGAAGTCAAGTGGTACTGAGCTTTTGTACTTTGAGGCTTTTTTGTTTTTTGTGCTTTGAGGCTTGCAATAATGCCATGACAACACCTTATACTTTCAATCCTCTTGGTGTCATTCAGCCAAAGAAACTATAAATAAAAACCAAAAGAGAAGAAACCAGCTGGTGGTATAATTTTGCACCAGTCTTTATGTGAAAGAAAAAGGAGCCTTATTTCACATCTTAGGGGACTCTGTTGGCTGAAATATCTAGGGAAACATCTGCATGTGTATAGTTTTACCTCCAAACTTATTGTAAAATACTAAAGCTGGATTCAGCTTTAGCCCCTCCTTCTGCAAGGTGAACTTTTGTGACCTTGAGAGTTGCACATCAAACAACTCAATTTCAGCGATTTCTAGCTCTTTATAAACCCAGCGGTGAGGAGGGCAAGCTATTTCCCCTGATTCAAGAGAGGCGAAATCAAGGCATCAAACGAACACAGTCTATCTGGTCTGGTCAGGGACGACGAGTACAGAAGACAACCTGACATTTTAGTTATCTCCTCTGGTAAACAATGCTCACTATTTCTTTACAAATTTCAAATTTTGCTTTTGAAGGAGCAACTGTAGCTGTGATTGTTCAAAGACAGATGCAGATACTCAAATGTGCCCTCGATAGCAGTGGGGCTGGAGGAGAGGATGACAAACAGAAGTCAAGGATATGAATGACTGAGGCAGATGAACGGGTCACTCACTTTCTGTTTGAAGGCTTCCTTCCCCTCTCTAGGTCTCATCTGAGGAGTCTCTCTTGCTGTCAAGATTGCATTCAGAGCTAAGTGGTCCTGGGATACTGAAGAATACCAGAGAATTATGGGCTAAACCCAGGGTAAAATTATCACAATGTAATTATCTCCTTTGACCTAGCCTCAAAGTACAAAAGCTCAGTTCTGGATTTTTGAGAGCTTGTTTGGAGGTTCTAGCAGGGGAAAGCAGCTACTTGTGTACCCTTGACTGTGGACCATTGGGGGTGGTTGTCCTCTTGAATGGAGCAGCTTCAGGAGGGACTCATATGGAGGAGTGAGGGAAGAAGGGGACACACACTTCACCAGCCAGATCAGCCTGGTCAATCTTGGCAATCACTGGGCTGACACATGTCCCAGCCAGATCACCCTCACATTCAAATCTGGATTTTTAGAATGACAGTCAAATAGTGATTGAACTGTTATTTGTGAAGTTAGTATCCAGCTTTCCCTAGTAAATGTTAGGGAAGCTTTCTTTTTATGGTATGAAACCTCACCACGAGGCTGGGGATTTAGCTCAGTGGCACAGCACCTGCCTGGCAAGCGTGACGTCATGAGTTTGATTCCTGGTACCAGAAAAAAAAAAAACAAAAAAAAAACAAAAAAAGAAAACCTCACCATAAAATCATTTGAAGAGCTGAATACCAGAAATTTTGTGCCATAATACCAATTGTTTTATTTAAGTTAATAAAAACCAACATTTATCTATTATTTAATGTGTGCCAGGCCCTGTACTGAATTAGCACCTTACACAAATTATCTAATTTAATCTTCACAATCATATGGGAAATATTATTGTCTCTGTTTTACAGAGGAAGAATTGAAGAGTGGTTTTGTCCATGGAAGGTCAGTCATGTACCTTAAATGATGTAAGAAATTAGTTGTAGGGTCAGGTGTTGACCTCTTGGTGCCGGGGCCCACTGTGTAGCCACCCTCTCACCCTTTCTCTGGACTCCATCTCTCTATCTGTTGTCCAGGATTCGAGGCTTCTTCCTTGGGTTCACACCAAGGTCAGGCACGATGAACAGATGGACTGAGTCCTCTGCAAAGATGGCCATCGCTGGCGGACCCTTGACTTCGCACTTGGGTGGCCTTTTATACCAGGTTGCTCCAGCACTGTTCAGCAGTAAGTGACTGAAATAATTAAGTTTAACAAACACTAGATAAGCTGAATCTCGGAGGAAGTTAATGAAGGGTCTACCCTATCAATCTGTGGATATCGGAAAGTACTTAAGGACATTGTTCCCACAAATGAGGAGCGATGGTAGGGGGTGAAAACAAAGCCCAGGACCTATTCAAAAGGCTGACATTCTCCATTAGCATTCTCACTGCCTTTAAATGGTTGAGATCCCAACCTAAACCCTGTCCGCCCTAACCCTTAGCAATTTATTTTCCCTTTAGAGATTTTTCTGTTTACAATCTCCCTTTGTAAATATTCATGGTACTCTCTACATTGGCTTTTAATAGAAGAACAATGGGAAAAAAAGGAGAATCCTTCATTGAAACTTTCTTCGTTGACTTTGCAAAACATAGACCCTGCTGTCTGATACTCTAATTTTAAATTTCTAATATATTAATTAGATTCTTCCTGTGCAATAATTGCAGCATGTTAGAAAAAATACTAAGGAAGGGAATTACCTGTAAAAGATTTCAAGCCTATCAATAGAGAATGGCTAAACTGGATGTGGTGGTGCACAACTGTAATCCTAGTACTTGGGAGGCTGAGTCAGGAGGATCAGGTGAGTTTGAGGCTAGCCTGGCCTACATAGTGAGTTCAAGACCAGCCTAGACTACGTAACCAGACCTTGTCTCACAAACAAACAAGCAAATAAAAAAAATAGAGAATGGCTAAACAAAAGCTAATATTTATAATATATATTATATATAAATAATACATATTATAGATTATTATGAACAGATAAAAATGATGAAGTACAACAGATAAAAATGATAGAGCAAAATGACAGTATAAAATGTTTTTAAAACATTTTAAAAGATAATCACCAAGCAAGACTATGTCATTTCCCTGTGGTTTCACATGCATGTGTGGAAATGAATATAATGAGACAAAGACGCATTCAAAAGCAAGACTCCCAGAAAGGAGAGACTATGAGGGTACTAGGAATGAGACAAAAGGGACTTTAACCTACACTGTTTTAATGTGAAAAGGGAAATGTATCTGTGTATTCCTTATGTAATTACTAGTTCATTTGAAGAAAATAAAATAACAATTTCAGGTTTGAGGATGGTAGCGGTAGCTCCCAAGGAGGAGATTTCTACTTATTTCTTGCATACACTCCTTTGTGCCTTTCAGAAGTGCTCTGAAAGTTCCCCTAGGGTAGGTCAGAGGAGAGTGGGCCTCCCAGGCGAGTGTAAATGGTGTTTCCTTGCCTCCACTCTTGTTTGCAAGGTGAGCTGTTGTGGGCTTTGAGCTGAGAAGGCCTCAGTATGTCTCGGTTTTAATGGCTCTAACAGTATAAATCCTTAGGACCAGAGCACAGTTCATCTCTGTGGAAATACAATCCAGAAATCAAAGGCTGTGGTTGTTTTCATTTGCAACCTGGTTCCAGGGCCTGGGCTGTGTGGATGCAATGACTGGTCATACGTTCGTGGTTTCTTGCACTGTAGGTTATAAATGCTCTGGGAGGACTAGCTGTGATCGCATCACTTGAAGAGAAATCTCTGCTCCATTGCTGAGCTTGGGGAAGTGAAGAAATGTGAGGAGCGGGCACAAACCTTGGCTGGGGGTAAAAGGAGAAGCAGGGCTGCAGACAGGGGAGGAAAGTAGGACTAGATGGGCCAACATGGAAGCAGAGCCAGGGACACATGAGAAACTCCAGGAGCTGCTGAGGGCCTGCACCCGGGGAGACTAGAATGGTCCAGGCAACACCCAGCCCCACAGGCCTGGGCCTCTCTCTTTTGGGCCTGGGGACTTTGCCTCTAGGGGCCTCTTCTCCATAGGATAATGCTGAAAATTAGATTTTATAGTTATACTAGCCCAAAGTATTATAAACTGTTACAACCACTATGGAAATCAGTACAGAAATTCCTCAAAAAAACTGAAACTAGAAATTTCATTTAACCTAGCTATTCCCATTCTAGGTATCTTCCCAAAAGAATTAAAGATGTCATATTACAGAGACATATGCATACCCAAGCTTATAACAGCACCATTAATAATAGCTAAATATTGGAAGTGACCCATATGTTCATCAACAGACAGATGAATAAAGACTATGTAGTATTTACATACAATGGAGTACTATCCTTAACTTAAAATTATACTACAGAATAAAATCAGCAATAAAATCAGCATAAAATCAGTACTGGCAAAAAAAAAAAAAAAACAGACCTAAAGATCAGTGGAACAGGTTAGAAGATATAGACACAGCTACAAACACACTCAGCCACCTTATCTTTGACAAAGGGGCCAAACATGTTCACTGGGAGAAACATAGCCTCTTTAATAAATTGTGCTGGAAAAACTGGCTTTCCACATGCCAAACACTAAAACTAGACCCAAGCCTATCACCACACTCTAAACTAAAGTCAAAATTGGTCAAATATCTAAATATTACAGCAGAAATACTCTGCCATAAAGAAAGGTAAACTTGAATCATTTGCAGGAAAATAAATGCACATTGAGACCTTATAATACCATAATGTTAAATGAGATAAATCAGGCACACAAGATATATACTGCATGGTTTTTCTTTTATGAGAAACTTAAAATATAAATAAAAAGCAAAATAATAGATAATTGGAAGTAGAAGATTTTGTTCAGATGGGAGGGGATGAAGAGATGGAGGAAGAGGGAAGGTGGGAAGGAAAGGAGATGGACATTGTTAAGGTGTGTCGTGTATACGCACCCGCTCCCCACAAGGATCATAAACACTCTATAATGCAAACACACACTAATGAAAAACAAAAACTGAAAATATATACTGGGGACCCCACGGTGGGTTCCAATCTGCTGCCCCACATTACAGTGCCCAGCGGGAAGAAAGAGCAAGACAAGAAGTAGGAGTGCTGCAGGGATCTGGGGTGGCCAGTTGTTCTCAGGGAACAAAAGGTCATGAGGCAGCCAAAACCTCCGTGTTTAGGGGGGAAAAAGGTGAGGGGACGGAAGATGGGTGCACTAGACGAGTGGCTAGGCTGGTGAAGCTGGTTAAAGAGGGGACAAAGCTTCTTGTGGAAGGGATGGAAGAGCTAGATTTAGGTTACGGTTAACGAGTAACGTGCTTTGTAGCCAGTTCCGGGAAGGGATTTTCCTCTGGAGTCATGCAGGCCTCAGTGGAGACTTTATCTCATATCTTAGCCCCCTAGTATCACAGCTTGTTTGTGTGAGCTCAGCCATGGTCATTGATAGCAAACAATGCTGGTCCATCATCAGCTTCTGCTGATGAAGATGGCACACAGCCTTGGCCAGACTCACTAACTGAACTGACAGAGCCAATTTAGGGAAGTGGCCTCTATACAGCCCGCACTGCACGGTCACCCTGGGGTCTAGAGGAGGGTGACATGCAGTCCTTCACATATATTAAAACACTTTCTTTCATCTGAAAGCCCATTTGCTTTTTCTTTTTTTCCTGATTTTAAGGAGATTAGAACATTTTTGTTGACCTTCTAGTGTTATGGGTCTAGGTGTCATGATTTTATTAGCCTAGGAGACGCCAAACCTGCCTTCTTGTTTGTTTTTTCTTATAAATAAATAAATTTCTTCCTAGTGGTTAAGATTTCTAGGAACTCATAATGTATATCATCTCTGATTTTACATTCTCTGTTGTTCTGTTTGTTGCTCCCTGCTCAGGGGAAAAAAAGATCCATGTGTCAGAACATATTTAAGGTGGAGTTTAGTGGCCTTTGAATCTCAAAGAATTTATTAAGATAGAAATAAGCTATTGACCATCCTTATTTAATTTTTATATGTTCCTATGAGTTAGAGACTATCTGTCCTTCAAAAGGCAGCCTATAACAAAGTGCCACTGTCTTCAGTGACCTGCTTGTGGTTATGTAGTCAGGTGGAGGTGGTGCTGAGGTAGCTCGAATGCCTGTCTCCTGACACTCACCAGTCAGCTCCCCATTTCTCCAGGGCTCCAGGTACACAGAGTCCCTTCCAAGGACACTCACCACATCATTCTCCATTAGCTCACACTGCACTGTGCTCACAGCTACCTGACATTCTTCCTTGTCGCTCTCTCCCTCTTGGAGATGCAAGTATCTACTTTGTGTGATGGTCTGTCTATTTCTCTGGACCCTTACTCCTGCCACAGTACACGGACTTCGTGACAGCAAGGATATTTTCTCTTGCTTTTACCATATGCCTGGTACATAGCAGGTAGTCAGTTAACACTGGTCACTTGATTCAGAGCACAAAAGCGGTGTGCGCTGTTGGGAGGAAATGTGCTTCCTCATTCATTTCTAGCTGTATAGCTGTGGCCCTGTAACAAAAGAGCTCCACAGTGGAAGAACATATGAATTTACATAACAATGTAAGACTTATTCGATATGCAGCCTTCCTAAGGAAGACCAAATAGGTAAACTTGTATATTATTATGCTTAGGTTTAATGAAGAGAGTACAGTGCTTGAGAAATATGATTGGAAAACAAATTGTAGTAAACTGGTGAGAATTTAGCAAGGCCTGTTTGTTGAAATTTTTCTGTGTGAACATTTGCTTTCAGAGGTACAGATGCCTCTTTTCTCCAGGTACAAGGAAGACACCTCTCAGACAATGGTCCTGTGACCTGCGGAGGAAGGCAGGAAAATCCATGCTAGCTTTTACCACTGCTTCAAAGAGAAGGGTCAGAGGAGGCAACACATCTTCTGCTTCTGCATTTTCTTCAGGATTGCGGCACCATATTTTGGGATAGTGTGTCCTGAATCCACCACCACAGAACCACTACTGAAGATCGCCTCCTGGGAAGTCTTGTTCGCCATGCACCTTTACTTAAATTTGACACAGCTCATCCAGTTGTACCCTGAGATGATATGACTCAGCGAGTATGAAGTAGAGGTTCAGTGTTCACAGGATGCATGAATTTTGAGAAATTATTTGACCTCTTTGTGACTTGGCCCAAAAAAATCTCCAAGAAGTCAAGGATGACAGAACAGTACCTTTCATTCTAAATCCATGGACTAATAGAAAAATAAAAGTGCCTTTTGGGTGTACAAATGATAGCAGTTAATGAGGGGGACAGCACTATGGGTGGTGTTGTCACAGAATGCTACAAGACATCGTTCACCACCAGCCTTACTGCTTACACAGCTTCACAGTAAACAGTGAGCTCTGAGACTGTCTACTAGGACAAAAGGAACAATGACTCAGCCAGTGTGACCTGTTTCTCATCTCAGATGCAAACAGCTGCCAGCTCAGGGATTTGATTTCACACCCAATGCTGGATATCACTAAGTACTGCAAGATGATTCTTGAGGCCTGAGAATCTCTCCATTTGGCAGGTAAGACTGTCCAAACAACTGAGTGAAATTGGGAGGGCTTCTCTAGACCTGGTATATAATTTAACAGACAGACACCAGAACGTCTTTCACTCCCCTCAAAAGGGTGAGGTGAGACTCGGAGCCAGGATAGGCGCTTCTGCCCACAGCCTTTGGGGTCCCGGGAAGAGGTCTGCCCTGCTCCACCCTGCACAGCTGGGAGCACCAGTGCTCTACAGCCCATGCTGTCATGGTTGCAGCTACCTCCGGGCCTCCCGGCTGTGTATGCTGACGCGGGAGTGCCTAGCAGCTGCTGAATTTTTCCTCACATAGTCATTGCTCTTCCAAGGTCCAACTCATTACACTGCACAGCATTTTGGAAGCCACGGGGCCTAATTCTGCTCTGGGGTAACAGTGACTGACCAATATTTCAGACAGTTTCATCTTGTTTTATGGAAATTTACATGAATAACTTGTTGGCAATTGTACCAGAATATATTCCAGTGGAACACATGGTTTTATGTATATTTGACTCTCCCCAAATAACCTTTTATAATTGCTATCTCCAAAGAAGTGGCCAACGCTGACCAGACAGCAGTGTTGGCAGATGCCTTTTATAGTTAACTGAACAGAACGGGGAGGGGAGGGTTGCGCTCTGACGGCCCTCCTGGCAGCGGCCTGGCCATGCTGTGCCGACCCTGGGTACCGCACAGCCACACTTCCTATTGTCAGGGGCGTACGACATTGCCTGCATCAGCTCATTACTGCATCATCCTTAAGCCTCAGCTTCTTTATTCAGAGTACTTAGGGCATCCACACGCTGGGGAATCACTGGCATATATTTTGCATAAGGAGCCTCGTATTTTATTAATTAATTCATCAGAAGAAAATGTGCTTTGGTGACTAATTTTTTGGGAGGAAATTCAAAATCTCATTAGAGATCATCATCATAGCTTAATGCAATTATGCATGTCAAACCTAACGACATTTGACATTATGACACAAGAGGTTTGCTCTAAATGGGTGTGATTTGGGAAGATGAGAAATCCGGGACTGTCTTTGTTTCATTTCTTTTCTCCCTTTAAACAGAAATGCAGGTTGATTAGGAAGTGAAAGGTAAGAGACTCTGGAGCTTGCTAGTATGTTCTTAGTACGACAGGCCCAAGTCCATATTTCACTGAGTTCTCTTATTTCAAGGTATGACTTAGTGGTGAAGCAAAAAGAATTAGCTAAAAATCATGTTTTTTTCAATTTAGCTGACCCAGAGTGCTGGGAAAACCAATGTCAAGCAAACTACACGGCACATGAATTTGATCCCCAGATCAACCCAGTGGCAAGCTAGAAAGAGAAACAATCTGGTTTGTAGACACATACCAAGGAAGTGGCTCCATTCCCTGGGGCATGTCATTATTTTAAGTTCCCAGTAGTTTAAAGGATACTATATACATTTTTTCATAGACTCAGTTTGGCAGTCATCAACACCTGTACTTTAACCCTTACCACAAATTTAGGCTTCCACTTTTTCACTTTTCCATATGCTGATACAGGAGCCTAAAGATTTGCTATGGCTAAGGGCCACCGAGGACCAAATAAAGAATGATGACAGAATTCAAGGGATATTTGAGATAGGTTGTGGTACAGTGACCTTGATTCAAAACCAGACTATAACTGACTTGCTTCATGATATTGGGAAAAATCATTCACTCACTATTCTCAGTATTATCTTCCCTGCTTAGACGACCTGGGCTCTCCTTGCAACTATGAATTAGACTTTCCATCTGTCCCACACAGTACTGAAATACAAGGCCCTGCATATGGTAGGGGTCCCATCTCATATGCCTGTGGTACCAATTCCTAACAATAAGTATTTTTCTGTGCCTCAGGCAGGCATTTAAATTTATTTTTAAAGCATTAATAAGAGTAAACATATTTCTCTAAATAGGTAGATCTAATTTAAGATACTTGATAGATTTGGAAAATGTTTGGCAGTTTTGGTTAGTCTCATTCAATTTTAATTATAATGAGAATACCTGCTTCTTCAGGATTTTCAAAAAGACTATGTAAAACAGTCAAGATTCATTTGCAAATGAATTGACAGTATTTTTCGTGTCCCTGTTTATTTCTTAATTATGTTTGCTTAAAGTAGGGTATACCATGTAAAACAGCACCTTGTTTTCGCCTGTTTAAAATTCACCTGAAAATATCCACTAAAGAGAGAGAGAAAAAAAGGAAGAAAATCAAACAAGATATGTGTACATTACAAGTTCATCTCCCTGACCTGCCAGAAAAGATGCAGCTATTTATCTCTTGTTGTAATTTGCATCTCCTTTGTTTCAAGGGAAGTCATACTGGCCTTAAAGGAAGCCCTTGATGGTCACAGATAGGGGCCAGGATATTCCTGGGAAATAAGCTGCAGAATCAGGTATTCAGTGTTCCTGAATGTTTTCATGAAACCTGCTGTGTACTAACATTTTGAGCTCTCAAGAGACATTATTAGTTACCTTGGTAAAGCCAGGAATCAGTAACTCCTATAATGAATCGCTGCCCTCCCTGAAGTCTGCTCCTTCCACAGTACAGAGGTGCTGCAGAGAACAGCTTTGCTGAAGACACGCTCTGGACCTGAAGGTTTATCTTTTTAGGGTTGGGTTCTCTTACTGAATTCTCTGGAACCAGCAGTAAACTTCTTTTGATACAGGATAGCGTTATTTGAACAAAGGTAACGATTTGCCCAGACTGAAGGCCTTTGTGAAAATCCAGCTTTTAAGTAAATACCATAAAACATTCTTAATGCCACTTTAGCCTGAGGGGGCCCTCATCAATGTGTGTGGCCAAGCTTGAGGTATTTTCACTCCAAGCTCTGAACCTGGCATGTGGAAGTGATTGTCAGAGGGAGCAGCTGCAGGCGCAGGGTGTAGATTCTGCAGCAACACCCAAAGCTGGTTCTGGAAGCTGCGCAACAATGAGACTCCTGTTGTCCAGGAATGTATTTGCAATGTAGTGGTTTCCTGAACACCCCCAGAGATGAGGCAGTAAAACGCGGAAGGCCAGACAAAGGGGATACCTCTGCTGTTCTGTGTGGGCAAGATTCATTGCTCCCCAGGGAGGTTCTAAGTGAATGTGCATCATTCATTCACGCACAGTGTCAGTGAGATGATATTAGCATGGGCATGGGGCGGCGGTGGTGGTGTAAATTCTACATGGGAAGTAATTTATATGACTTTGCATAAACAGCATCCCATCTTGAGAACAGAGTAGTTTGAAACTGTAAAAACAAAAGAGAAACATCAGTTGGATGAAGTTGTGAAACAATGATTATGAAATCCTGAAATTTTCACTAAAATGCGTACTGCAGATCTATATTAGACACAACTATCAAAATCATTCTCAAAATTGAAGTCTAAATAATTAATAATAGGACAAATCAGAATACCTGGACTCTTAGGATTAGATGACAGTTATCAACTTGCCCTAGTTTTTTTTCACTTTTATAATGTTTTGGTACAGGATAAACACATCCAAACTTAGAACGTCTACTTGCCTACGTTAATGTTCCTCTTCTCCAACTCGTCCTCCAAGGACGCTGCACTTGGCCTTTGACAGGGGATAATGGCTGCTTCTGAGAGCCCTCTGGAGAGCTGATGTTGCAGATGGCATCTATTAGTTAGATTTCTAAGCTTGGGAAATCATCTTCCTTTTTTACCTTGAAGGTAAAACTTTTGTGCTCATAATCTTGGTTGATTTTCTTATCTGCAGTTTAGGTTACTGAAGCCATCTGGGGCCATTTGGAAAGCCTGCTGTGCTATTTTGGAATTAGGTATCTGGCTATACATATGGATCCTTCCCTCCCTCCTCACTTTATAGATGGTATTTTCCAAGTCCAGTTCTAAAATATGGAGTGGGTTAACCCCAATATAAATCAGAGACAGGCAGTTTGCTTAAAAATGCTTTCATTTAGCCACTGTAGAACTTAAAATGCGAAGATCTTAAGAAGTATTTTAGGGTGAAGAATAAAAACAGACACACCAAAGGGAGATTTGCAACCATATAAATACACAGGCGTTAAGCCCCCTATACATAAACCAAATATAAATGGAAGGACAATGAGTAAACTGCACATATAAACAGACAAAAGCCCCAGTGGATAAGTCATAAAGGTTTGACAGCAACGACCATATGTCTTGAAAACTCTCGGTTTCTCTACTCAAGTGATGTGTTATTTGTTCCCGGTCCACAGTTCTGTCTGCCACTCCACGTCCCCTTTGGCACTGTTCGGTTGTCTGCTGTCTACATGCTTGGGATCTTGGCGAATGTAGATGCTCTCCATAAGAACAGCTTTTGAGTGTTATTCAGAACCCTGGTGGGGCTCAGACTGCATAAAACAAGGATTTGTAGCTCTTTAGGGATGTAGCTGGATTTGAAGCAAAATATCTTCTCACTTGTTTCCAGTACTTACATATGGGGAGCTAACCCCAGAGCAGGGAGAGGAGGTAAGCACTGTCAGAAGACCAGCACACAAGTACTATTCCTAGAGGTTTGGGTAGTAGGTGAGCAAACAGTAGCAGAAAGCTGATAGATGACAGTCTCTGCTCATCTGTTGGAGTGAATTCTGTGCTTTCACAGTGTAAAATAGAGGGGCTGGGGATTTAGCTCAGCGGCAAAAGCGCCTGCCTGGCAAGTGCAAGGTCGTGAGTTCGGTTCCCGGTACCAGAGAAAAACCAAAAAAAAAAACAAAAAAACAAAAAAACAAAAAACCACAGTGTAAAATAGAGCCCAATAAATACAAGTTAGGAATGTTATGACAAATTCTTTCAGTATCAAGTGGAATGACATATGTGAAAGTATCATAAAATTGTAAAGCACTCTTTGTGATTGGAGGAAGGAGGGACTACCTAAATTGACTTGACAAGCCACTCTCTCTGGGTGATCGATTGTATTATGGACAGCTAAGTAATGTAGAAATGTCATGGACAGATAGACAGGGACAGACTGTCATGAGTCCGTGCAGAAGATGAGAACACATTGCAAATGTGGGGGAGGCAGAGTTGAGGCCCAGACTCAAGACAAAAGTTATAATGACTACAACCTCACACTTCCTCTAGGCGTGGATGGCAATGACTGCTATTCTAAAAGGTACGGATCACCTTGGGTGAGGGGCCCGGAAGAATCACTGACCCACCCCCTTGGTCCATGTACTTTGCTATATGATTTGTTTCCCTATTTGATCTTCACTTAATCAATATTACCTAGGTGATTATACTCAAAATCTTATTGGTTCCCCATAGTTTTGTCCCACCTCACCCCCACCTTATGATTTCCCATTGGATCAGTGTTACCGAAGTGATTATACTTGTAATCTTACTAGTTGATTATAGTTTTTCCCACCTTGAACCCACCTCACCCCGTGGCTTTTTTTCTAAAATTCCCTTGAAAAGTGGGGTTCCTGGCAATCCACTCAGGACCCCCTCTGTCTCTCTTAGACGGAAGCTTTCTTTCCCCAGTAACCTCCATTGTTTCTAGAATTCATTCTTTGACTTTAGAAAGTAGGAACTCTTACCAGACACGTAGCATGTTGGGAATTTCTTTCCTCTATATCAATCTCAGAGAAACTACTCTTGAAAGATGTTTCCACAGTACTGAACAGATCTTCAGATGTCACAGCATGGTCTATGCACATAAGGTCTGAATTTATTTAATTTTGGCTAACATATTAAGAGATTGTTCTACCATTATGATCCCTGGAGTTGATATGCCTCCATCTTGTCTTGAAATGTGTTAGTGCTCAGGTTTAAATAGTGCTCACACCTCAAACTCTTCCTGCCTCAGTTTCTTTGCCGTATTTGGTCCATGTGATTGGTTTGCATGGAAGGGCTAGAGGCTCAGTGGGGTCCAAAAGAACAGAAAGGCCAGTGAATATTACGGCAACTCCCAGTACAGCTGGCCATCCGGCAGCCTTGTAGTGAGCAGTTACCAGACAAGCCCTCTAAAGGGGTAGCTGTTTACAAGAAGGTGAAATATTTCAGGGAGCAAGGCCAAGGCAGCAGCGCAACAGTTTACAAAAGGGCGGGAAGGCAGACCCTTTACCTCGCCTAGAGTTATTTGGGAGACTCAATAGCTTTGCATAGCAACGGAAGCTTCCTGACGAGAGTGAAAGGCTTCAGGAAGAGGGGAGCTATTCTCCGGGAAAGTCACACATGCAGAGTCATTAACCCCCTGAGGGAAAGTGTGAAATTGTCCTGTATTGGGGGCTGGGTTAACTTGTGTGGCCCTATTGTGGCCTATTCCCCAACCCCCTTTTGCCAGGAGAGAACAAATCTTTTCTTTCCATGCAATTAGTGGGTTTGGGGCCCCAGATCACCAAAACAGTTGAGGTCTCTATATTTTGTGTTACTAAGTGGCCTCTGAGTCCCTTCCCCGCATAATTAGCAGCCCTGAAAGCCGCAGGCTCTGTGGCGCTGAAGTGAGCCTCCCAGTCTCACCTTGAGTTAAACTGTGGGAGGAAATGCCAGTTCCCTGTCCCTCTTCACCCCGCACGGAGAAGCGGTAACATTTCTCCTTCGCCCCAAGAGAGTAATTTTGCGCAGTATAGGAGAGGGTTAATTTTAATTTAATACAAAGAAATAAGGTTAGTCTCCCTCAAATGATGTGTTCATAAACACTTGCTTTAACATCATAGAATGAGGTATATGGGCTCAGAAGAAGGGGAAAAAGAAAAAGAATTCCTTGTTGTGCTATCAACAGAGCAACAAAAAGTCTTTAATCCTCTGGCCAGTGAGTCTGGCGCTGTGGGTTGACTGGGTAAATATTAAACATAAAAGGAAAAGCAAGTACTTAGAAATCATGCAGATGTTGATTTAGGTGCTACTTTTGTGCTCTTTCAGCAGGGCAATGTCAAGCAATTTCTTATCTCTTCTGAACCCTGGTTTGTATACTTGTAAAATGGGATGGATCATGTAAACCTAATAGAAATATCTGTAAACAACCTCTTTGCCATAGATGGGGGAGTGGTTAAATGAATTACATTACACCCGCAGTATGGGGTATTATACAAGTTTAACAACAGGCAGATGTGGATGTGCTGATGTGGAAAACTGTCTAAACTGTAAAACAGATAAAAGCAAGCTGTAGAAAAACGTGCATCTCAGAGCTCCTTTCATGTACATAAAATAAAATAGGGAGGGTGGTGTCACAGAGTGTGCATAACAATAAGAACAGGACAGGAAGCACAAGACACAAGTTAAAGTTAGCAAGAGCCCGGAAGGAGAGGAAAGTTTGGATGGGAAGGAGCAGGGTTTACATTTTTCATTTACACTTCTCTCTGTTTAGATTTTCTAGCCCAGTCCATGTGTTACTTTTATTTTTTAAATGTCAGCAGATTATATTTGCATAGTAAGATTGTAGATCTTTTTTCATCTTTTTATTTTTTCTGATTAAAAAATAAGAACCTGTGAGATTGGTATGGAAATTAAATCAAGTAACATGGGAAGTGCCTAGAACACATAGTGGGCTTTGTTAATGTTCTTGCAAGGAGAGGGGGAAAGATCTGATTTTTCTGTCTCTTCTTTTTTACATACACCTTTTAAAAGATAACAGTTACAATCCATTACATACTATTTATTTTATGACTTTTAAAAAAGAGTTAACAAGATATGGGGTATGTACCTGTATTCTTAGGACTCTAGGAGGCTGAGGCAGGAGGATCACAAGTTCAAGCCCAGCCTGGGCAACTTAGTGATTTAATGAGACCCTGATTTAAAATAAAATAAAATGAAGAAATTGAAAGGTCTGGGGATTGGGTATATCATCCAGGGCCAATGGCTTGGGTTCACTCCCCAGTACTAAAAAAAAAAAAAAAAAAAAAAAAAAAAAGCAAGAAAGTGTTTACTCTCTATTTCTCTGTCATTTTTGGTTCATGATCGTGACTGTCCTGGATGTAGTGATATAGAACTAGATTGGCAGCAGAAGCAGATTTGCTGGATCAATTTTTGTTATTTATGGCTGGCAGGCTATTTGATCTTTCTGAGCTTCAATTTCCTCAACTGTGAGCCCGAACTCTAGATAATCTCTAAGGTCTTTCTAGCTCTAAATTTGCATATCCATTTGCTGATGAAGTTTGATGTAGTTCAGCAACCAGAGTGTGAATTGGTAGGCTGTCAGAGTTCAAAGACAAGAGAGAAGAACTGTCACAAGGGGAAGTGTGAGGTTAGGAAATTGTCTCCTAAAACAAACCCAATCTGTTACAACCCACACAGAAGCTAATTGTTCTTCTTCTCAATCAGTAATTTAAAACTCATTGTCAATGAATCCATAGAAGCAGAGCTCTACCACTCTATGAAAGAATGTTGTGGGGGTGGAAAAGGTGTGATGGCTTTCTTCAAAATCCTGAAGGTTCGTAACTGACACCCCCATAACAAAAGACAGGGTCATGAAGGAAAAACCTAATGCAATGCAATCTTGTTTGGGGTGTTTTTGTAGTTCTGGGAATGGAGCTTCGGGCTAAGCAAGTGCTCTGCCAGGAGCTACACCCCAAACCAAGCATAACAAATTCTGTAATTAAAGCTTTATGCGGCCTAGGATGCTTCAGAAATGAGGACCCTATTAAAGCCAAACTTTTTTTTTTCTTGTCTTTTTGAGACAGGGTCTCACTATGCAGTTCAGGCTGATCTTGAGCTCACTTTGTAGCCCAGGCTGGCCTCGAACTCGCAACGATCCTCCTGCCTCAGCTTCCCAAGTGTTGGGATTACAGGCGTGTGGTACCACGCCCGGCAGGTTTAAAGTCAAACTTTTGAGACCAAGCAATCTTTAAAATAAAAGGATTTATTAAACCATTACAGATTCTAGCCAGAAAGAGGAAGGATGGGAGTTTTGGACAAAGTCCTGCAAATACCAACAGCAGGGCTGGACAGTAGCTGGAAGATGTGAACTGGATCAGAGCTAAGAGGATTATTTTCATAAGCTCCAGGGAAGGAAAGCACAATCACCTATACTGCCTGTAATTTCAAAGGATGGAATAAAGCAAACTGGGCAAAATTTAGAACAGGAAGCTACTACATTAAGAGAAATACCATACTTGCTGCTTCTTGATTGGTTGTAGATGTGAGCAGAATGCTGTGGCACTGTGATGGTCTTTCTCTGGGGGCTCTGAGTCAAGGATTTGAACATATGTTTAGGAACACTGTATTAGCCACCTTTCCTATTCCTGGGTCAAATCACCTGACGTCACAACTTAAAGGAGAAGCTTACTTTGTTTTGGGGCACTCAGGGGGTTCTGTCCGGTGTGGGCCGGCTCCGAGGCAGGAGCATCATGACGGAAGGGTGTGAAGGAACAAAGGTAGGTTATGGTGGCTGCGAACAGGGTGAGGGAACAGGGCCACAGAAGAAGCCAGAGACGGGACACAGCAGCCCCGGGCCCTGCCATCTCACGACCCAGGTGGACGCGCTCACAAGTGTGCTTCAGTAATCCCCCAGGTGTGACTCACAAGCATGCCAAGTTGACAAATTTAATTGTCACAAAAGGGCGCAGTTTTTTTGTTGCTGTTAGTTTGGCCCCAAGAGGTTAGCTGAAAGTCGAAAGCTCTTCTTAGCGCTCCTCTTCTCCATCTTCAGCTGATAACTGAATTTAGGACGTCTTAGAATTTTTCTTACAATCTGAAGACCGAAAGAAAACTCTGTCTTTATCCTTCGATTCTATAAGAGGGTTGGGCTGTAGAAAGGTGATTCGGCACAAACATGATTGGACAGCAGCAGAGGGAGGATACCCAGCAAGGCTTCTGTGTTCAGGTGAAAAGGGAAGAGCGATCTTTTCGGGACTGTATGGCTTCCCTTGGGGACACAGAACTCTAATTGCTAGGCCCGAGAGGAGGGGATTGTGTGCTCTAGGACTCACTTTGGGCTGGGGCACAGGTGCTCCTAGAAGGAGGCAGAGACAGGAGGGTGGAGGGAAATCCGAAGGACCTGGCTTTGAGACTCTTTGCTCCAGTCTAGTTTCCAGTACTCAGGGCCCCTCACCAGAGGGCCGGACTTGGGGATACGGTGTTCTGAGCTTCGGTGCTTCATTTCTTGACTGTTCGAGTTATAAAGGAAAAAGATTTTTATTACCTATAATAAAAGACAGATTAATATGAAGGGTGACTGATAAAGGGGATGGATCTAGTGAGAATAAACTGAGGAGGCACTTAACAGCAAGGCCTGCTTTTTTATATTTTTCTTTCTGTCTCCCTGCGTCTAGAGATAGACTTTCTTTCCTTTCTTTTGTTGTACTAGGATTGAACCTAGGGCCTTTGCACTGAGCTACATCTCTAGTTCTCCCTCCCAATCTTCACTTATCTTTTATTTTGAGAAAAGGCCTGGCAAGGTCTCTAAGTTGCCCAGGTGGGGCTAGAACTTGTAGTTCTCCTACCTCAGCATCCCAGAGTGTTGGGTGGCAGGTGCACACCACCATGCCTGCATTCCTTTTAAATTGTGTGGCTTTCTCCAGGAGGAAAGGGTGAGACGTTGGTGAGAATGACCTTCCTGCTTTTGCGGTTTTCTCACACCATGAGGTGGCATATTGGGGGTGACATGTCCTGAATTCCAGCAGAGTACATAAAGTCAAAACTTGTATCCAAGGCAGCTGCTAGCAGGGAACAGGCCTGCACAACACAGTGGAGGCTTAACTTGTGCGTGGGTGGATATGTATATGTGCATCTATCTATTTACAATAAAATAAACCATATGGCCCAGAGCACCATGGGGCCCCGCCAAGAGCACTGTGCAAACAGCTGTCTTACTTGCGTTATCCCAGAGACAGCCCGAATCCATTTTTCTTAACAGTCTAGCAACAAATTCACCCATTGGCACTCTCATGGAGCTCTTGCTGTGTACAGAGTGTATTATGCACTTTCTTCTAGACTTCGCATTGCTTATGGCAGCCAGGAGAGCTCGCTGTGCCTTCTGGATGGCCAGAGAGACTTCACTGCCCTCCCTCAGCCTGTTCTGCAGGAGCAGATCAGATGTGGAAGGAAGTAGTGGGCTCCGTTGCCATGGTCACTTCCCGGCATGCCCAAGGACAAGTCCTCTGTGAGACCTCATTAGAGACTGAGCAGTATGCGACCTTGAGCCTTGAACAGCTCTGTAAGTACTAGGACCTGGCATTTGTCCTTCATGTAGTTTTGCCCCATAAGTGGAGTGGAGCTGTTCTGGGGCCAACAGAGTAATGTGTTCTTAACACTGAAGAGCATATAACATTTAAAACCCGGCCGATAGGAACAACAAACAAAATTAGAACAACACCACTATTAAACAAAATAATAATATGAACAAATAATCCACATGGTTTTCTATAATTATAATCATGTTCTGATCAGAATTATTGTACATTTTTCATATAACAGGATTTGTGAACATTTTTTCACGTTACTTTGTGGCCTTCAGAATTAATTCTGCTAAGATTTAAAAGAAAATAGACATGGTTGCTTCAGGCCTCTCCGTAACTAGCACCCAAAGCATATGAAATGATAGAGAAAGGGTAATGGGGTCACTTTCAATGTCTGTAATTTTGAGTATGGACCATTGCTTAGTTACAGTGGTTTGCCACTGTTTATGAGGAAGTCTCAGACTTTATATTCTTTCTGTGCTAAGTATATGTACAGATGTCTTTGCCTGTCTTTGTCCCATGTGTCCTTGGAGCAGGCAGTTGCTTGTCTGTTTCTCTTGTCTGCTGGAGACTTGCTCCTACTTAGCACAATCCCACCAGAGGCCTGGCTGAGGAAGGAAGGCCTGCGGCAGCACTACCCTTAACCCTCCACACTCTCCCTCCAGGGGCGTCCTCAGAACTCTCACTGAGAGAATGTGCCTATTTTTAATTCAGTGATTCCTGATCAGTATGTAGAAGTCAGAAAATACAGCCAGAATCCAGTTAGATTAATGACTTGGTTCCTCACCACAGGGTTTTCCAACAGTGGTGCTCATTCCATTTCAGACAGTTCAAGGTGAAGAGGAGTTACTGGTTCGTGAGAGGATACAGGGACCCTTATTTCCTTGCTTCATGCCTGGCTCTGCAATGCTCTGGAGCAGTTGCCTGCTTTAACAGTGTGAGGTCCCGGCTCCCTGTGGAGAGCTGTGCATCTGGGTGGAAGCTGTGTTCTGAGGCTGGAACTCCCACAGCCAGCCTGGGCCTCCTCCCTGTCCTCTGAGAATGTCCCACCCACACTTGCAGTCACTGCCTGCCAGAGGAAGGGCCCTCCTCGGCGACCCAGGGGCACAGCAGTACGGTCCGTCTGTGCCGCACCTGTAGGGATGCATATAGACTGTCTGTCACTGCTCAGAACCCGCCTGCTACTGAGAGAGGCCAAGCACAAAATGGCCGACGCGAAACCTTGGCTATGGAGGATAGCACAGGTTGTGAGGGAGCAGCGTGCGACCTTGTACGCTGTTGGAATCATTTCCTGTCTCATTGTATGCTTTAAGGGAGAGGAAATGATTTCGATCCTATTTGCGGGACAGAGGGAAACCTCTTGTAAGATCAACCATACCTGGTAGAGGTGGAGTCCCAGGAAGCTAGGAAACAGACCACCATAGCACAGCAAGGATTGTTAGAAAAGTATTGACAGAACTTTCAACTTCAGTGGCCCTGGGTCACATCAGAGCAGAGCAAATGACGGTGGTAACAGGTTCGAATTAAGAATTCACATTTTCATTTAAGCCAATTTAGTAAGGAAGAGTTTTTTTTTTTCTATAACTTTTCTTGGTTTGATTGTTTTCAGTTTATAAAACAAATTCTATTTTCCCCTACAATTATGTTAAATGACTGTCTCTGAAGAAATGCTTTGCATATGGATGCCCTCCAATTTGGCTTCCCTGGATGTGTGCTTCATGTGGCCCAGGAGGGTCATTTGCAGTACAGCAAGGGTTGTTTGGTAGAGTTTAGTCCAGGCATATGAATGACTAGAGGGTTTAAAGAGTATAATCTGGTGGTGTCCTCTAAGTAGCTACTTTGATCTCTTTTACCAATTGTTAGACAATGAGGCACGGGAGAGGGGGGCGCAGAACTTTTGCTGAAAGTTGTGATGTTGTAATCTGCTGCTAATTATCTTACTACATTTACAAAGTTGGGGCTGATGCCTTGAAACTTCCCGTACATAAAAATTAGCTTCCATTTTAGTAGAAATGCTACATCCTGTGACCTGTTTTTAATTGACTTGCCTCCTCTTCACTCTTCAAAGCAGGACTCTGCCAAAGCCACCAGCTTCCGACTTTGAAGCTCCTTTAAAAAGAGAAAAAACAAAGGCCAAAAGTCAAGGGCTTTCAACTACATATGTTTTAGGCCAAATTTACAAATGCCTTCTTTTTTTGAGTTTTCAAAAGGTTATTCTTAGTGAGCGCTTTGATCTGGAAAAACAAAAAGAAACTGAGACACCCCATGTTGATCATGGTATTTTTTTTAAAAAATCTTATTTAACATTTGGTCAAGTCGTAAACTTCTCTTCCTCTAATTTTCAAAGACTGAAGTTTGACGTTTCTGATATGTACAGCAATGTCGTTTAGCTGTGGCTCAGGGTTCGTGGTCTTTGCTCAGGGAACATGTCATCATTTCTAACCACCTCACCTTGCAGTAGTTATATTATAGAAATAAAATCTCAATAATTTGACATTAAAGCAGATATTTGCTCAGTTCAGACATGTATGAAAAATGTTCACAAATGTATGGAAGAAAATAAGGTACTTTAGCCCATTTTATAACAAATGTTTTATTTTGATAGTAGTTTCAAATATGTGCTCAAAACTTAAGAAAAACATTTCCTAAAAACTTCCAAGAGGACGTGCAAAGTGTTAGTTTCTGCAGGGCTGGAATATAGGGCAGCCCCTTCAGTTTGGCGGCCCTCATGTGTGTTCAAGTCCGAGCTCCCACCTATTTCTGTCTTGGCACCACCTTCTTGTTTGACAGAGTGGAATGGCTGACAGTCTCTCTAAAATGTCCACTCACATTTGGATTATAGTGGAGAAAAAATTATCTTTCCTCTCCCTGTCTTATGTTCATTGCCTGCAGCCCTGAAAATGGGACTGACCAAGAAGATTAAGAAAAGACAACAAACAGAAGTTCTTACTTAGCATGTCCATCGCAGGTACAAATGGGAGAGCTCAGATGTGAGTAGGTCAGAGCGGTGAGAACCTGACTTTATACAGAGCATCTAAACAAACGCACCCTTCTCATTTCAGGGAAGCGACAAGACAAAGAGAAAGGGCTTGGAGTCTGTAGGAGGCAAATGTGTGGGGATGGTAAGCGTGCAGTGACATTGGTGCATCTCTAGTCTAAGGCAGAGCATTGCTAGTAGTTATTAACCTCTGTCACTCCTGATGAACAGGGGAGGAAATCAGAAATTATGCGAGTTTTAGGTAAACAGGATGACAGAGAGCGTTTCTTCCATCTGGCTTTGTTTTGTTTTGTTTTTGTTTTTCTTCTGGTACCGGGAACCAAACTCATGACCTTGCGCTTGCCAGGCAGGCTCTCTGATGCTGAGCTAAATCCCCAGCCCCCTATCTGGCTCTTCTTGTTGTCTACAGTTCAGTACTCCTTATACCAAAGCGACATGTTCTGGGGTGTCAGATTCTGCTGTCCTTTTCTGTCCTTTAGCAACCTCCCAGCCTCCCTTCATAGTTTAGACTTCATGTTGACCTCATGACATAGAAATCACCATTACCTCTATTTTCTAGATGTGGATGCTGAGGTTCAGAGAGATTTTGGTGAGTATGATTCTTAGATGAGCCAAGGTGAGATTTTCTGATTCATATCCTTGTAGATGTGCTGGGGATCCTCTATCTATTTGTTTAAGCTTAATATCAAAGGGAATAAATAGGATGGGAAGGGTTTTATCCCATAACCTTTATTCTGATGCTCTAGTCAAAATGCAGTCTTTTTTTTTCAATATCCTTTTTATTCTGGGCATCTTCTATGTTCCATGTCACAATGGCTTTTAAATTCATTCATACAACATTTTTCAGCACTATTGAGTATTAGATCCTTTTCTTGGGTGTGGCAGACATAGCAGTAAACAAGACAGAAATGGTCCTTCTCATTTCTTGGGTCTGGGAAAAAAGAAAATAGTTGTATAGAAATAAAACTTGCCTTCTGATATTTACAGATGTTGTGGAGAATTAGAGCAAGAGAATGGTAAGGAGTAGAGGTGAGGAAGAGGTGGTGGTTTTAGGTGATGTAGGAGGTAACATTTTTAATAGGGTGGATATTTTCAATCTGTCTAAAAACATTCAAATTCATGTATTTTCTAGGTTCTATGCTGGCTACAATGGATTCAGCCTATGCACTGAATGACATCTCACATGGAGAATGTTTCTTATTTTACAGATGAAAAGAAAAGCCATTGAATAGACTGGAGATGTAGCTGGGAGGTAGAGTACTTGTCTGTCATGTTCAAGGCCCTGGCTTTGGGAAAAACTAATTAATTAACAAAAAAGTCTAAGACAGAGAGAGGTTGTGGGATTTTGTCTGATCACTCAGCTGCCTTGTCCCAAGTTAGGCCAAGATGTGGTTTTTCCTGACTCCCATAACTGAGCTCCTTCTATGACACTGCACAACCTCAACCTCCAAGAATTGTCTTTCATTGGTGCAGCAGCATGATTGGTTCTCCCTGCCCCATGCCAAAGGCCAGGGAAGTGCATCAGGAGTCGACTTGCATCAGGTTCCTGATAGCTGAGACGCATATTCTAAGGCAGACCCTGACCTTGAGTACCCAAGTAACTGACAGACTTACCACAAACGTGCAGATTATTAATTGGAAATGGGGGACTCAAGCAGATGTTCTGCTGCAAACAAAAAATGTCCGTGTGCGTGTGTGTGTTTGTGTGTGTGTGTGTGTGTGTGTGTGTGTGTGTGTTTGTATGTGTGGTATCTAGGCAAGGATTGTTTCAGGACTCTGAGCATCTCTGGGCTGTGTCAATTCTTTGTGAGAAATTATAGACAAAGGGTTTGGCACAGCCCATGGTTCTGAGGCCGCATTGCCAGGGAAGCCAGCGAGGTCAGCATATTCCTCTGGTCTGATTCCCAAGACTTCACCTCTCTGTCTCCATGACAGAGACCTGGAAACACAGCACTGCTTTACACAAAGCCAGTCTGCCGCTGTGTGAGACCCTCCCTCAGGCTGATGTTTCCACCCATTTCATCATCTTTGTTTTTACTCTTGGAAAATGTCTTCACATAACTGGAAAAATAAAGCACTTTATTCTGACCATATATAGAATGTAAATTTATTGTAGAAAATTTAGAAATTCATAAAGAACGCAAAGAAGAAATTTAAATCACTACTCTGATCATCCAAAAGTAATCATTAGTATGTAGTCTGTAAGGTCTTAATCTATTTTTCTATATCTTGTAGTAGTTTTAAAACAATAATTAAAAATGGAATTTATAGGAAAATGGATGGATCTTGAGACTATAATATTATGGGAAACAAATCAGACACAGGATAACTATGGCATTGTTTCTCTCACATGAGAAACCCACAGTAAGGGCTGGGAATATAGCTCAGTGGCATAAGTGCTTGCCTGACAAGTCTGAGGTCATGAGTTTGAGTCCCAGTACCCCCCCCCAAAAAAAATCACATGGTTTGCTGGGGATATATATATCAGTGGCATAAGTGCCTGCCCAGTAAGTGCAAGGTCCTGAGTTTGATTCCTGGTACAAAAACAAAACAAACAAAAAAGAGAAACCCAAAGTATAAACAGCAGAAAGGCCAAAATAAAGAAGAGTTGGTAGGAAATAAGGAGGCAGACTTTTGGAGATTGGGAAGGATTTTAGGGCACAGTAGAGGAGAAAGGGTAAGGAAAATTGGATTATACTGTAAACTGACTTTTAACTGGCTTACTTTTTTCTTAATAATGCAATAATAATGCAATTTGACATTTTACTTAGTATCTACTACTCTGCAACTACCAAAATTCTGTGAAATGGTACTGCAATTGCTATTTTGCAGTAGAAGAACTAGGTTCTGAGATTGTTCTTTCTCTTCCTTCTTTCATGAGCTATCTTACTTGAGCCATGTCTCAAGTTATTTATAAATTCCAGCTCAAAATGTTACCAGTTTTGATCTCCTGGCTTGCTTGTAAACATCCATATCCAACTGCCTACTTGCTATCTTAATTTTGATCCCAGAGATGCCTAGAACTTAAATAGCACAGTACTTGTTTAAGGGTTCTGCATGGTGTGACTCAAGCATTCCCGCCTCTGCCTCAGTGGCCCTGCTTCCAAGCTACCTTCTTAGCAGGTTTCCCCCAGTCCTCCTTGAATTTATTCTCTCCACAACAACTAAAGGATCTTTCAAGATGCAGATCTGCTTATGCCACCATCAACTTCTCACCTGGAGTGACTTTCCTCTGCTCTTCAGGGAGAGACTGGAGCCCTTAACAGACAGGCAAGCTGAGCGTGACTATCTGCCTTCCTGGCCTGTGTCCCCACTGCACTCCCCTGCACTCTGCCCGCCAGTCACACTCACATCTTTTCACTTCATTTAATTAAACTTCAACAAGATTTTTGTATTTGTGCTCCTGTCTGAAATGCGCTTCCCGTCACTTTGTTTATTGTTTTCTTGGATGATTTATATTTTCTTTTCAGAATTCAGATTTGTCCACCTATGTAGATGTGGCTCCGCTGAGCCTCTATGGCCATATCAGTCCCTTGTATTAATCGTTCTCTTGGTACCATGCTGTCCTCTTCTGTCATACCTAACAGTTATAAATTCATATTATTTGCGTGATTCTTTGATTGAAGACCATGATTCCATTTAGACTATAAGCCCCATGAAGGCAGGAAGTACATTTGTTGTGTCTCCCTTTATATCTTTATTGCCTGGAACATTACCTTGCACACATTCATTAACAAGTAGGTGTTGGATGAATGTGTCATGTGACTTGTTTAGATTTACCCAGCTGAAATGGAGCCCAGTGTTATTTTTATTAGAGGATAATATCAAGAAGGCATAAAGTATTAAACATATCCATCTGAGACGTTTACCTCATAATGTCCCGCAACACTCCTGGCCATTCCTTAAATCATGGAGCCTAGCTCTGTGTGTTTCACCCACCCTGTCTGCACCTACATGGGAAGGTCTTTCAGTGCTTGCTAGGGAGAATTTTGAAGTTCTGTGTTTGCTTTGGTTCTTATTTCTAGAAATAAATAAATCTTTTTTTCTTAATATCTGAGGCTTGGTTTAGACACAGAAGAAAAATGAAGATGAAAGTACTGTTCAAAGACAAAATATAGAGAGGATAAGGGCACAAGCAGTGATGACAGTGTTTGCAATGGTAGTGATGAAAGTGATAACGACAGTAAGGGCAAGTTTCGCAGGGTTGGGGATGGTGTGGACGGACAGGAGAGAACCCACATCATGTCTGAACTGAAACAGACCCCAGAAATCAGCCTTCTCGTCTTTTAGATTTCCATGGAATGTCCAGGATTTAACAGTAAAAGCTCCAAGATGAGAATTTATTCACCTCTTTTACTGAAGGTGAAATTCTCAAATATTTATGTTAGTCCATCAAGAGATTCTAATTGAATGTGCAATGTCCATTCTACACATGGGGGCTTTACCAAAAGAAATTTAAGAGTTAGTGACACACACAATCTTAAATATCACATGATTTCTCTTATATGAGAAACCCACATTATAAATAAAGAGCAAAATAAAAGATAGATCATGGAAAGCAGGGAGCCAGATCTTTCTCAAATGGGAAGGGGATTGAGAGATGGAGGGTGGCAGAAGGGTTAGAGGGAGAGGAGATGGTTAAAGGAATTAAGTTGTGCTTTGTACATGTACCACTTCACACAGTGAGTGAAAGCATTGTATATTGCAAACGTGTACTAAGAAAAAGAAAGGAAAAAAAGTTAGTGAAATACGTATGGTTACCATCATCACAGCAGCATGTTGTGTTTAGATAAAGAACTGATTGTCAGCAAAATTCTTCTGTGTACTTCCTGTCGTGCAATTCTCACAAAACCTTTGCAGAAGACAGGCTGGGGTTCCTCGAGGCACATCTGCACAGGGGGGAAGATACCACCAGGATGACTGGGTAGCTTGCGCAGACCCACAGGTTTACCGAGTGGCAGATCTCAGGCTCAAATGCAGATTCCTCGACTCTCACCTTTGGCCATTTCCATTGGCTCTTGCCACCCAAGAAGGCTGTGTGAAGTGTGAACCCCGGATTCTGCCATTCTCCAAAGTCTCTATCAAGTGCCGCACAGCGGGGAGCTCACCTTCCAAGCTTTAGAGTGGACAAGGAGTAAAGTGGAGCCTGGTCTGCCGTGACTGTGACCTCGCTGAGAACCAGCCCTTCCCCTTCTCAGTGCAGGCTGGATGCCAGATCTCATGGAGCAGGGACTGTGCCACGTTCAGCGGGGATCAGAGGATTTAGCCTCTCGCACTGACAGCAGTTTTGTCTTGTGAAGATGCACACAAAACCTGCCATATGCATTCTCTTCACACCAGAGAGGATCAGAATATATTTCTATTTGCAAATGTGTATACCTTGATAAACACAGCATAAAAACAGAAGTGTGTTTCATTGAAGACGATCTACTGTTACCTTTCCATTTCATCGCATTGAGTTTTTAATGTACTTTTTCTCCCAGAATCCGTGGAAATGTGTTTGTTTCCCCCTTTCCACCAGCGGGGTGCCAACGTTTTTTTTTTCCTTCTCCTGCTCTGACGTAATTTCAATGTTTTGCTTCTGTCTGCTCTTCCAGCTGTAACCTGCAAGTAGTTGGATGAAAGAACCTTCTTTTCCACTCAGGCAATGCACCAAATCCCACCCCAAACACAGGCTGTGTCACACACAAAAACTTTAGAGTACAATGGTTTGACGTACAGGATGCTCCACCGAAAGAGGTCAGTTTTCTTCCACCCACAGTCTGTCGGAGCCCTGCTCAGGGCAGTGAAATTGGCTGCTATCTGTGCAAATCAGCATCCTGGAAAAGGAAGGTCTGGGTCAAAAGGAAGGAATATCCCATCCTGAGGAAGAAAGATTAAGTTTGTTCTGTGTGATTGCCTGGGGATAGCTTCCAAATTTACAATGCACTGCAGCTCTTAAATTAGCCTGCTATCAGTTTCAAGATTACTAAACTGTACTTAGAAGAAAGACACATTCATTATTGTTATTAAGTAGTCTAATTTTAGTACTCCTACTAGAATAAAGCTCAGGAATATAATATTTAACTAGAAATGTGACTAATGGGGTTTCCGCATTTACGTATTAAAGACTATAATTAAAGGTAAATAATGGAACAGGGAAACCCGGTTTAGGTGATATAGAGAAGAATGAATTGCCGCTAGCAGGCACTGATTGGAGGAATGAGCCACTCAGATGACAGATTGTCTTTTCACATTGCATTAAATTTCATTAAGATGAGAAACTGACTACGTAGCATATTCTTTTAATTTAAACTGAGTGGAGACCAGGGGTCATTTCTGGGTAGCATGGAAAATGCATGGCTACATCAGCACAAATCAACTAAGAATGGTCTTAGACTCTACAAAGGGAGGCTCAGAGACAAATGAGATGCTGAAAGCAGGTAACTCAGGTGTTTACGCAAGCCTGGTGTATCATCATCTAGTTATCAACATGACACATTCTACACCTCCACTCTTGTATGCATACTTGTTTTGTTGTTGGTTTGTTTTCTTGCTAATTGCTTCTCCTCTACTACCAAAACAGTGTGAATTAAGGATGATGACTGTACTTATTTTTTGTTTTCTTGATTTTGATGATATGGTTTGCTTTAAACTGTGATGCTGGCTGAATGTTTTAAATTTTTATTTTATCCCTGAAATTGCTTACTAATAGTCCCTGAAGGGATTTTGGGCAAAGCATTTCATGACCTTTCTGACTATGAGCTGCTATAGTTGCAGCTGCTATAGTTGCAGACTGTGGTCTTGCCCTCACCAGTGCATAATTAGCCTTGTGCAAGTCTCTAGGAGTTAGGGGATGAGTCTTCTAAGCTGAGTCAGGAAATATATTTGAAAGTCTAGCTTAGCGTTCTAGGATGTAGCATGCCACCCCATCACTGAATGTGTATCTGGCCCTGACAGGTGATCTTCTGCTTGATTTTCAAGTCCTTTGCTTCAAGTTCCAAAAATGACTGTGTTTGAGTTTGTTTTATAAGTGGCCTTTTATGCATACTGGCATACACCACTTACACACCATTTAGTATAGTGGTTGTGGATAGGAGGGCCTGCATCCAGATTCTGTTTTTTTCTACTTACTAGCTACTCAGTCTTGGGCAAGTTATTTGATATCCTGGTGCTTTCTCAAATTGGAATAATAGCAGCAATTATCTCTAAAGGTTGCTATGAACTTTAAATTGAATCATGTATATGAAGAGCTCAGACAGATGCTTGCTATATACTGTGGCATTCACTAAAGGCTTGGGGCTGCTACTTGTAGAAAATATAGTAATAGTGTTATCCATTTTGATTTGCATCTGTCTTCCTTCTGTCAGCACTCCTCTTTGGGATGATGTGCCAGTCCGCTTTCTGTTGCTGTTACAAAATACTTGAGGATAACAGCTTTAATAAGAAAAGCTTCATTTTGACTCATGGTTTCAAAAGTTTTACTTCAAAGTGAGATGGCTGCATTGCTTCAGTCGTATGGTGAGTCAGGAACATCACAGCAGAAGGGTGTGGTAGAGGAAAGATGTCTACCTATGGGAACCAGAAAAGAGGGGGGCAGAAGAGAGGAAGAAGGGGAGAGAGAAAGGGACAAAGAGAAAAGTAGAGGGAGAAAAAAGAGAAAGAAAGAGAAAGAGAGCAAAAGAGAGGGAGAGAGAAAGAAAAAAAGATGGAGAGAGAGACAGAGAGAGAAAGGGGGAGAGAGAGAGAGAGAGAGAGAGAGAGAGAGAGAGAGAGAGAGAAAGGGAAAGAGGGTGAGACACAGAGAAAGGGAGAGACATAAAGGGACCAGAACAAAGGTGAGATATGATCCCCAATGTCATGGCCGCATGATCCACTCCCTTCATGGAGGCATTACTGCCTAAATTTCTATCATCTCTGGGTAATGCCATAAAATTGTATGTCTACCAGTAGATTAATCTTCTGATGCAGTCAGAGTCCTCATGAGCTAATCATCTTCCAAAGGCTCCACCTCTGAACGCACGAGCCATCTTGTGAACACTTTATATTCAAGCATAGGAGATATCCACTACCTCTTTCTCACTTTTGTCACTAGGGATTGCTACCTATTTTTAGGCTCAATGTGACAGGACCTGCCATTACAATACATTGACCTTTGAGGTGACAAATATTTTTAAACTATCCTATTGACTGACTTCAGGTTATACTACTTTATATCCTGGTTAGAAATTCCTTCAGAGACATAATTCTGGGTTTAATTTATTGGCCAACTTCTACTTCATTTATTCTGAGCCTGCTCTTACATAAAAATCCTAATCAGGATGTTCATGGCTTTTCTTTGTTCAACTTGACATACTCACATAATTATATATTAGTACTTTTCCAACAATGACACTGATTTTATGATAAGAGATGTTGTCCCAGCTAAGCAAAATCACTTCTATTAATCCTTGACCATAGCTCACAAAAATAAAATCAGTTTATCAAACAATTTGTTTACTTAGCACATACTCATTCAGCCTGTATGCCAGGCTTATCACCATGCCAAGGCATATCTTATAGAAAATAATGTAAGAAATGGCTGATTCTCTTGAAGAAGTTAGAGTTAGTTGAATAAGACAAAGACCATAATTGCCCAAGATTAGACTATAGAAGTGAATGCATGAATGGGCAGCCTGGCAGGGAAGTGAGATGTGAGTTGAATCAAAAATGTTAAAAAAGACACTGGGTGTGGTGGTGCACGCTTGTAATCCCAGTACTGGGCGACTGAGGCAGGAGGATCATTGCAAGTTTGAGACCAGCCTGGGCAACAAAGTGAGCTCAAGGCCACCCTGAACTGCATAGTGAGACCCTATCTCAAAAAGACAAACAAACAAACAAACAAAACAAACAAACAAAACAACTTGGTTGTGGTTTATAAAAAAATGTTAAAATAGAGTGTGATGAGATTTTAGGGTGTTTTTATTTTTAGTGTCCATGAAAAGTGTTATTCCTCTTCCAAATTTCACCCTTTTACTTAGGTGAGTGCTAACATTTTATGTCTTTTTCACTTGATCTGAATAAAGAAAACTGCTTTCCAACCAGGGTATCAATCAATATTATTAGTAGATTCCAATTTGGGGATATTAATTATGATTAATGTAATTAATTTAATCAATTCCTATATTTTTGTAATACTTTCATGATTTTCTGATATCTGCATGTTATCTGTATCATTACTTATAATTTTCTTTAAATTCATGTTTTTAGTGTCAAGTATACAGCTCAGTGGTAAACACTTGCCAAACATGCACAAAGCCCTGGGTTGATCCCCTGTACAGTGGAAAAACAAAATAAAAAAACCCTTGAAAACAAAGAACACCTTTTCTTTTTTTTGGATAACTAATTTTATTAAAATTTCATTATTGCCTGAAGCATAAAAGTGACATGCCTTGCTATTAAAAGATACTAGCAAAGTATATGCACGATTATTTAACTTTTAAAAGTCCTATTAACTACCGAGACTTTTCTCCCAAACCAGGAGTGAGGAGTCTGGTCCTGCCATTCACACATTCCCTTGGGAAGGAGCACTGGACAGTCAACTGGGGTCTCTGTTTAAAGACTCCACATTTCTACACGTCCCTCACTCTTACCCGCTATCTATCCCTTATTTTACTTTCTTCATAACATTTATCAATTTCTAAAATTATTCATGTGTTGCCTTTTTTACTTGTTCTTCATGACTAGCAGACAAATATGAGGGTAAGGACTTGGTCTAGCTCACTGCTCATCCCCAGGGCTTGGCATATATGAGGTGCTCAATGGGCTGACTCCTAATACTATGGGGAGAGACTGTGTGATGCCAGTGTCTGGGCTTGGGCCAAACACCCTTGTATGCTAGCTCAGTACGTTATGACCAGAGTTTTTTCTTTCCTCTGTCTTTGATGGTTTTCTATTGTAACCGTGTGATAGATCCAAGGATTGCATATTAAGTTCTTGGGTACAGCAAGCAAGGATTCACAGAGCATACACCTGGTGGTGAAGGGAAAGCAGCCATGTCTCTTGGGGGTCGTGGAGAGAGAAACAGAGCTGGGACAGCAGAAAGGAGCACTGCCTGCCATGGAGATAAATCAGACTCAAGAGCAGGAAGAGAAAGGGGCCACACGTGCTGGTCTGGGGTTACACTGAACGCTGCCAGTGTGCCACCCAGGCTCAAGTGGGTGGAGGGCACTCTCCCACCCGCAAATTCTATCTTACTACTATGACTTTGAACTTTGTTTGTCCAGTTGGGTTCATGGGATTTTTTCACTTTTATGAATCCTGGTAGATTTTCAGAACATTGGATTCTACTTTCCTGTGTTTGTTTGTACCTCAAGTCAACTAACTGTCCCGATTCACTTTCTATGTAGGCCTAACAGGCTGCTGACTGACTCGTCTGTTCATTTAGACTTGTGGTTTACCTACCCATTCTTATGCATCTAAGTGGCCAAAAAAGTCACAACAGTTATTGAGGAAGATGGCTGTAACAATCCAATCATCGTAGATGGCATTCTGTAATATATTAAAAAGACAATGACAAGTAAGTTTGTCCATCTGTACCAAGAGTTGCCTCAGTGAAAAACTAAAGTATGTCTCAACTTTAGTTCTGAAAGGCAATATTTTTCAATCTTAAGGCAACAGATATGTAATCATTAGGAATGTCTTCCCATTTTTTGTATCTTCCTTAAGGAAGAATGAAAATTTGAATCAACTTGTTCTTGTCTTCATTTTTCAAAACTTTGTTGGAAAGTTTTATTTTGTTTATATTCATATACTATAGAAGATACCAGAATTACTTAAAGATACAATGATGTCTATATCTGTGGTACAGAAATGTTATCTAGAAAATTTCTATGTAGGTTTTTTTTTTCATTCTTTTAAGAATGTGTCTACTTTTTTCTGCCTAATTAAATAAGTCAAAAGGATGAAAGTTCATTCCTACTTCCTTTGACAAATCCAGTGCCAGTTCAGCCTGGTTGATCACAGAAGCCACACTCTTTGGTGATGAATGACTCAGAGTCCACGATAAGGCTCACTCATTTCCAGTGAAATCCTTCATGTCATGGAAGAGGAAACAAGATTGCAGATTTGAGAGTGGATGGTAATGATTAGTATTGGATGCTATTTATAATCACTGGCACTGAAAGTTAATTAGTTTTTTCCAATAGGGTGACTGAGCTGAGCCCAATAGGAAAAGTACATGTGATTTTATATATAAAAATAGTACATAAAGAGCTGAGAAATCTGATTATTTTGGTAAGGTTTGGAGGATTGCATCCTGAGTGATTAAAAATGACACAAATATGATTACAGATCAGTCAGTCCTCTAAATTTTTAGATCAAATCTTATATTGGAATGTTTTCATTAATTTGATTTTTGTTGTTTACTTATCTTAGAAAATTTAGCTGTATAATATAAAATATCTCTCCCACAAAGTTTGCTCAGCTTTGAAGTTATCTCAGGATAACCAATGTACATATATAGATCTAGGTCTATAAAATGAGGTCACTAAGGCTTTAGAGTACGATTTATTGTTAGATTTAAAATTCTGCTTCATAGATTGGTTGTTTTCATCTTCCTTCAAATGTCCTTCACTCTGTACCTATGACAGCTTCCCTCTGTTTCCCCATCCCGGTAAATGTATGCTTTCTCCTCTTACACTATGGCTGGAACTGAGGTCCAGCGAGTGGGCAATGATGTAGTTTGCATCTTCTCAAAATTGGGTTTTATTTTTTGTTTGTATGTAGCTTTGTTTTAAAAATAACAACTTGCTAATGACAACTGGCAATTTTGATTATAGACAAATTTGATTATTTACAATGATTTTATCTCAGTGAAATTAGTAGGATTGAAGGAAGCTTGGCCTGAATTTGGAAAAATGGGAGCTTTTCAACTAAGTACTGATTATCGATGACACAAAATAATGTCATATCTGCCAACTACACAAAGCATTTTCCCTGTGAGGAGAAGGATAAAATGTGACAGAAATTGACCCATGTTACAAAGGTACTTTTTAATACACCGTGGGAATATTTTATTAGTGAATACCCATGGGGCCTGAAAGAGTTGACTGATGTAGTTTGCAAAAGGACCTAACTTGTTCCCAGGGAGTCTTTCACAAATTGGAAGGCTTTGGCTGATTAAGGAAAGGAATAGCCCTCAGGACAAAATAGAAAATTGCAAGTGCTGCTGATAAAGAGGCCCGAGGTCAGGAAAGAATCAGGCTGATTCTCAAAGGCGAGCTATCCTGGACAATACTGAGAGTTACTATATAGACAGTGGCCTGGAGTCAAGATAAAGCAATTTGCATAGTGCTTCATGTACACATTTTCCGTGATTCTTACAAATCAACAGGTTTAAAATGTTCAAGTGATTTGACCAAGATGACTAATGATAATAGTTATTTAAATATTGATATTCTGCAAAGTGCTGGACACTGTGCTAACTGCTCTGCACGCACTGTCTGATTTCATTCTTGCAGGAGCCTGTCAGAAGGGCTTTTATCATTCCCATTTAAAAAGGAAGAAACTAAATCTGCAAAAGAGGTTGTAAAACACATCCATGCCAGCACAGCAGGGAGGTGACAGAATCAGGACTGAAGTCTGGGTGTGCCCAATTCAGAGGGCCCGGGCTTGGTCCCATCCTCGTGCTGAGGCGAAGACTACACTTAGTGTGATGTCAGTGCTATTTTGTTCCACATGGTCTACCTCTTCACTGACTGCCTCTAATGGGTTATAAGGTTTTAAAGACTTTGAAAAGAGTTTTTTGCCTGTGTTTCATAGCTTCATTTTAAGAACAGTATTAGGTTTATAGAAAAATTCAGAAGAAAGTAGAGGTCCCATAAATCTTTTCCCCTACCTCTACATATATTTACTTCTATTACTAGCATCTTGAATTAGTATGGCATACTTGTTTACAGCTGATGAGCCACTATCTATGCACTATCATTAACTAAAGTCTGTAGTTTACATTGGGGTTCACTGTTTGTGTTCTAAACTCACAGAAGTATTGACAAGTATATGTCATTTTCCCATCGTTACAATATTATATAGAGCAGTTTCACTGACCTAAAAATCTTTTGTGATCCACTTCTTATCTTTACCTCAGCCCTCCATCTCCCAAGGCCCTGATGTATTTAATATTTCTGTAGTTTTGCCTTTTCCAGAATGTCCATATGTAAAACCACATACTACATAGTCTTTTCAGAGTGGCTGTTTTGACCTAGCAATGTACATCACTGCACGTCTTTTGAGGCTCAATGGCTTATTGTTTTGAGTCAGATAGCTCAGGCTGGCCTCCAACTCACAGCGATCCTTTTGCCTCAGCACTCCCACCCCCTCTGAGATTATGGACATGTGTCACCCTGCCCGACTACTCATTTCTTTTTATAGAGGAATAATATTCCTTTGTATGGGCATACCATGGTTTGTTTACCCATCCACCTCCTGAAGGACATCTTGATTGCTTCTATAATTAGCAATTGTGAATAAAGCTGGCATAAGTATTCAAGTGTAGGTTTTGTGTGAATATAAATGTTCTGCTTCTTTAGTTAAATGGCCAGGAATACAGTACTGTGGATAGGAGGTAAGAACAACTTTGGGTTTGTGAGAACCTACCAGCCTGTTCTAAAGTGTCTGTGCTGTTTGCCTTCCCACCAGCAGTGAATGAGTGTTTCCACTGTTTTTCATTCTCACTAACATTTGTTGAGGTTGGTGTTTTATATTTTAGTTATTCTAAAGGGTGTAAGTGACACATGATTGTTTTTAATTTGTAATTCACTGATAATATACAATGTTGAATATGTTTGTCATTTGTATATCACCTTTGGTACCTGTTCAAATTTTTGCCCATTTTTTGATTGGTTTGTTCATTTTTCTTATTACTGAGTTTTAAGAATTCCTTGCCTATGTTAGGGAACAGTGCTTTAGAGATATGTCTTTTGCAAACATTTTCTCGAAAAGTTCTAGGTTTTTTATTACTGGTTTTTATTACTAGTTTTTATTACTAGGTTTTTTATATGGTGGATATAAACAGCATAGGGTAAAAAGAGCGAGAAAGGAGACAGGAAAAGAGGGGCAGAGAAGCTGCTTTTTGACGTCCTGTTAGGTGGAAGGACTTACAGTAAGTCCTTTAAGAGATAGAACAGCGAGGGCCAGGGATACAGCTCAGTGGCACAAGTACCTGCCTGGTAAGTGCAAGGTCCTGAGTTCAATTCCCGGTACCTGTACCTCCAAAAAAAAAGAGATAGAACAGTGAAAAATACTCAATTTTGGTCTTGCTAATTGTTTTCAGGAGATACGCAGGTCATTTTCTTTTGTACTAGGGTGATACCAATTATAATTACACACAAGAGAGATTTGACAAATAAGATGTACCATTCATTTAGTCACCTATAGTGTATTAATTTTTCTCCCATATTCTAGGTCTTATATGGGGACTGGACATGAAATTCTGACCAGGCCAGACAGTTTTAACTCCATGGAGGTAACAGTCTAGGGAAGGGAGAGAGACATAAGTGGCAAAACAGATGAATAAGCAAGATAATCTCACACAGTCTTGGGAAGAAGAAGGCAGAAGACAGGAAAGAAGAGAAACAGGGCAGTGCAAGACAGTAAGGACCGGCAACGGTTCCCTCTAAATGTCAGATAGTATGTGGTGGAGGCTTCACAAGCCACACAGTCTCTCTCAGAAGTATTCCACCCGTAACTATAGGATGAGCTGCCGTGGACCATATATTCCTGGATGGTGTGGCTGTGTCCCAAAGAACTTTTCTTTACAATAGCCCAGGGTTAGGTTTGATTTGCCAGATATAGTTTAGGCACTCCTGGGATAGGCGACAATTCAGCGTGAATCAGGACCACTTCAGACTGAGCTCTATGAAAACCTTTTTGGAGCAGTCAGTGTTTGATCTGGGCTATCACTGCAAAAGGAAAGCAGCTGTAGAAGTGCTCTGGAGGAAGAGTACTCCAGTTAGAGGGAATGAGAGCCTCAAAGGTCTTGAGGCAGAAGCTAGCTTGGTTTGTTCAGTTGCCAGTAGAAAGGTCACGAAGCTGGGGCACACCAGATGGGCGTTCCAAGGCCATGGTCAGAAATGTGGATTTTAGTTTATCTTCAGCGGAAGCCATTGGAGATTTTCATGAATGGAGGTAACACAATGTGAGTGTCGTTTAAAAAAGGAATCATCGCTGAAGAAGTGGAGGAAGATGGGTGCAGTGAGGAGGTTATCAAAACGGTCCAGCATGGAGGGAATACTAGTGTGGGTTCCTATTGTCATTGTGAAGATGGAGCAATGTAGATACATCTGAGACAGGAAAGGAAGGTACAGCCATGGGAAAATGAGAAATTATATGTGAGAAGTGAAGGGAGAAAGAAATCAAAGATGACCTTACAGAGACGTGAAAAACTGGTAGATGGAGACATCACTTGGAGAACAGGTGCCTTGGGAAGGAGTGTGCTTTGGATTAGGAGGATACTAAGATTTCTATTTCTGGGTGATGTTGGGCTTGGGATCCTTTAGACATCTGATTGGAAATATTATGTAGTCAGTCACTTGGGTATACATGTTTAGAGTTCACCATAAAAATCAGTGTAGAGATAAAATGTAAGAATTATTCAGTAAGAGCTGCCTATGATCCTATGGAAGACTGAAGCAGGAGGAACGCCATGAATTCAAGGCCAGCATGAACTACATAGCAATACCCTCTCTCAAAAAGAGCCCCCTCCCAAATGCAAAAACCAAATAAAAAGAATTATCAGTAAAGAAAGACACAAGATTGGAAGCAATCAGGCAGGGAGGAAATTTCTCCAGTATAGTCTTCCATGTCGCACCAGAAAGCATAAGTATACAAGGGGCAAAACAGGGTACTGCAGTTTGTCTCTTCTGTAACTACCGCAGTGTCTGCCAGGTGGGAAGTTTTAAGTCAATATTGGCTGAGGTTTTCCAGCACTGGAATAGTGCATATTGACTCAGGATTCTGAGTTTTCTTTTACTCATGTGGACTTGTTATTCATTTCCATTTGAAAAATAAAACAAGACCAAGACAATACTGAGAGAGAAAAGATCCTAAGTCAAAACGATATTTGGACATTTTCCCCATTAGTCACAACTGTGTGCAAAGGCTGGGGTGAGTCATGCACTCTCAGCCAGGACACCTCTATCACCAAATGATCCCTCAGCTGGGGGGATAATTGATCAGACCACTGGGAACGTTATTGATCCTGGATATAAACAAAATAATTGGAGCAGCCAGATTGTGGTTTAGCCCAGTACATATGCATCTGTTTGATGAACACTCTTGCAATTTGGTGATTTTCCTTTGTTACAGAATTCCAGTATTGGAAAGAGTCTTAGAGATCATCTGGTAAAACATTATTATTTGTGGATAAATAATATAGTCTGGAGAGATTATGTGTTGCTGAAGTCACACGGCTATAGAGCCAGGACTCCTAAGCTCTTACTCTCCTGATAGCACCCTTATGTGAATGAATAGTATGAGTGAGAAATTGTCCTGTTTTTATGTATGACTAGATGTTGCTGATTTGTTTAATTCTTGTAACAGCACTGTAGATAGCCCAGGTTGTTTGATCCTAGCTGTGACTAGCTTTCTGAATGATGGAGTTCTACGCACATGTAGATGCCTCTGTGACTTGGTTAGCTGCTGACTGTTCACTGTTTCCTTCAGTGTGTGTACACATATATACATGAGCGTGCTATCGTTGTGGTGTTGTATTTGAATTTTAAAACTAATATGTATCTTTCTTGAGAGTTAGGCTCTTTTTGGGGAGATTTGTGATTTTGAAATCTATTTTCTTGAATAATATTTTATAGAACCAAAGAAAGTAAGGAACAGCTACAAATCTCAGTTAACCAGTGCTTAATTATGAACCATATGCTGGAGTTGGAAAATCAAAGATGATAACAGATTGAGTTTTTCATACAACCTTCTATTCCCCTTTCAATGACCAAAGGTAATATACAAGAATTCAAACCTATTGAAAGAAGTTTATTTAAAAACACTTAAAGGGAGCTTAGCAAAGTAGAGAGAACTGATAATATTTGAATAATATAAGTTGATCCATCTCATCTACAGTCCTGGAGAGCACAGAGCTCCTAGGAAGAAAACCAAGTGTTCAAATGGGGCCAGGGAACCGGTCTGTGCCGTCAGAAGGGCTGGGGCTGATTCCCACCAGGGAAAGGTCTATTCCTGCCCAGATCCTATTCTCAAGTCGAAATGGAAATGAGGTCTGATGATGAGATTGGATGGGCACCCCACTGGGTACATTTTCTACCAAATCAGGCCTACTGGCAGCACAGTTGGGTAGGCAGTAAAATTTTATTCTTGTGTGTTCTTAAGCTTCCCAGAAACAATGCCATTTTCTGAAAATCTTAGTAACACTTTTAGAAGTTCCAGTAATTATTTCAGACTCTGGAGATGCTGTAACAGTTACACAAACTTTGGAAACATCCCAGGAGCGAGCCTATTCGTCTTCCCTGTTCCGCAAGCACTTTCCCAGCCCTGCCTTTCCTCACCTTCTTTCAACAGCCCCGCTTGCCCTTATTTCCTTTTCTTTCTGTCATTCCTCCAGGTTGAGGGTAAAGATGCACCTACTTTTACCATAAATCACCCTAAGAAATTTAAACCCACATTTGTCTTTAGCCCAGTCCTAGGTATTTACCCAATAAAAATATAGCATTTAAGATAGCAAAGACAGGTAAAAGAATGTTTATGGTAGTTCTGCTCATATTTACAGGAAACTGGAAATAACCCAAATGTCTATCAACAGAATATAGGTAAACATGTGAAATTCTCATTCCATGGAATACTACTTAATAATAAAAGAGGACCAAGTGCTGTTCTTCCTAGTTACATTGGGCTGCATGAAAAATATCAGGAACAAGAGTTTAAACTAAGAATTTCTGTTATGTAAAGCTTGAGAACACAGGCTGTCCTAATCTACGATGGAAGACACCAGTATGTGATGGCCTTTGCCTGCGAGGGCTGAGTGATCAGGTGGAGAGGTGAAGGAGAGTTGACGGCACGGTGGAGACATTTCAGTGCTCAGCAGCAGTGGGCTATGTCTGTGTTTGTGTTCATGAAGATGTCCAGCTGCAACACCTAAGATGTGTGGATTTCACAGGCTGTAAGTTAAATCCCAACTTAAAATAAAAACCCGCAAAGAAATGTGACTTCTCTTGCCCCAGGTTTTGCTCATTGCCTGTTCCTTTAAGCGCTCTACTTTCCCAAAGCCCTCCTGCAAACTTGCTGTCAGTATGACAGCATAATGCCTGTTAATCATGCATCTCTGTATATGCTTAAATCAATGGTCTACATCTCCTGGTTTCCAAGTCTGTGTTCAGTTCAAAGTATCTCAGATATTAAACAGAGACAAGAAAGATATTTTGAGGGATTGTGGAGTTCCCTGTGGCTTCTTTGACATCTCAGCTAGGTGTTTCACTCATCCATGCAGGGTTTCCTGATACTTGCACAGTTATCTTTTCAGAGACATCTTTGTTGTTTTTTGCTTGTTCTTTCTCTCACGCTTCCATGCAGGGTTTTGAGGGTGTCTATAAATACATGTGATCTTCTTTTAAACCTGTTCTCAGAAATCTCTACTGAATCTTTCTATTATGAAATTTATGAACTATTTTAATATTTTCATTGAGACGTCTTTCTTCTCAGCTGAAATGTGAGGTTTCCTAAATGTAAAAAGAGCCTAGTTTGTTCTGCTCCTTTAGTGTCTAGCACAGGAGCTGGAAACACATAGCTTCATGAATGTTTCTTGAGTGAACTGATGCACGCTGCTCTGTTTTTGTTATGTGGCTGGGAAGTGGGAAACAACTATGTTCAGGGACAGGAACATTTCAGTGAGCAGCACTGTGTGGTTTTATCATCTGTCCCCTCAAGCCAGCCCATTTCTTGGCACACCTATCTTTGCTTTCCTGTATGATTATTTTATGGCCAGATCCATGTCGCATAAGTGTTCTTTTCTACTTCACACCAATGAAGTCTGGTGGAGGGGGGACATTATAAACTGAAAGCAATTTGTACTGAAAACAGGAAAAAATTTCAAACAAGTTTATAGAATTTTACACCTTGGCCTTTTACTTTATTGAAGTCAAAAGTTTTGTTTTTCTCTAGGCATCTCAAGACAAAATAGACTCAGATTGGATTGAGCTTAAATGTAGTATTTTAAAACAGCAACATGTCTGAAAGATCCTGGTAATGAAATATGTCCACTTCTTTTAGCAAAGAGCAGGAGGCAACATAAAGCAGCTGCAAGAATTAATTCACAGGGATCGTTGACATTTTCGAGCTGACTACCTCTTGGAGAAAATGATGTCATTCTCCAGTAGTCTAATGACAGTCATCATCCAGAGAGGACACATGCTAATAAGGTCCATTGCTCACCTAGTGTCTAGCCAGAGTGTCCTTGGATGCTGATAATTTGGCACTGTGTTCCTAGAATAATTTTTAAGCGAGACTGGATGGTAAAACTTATGGAATGGGGTTTTTCTTTTCTTGCCAGAAAATTATATTTCTACCTTTTCCCACTGAGTCAGAGTTATGTGTCCAGTATCCAAATTCCAATTGGCTTTCTTTCTGAAGTGTTTGAACTGTATTTACATTGTGAAAGACCTTTGCCTTAAGACTCAGAGACAGCTCTGACAATAAAAAACAGATAAAGTCGGGATAAAAATCTCAGATTTTATTTTTAACCAAAGAACAATGAATCTGAAGCTTTTAGAATACGCAGCATATGTATCCTGGATTTGATTTAATGCCCAGACACAATCATGGCTTTGAAAGGCATCTGAAGGTAAGTTTCCATAGACCAGACGTGAAGAGGAGCGCACAGTGGCAGTTTAAGGGGATGAGCAATGCCGGCTCTCCAAACCTTTCAGACAATGGCTTTTGTCTCTCCTATCACAACCCATCTGAAGGAACAAAAGAGGGTTGTTCTTCAGGGCTGTCCATCCTTGTTTTTTCCCTGATGGACAGCATCAACAGACCCTCTTCTGAACAAACACGTACTTTGGACATTCTAAGATGACCACATGTACACATCTCCTTCTCCTAGCAAGGTCCACTGGAAAACTTTCCATTGAGAACCGTCCAGAATGGGTAAAATGTGTTGACTAGAAAACAAATAAAAGACTGAAGCTTGGATTTTGGAAGAAATCACTGCATGGCAGGTATAGGAGGTTTTGCTTTGCCCTAACTTTATCCTTTTAGTTGTCTGGAAATGAATTTCTAGAGAGAGAAGCTCGTTCTACAACTACATGAACTCTTGAAAGTGAAACATTTAGGCCTAACAGGAGAAAACTGATTTTAGCTACTGAAATGTCCCAGACCCTTCCAGAAATTCCCGCTACTAGAGAACAAGTCAGCCAGTTGGTTCCTAAATCAATGATCCAGGGTATTTTATTGATACATATAATGAAAAGCTAGGTCCTAGTCAAATCTGTAGGGTCACAGATTCAATACATCACATAAATAAGGTAGCTTATAACTTCTGAATAAATTGCCTGCTGTCCTTTGAAGTGACTATATGTATATTTGGTTTAGTTAATGCTTATTGAGCATAGGCCCTGTAAAAGCCCTCTTGAAAGCTCTGGACAAGGGACAAGAGAAGAGAGACACTACTCTTGCTTCAAAGATATGCAATCCAAACAGTGGGTTAATGTATGCACATAAAAAAACTACATTTTGTAACGCACATGCCATGTATACTTAACCCCTGCCGCAAACCTGTGAGTTGAGTGTTAAGGTTTAGATACCTTGGTTTTAGTGCAAGTCTTTTCTTTTGTCTATTCTTTAGCTTGCTATTTATGAAATAGATATATTAGACTAATTATAACAATACCTAGCATTTATTAACTATGTACTATTTGTCTCAAGTACTTTGAAAGCACCACCTACTTTAAACCTCAGAACAGCTCCAAAAGTATATCCCTTTTTACAGAAATGCAACAGGGACATGTGATATGTGTGTTACAAAATGTCCTTACCTTTCATATGCCATAAAAAATGGAACTTTTCTAAAGTCAGAGGCTGGGACTTCAATTCTTGGGCTCTAAATCCAGTGCTAGTTCCAAGATACATGCAGCTTTCTTTCCAAATGGTCAACACGCGAAGTAAAGAAAAAGTATGAGGAGCCCAGAGGAAGGGCGCTATTTCTGGCTGCAGAATTATGGAAATTTTACAGTGGAGTTAGTGTTCTAACTCTGGTTGACCACGGACAGAAGAAAACCCACTGTGAGATCCCTGTACAGGAACCCTTCCAGCCCTTTGTATTGAACATCACTGTTGTATTCTTTCTTGATTCAAACATCTATTCTCGACAACTTTACAAGTAAACAAATCCTCTTGACTAAATTATTGACACCATTTTTCCTGAAGGCAGAAATGTACTCCATTTGGAGTAGGATTAAGGTGTGATGGTTATTCACTGAGAGAAGCAGACTGGTGTTTGATGAAGGACTAGGGACATGATTTATGATCTTGACTTTTCCTGTTACTATCTTTATGTCTTTGGATGAGCATCTTATTTTCTCCAGGTTTGTTTCTCATGTATAAAGCAACTAGGACTTAGCTGGTCATAGTGGCACATGCCCTCAGGAGGTTGAGGCAGGAGGAGTGCCATGAGTTTGAAGCTGGACTGGGCTACATAGTGAGTTCAAGGCCAGCCTGGGCTATATAGCAAGACCCTGTCTCAAACTCAACAATAAAAGAAAAAGAACAAAGTATGTCTTTAGACCTCGAGTGACTGTTGGTAGTTTCTAATAAGACAAGGAATGACTTTGTGAAAAGCTACATGATTATAAGGTACCATCAGGATTATTCATTATTAGGAAATATTACAATAAAAATATACCTATTAGAATTTTCAGACATTGTTGGTTTCTTTTCTTTCTCTAAGAAAGAAAAAACCTTGACACACCAAATATAATCATAATTTAGGGCAAATACCTACGTGTTATCCAAGTGGGCAATACTTCTAAAAATCACTTATCAAAATCACAAATCATCATTTGATAAACCAGATGATGATTATTATTATTTTATAACTGACCTTAATCTTTAAACCAGACATCCAAATATTGAGAGAAGGGGCTGTAGGTAGGGTGGGTGATGAATTCTCTTTCCTTCAGCTCATTCTGTTAATGCTGGAAGGAAAGAATCAAGGTTTCTATGACTTTGACACAAAAGAAGTGGGGAGAAGTATATCTGAGTCTCATGGTCACAAATAAGAGCAGATACTTATGGCCCAAGTGACAATGCAGAGTATTAGATTCTTTTAGTTAACTGTCCCAGGCCATTGAAGACCAAAGAAATGGTCTCCTGAAGACCTGTGTTATACGATATTCTTCGCCATTGTCAACACAGAAATCCCACAACAGGGCAGGAACTCTCTCAGCACTGACATTCCCCTGTGGTCGCCAGGCTCCATTTCTGTATACATCTTCCAGCCCTGAAAGGAGTTTCCTGGGAAACCTTTTCTATGAATGGAATGTATGAGCTTGGTCCCATGAGGGAAGAGTTTTAAAAAACAGCACAACAAACTAAATAAAACCTTCTTTCCATGAAATAATGCAGTTGGAACCAAGTAACACTTATCTTTTATATTCAAGAACAGGTGGAAACTTAACCTGTGTCTTCAGTGGTATAAAAAATGTTGCTTCCTCAATTTAACAGGACGGTTTCCTTTTGTACTGATTGAAAATGTTAAAAGCATTTAAAATTGTTCTGGTAAAGAGCAGGATGGTCAATAATCTTCTCAGTAATAGATAAGCATCAGGTCTGTTGGACCTGCTCTATTGTCAGCTAAGTAATGAGTCAGTCTGTGCATTGTTTAATTGTGCTGGACGCAGGGAGTGTAAACCTTACCTACAGGCTTCTATTCCGAGCAGTAAATATTCCCTTCATCAACAGGGGCTCTGTGCCACATAGTTAGCAGTTTGCTAGTTAAAAGAAGAGGGGAACTGCCAACAGTTATGCAAGTTTTAATACACTGTGAGGGGGAGGGGGAGGGGAAGGGAAAGGGGGGAGATGGAAACATACTATAAAGAGCTAAGCAGCTCTATTGCTGATCAAAAAGAAAAAAAAAAGTACTTAAGTGAAGAAAACAACCACTATTAAAATCAGGCTTTTATTTAAAATTTCTTGCTTTTTTTATGCAGCAGCTTCTTTGCTAACTCAAGTATGCTATTCCTTTGCTTGTTGAAGTATGATCTTTTACAATTTTTAACATCTTGATGGAGATACAATTTATATACCAAGAAATTCAGCCCTTTAAATTGTATGATTCACATTTTTTTTCTCAATTTTTATTTTTTATTAGTATGTGTCTGTAGCACATAATGCTTACATTTATCATGGGGAGGTGGGACATGTATATAACACATTTTCATTCTTTTTCTCTCCTCTCGCCTTTCTTTCTCTCCCCTTCCCCTCTCCTGCCATCCCTGGAACCCTTTCCATTTGCAAAAGATCCAGCTGTCTATTTCTTATCATCTGTCTTTTATTTTGCTCTTTGTTTATATTTTGGTGTGTATATGTGGATATGTGCAGCCATCACTATCATTCTAGAGCATTTTTGTCACATCAGAAGGAGACCTAGCACCTATTCACTCTCCCTCCTCATTTCTCCCTTCCCAGTGCCAGCTCACCTAAGTGGCCACTCACCTACTTCCTGTTTCTATGGATTTGTCTCTTGGGTTGTTAATACAACAACATGCAAGGATGAGACATTTTGGGACAGGTTTTGTGAGAAGCATAATATTGTCAAGGTTTATCCATGTTGTAGCAGTACAACATATCTTTTTTATTGCCTAATACTATCTCAGTGTATAGGTAAAAAACATTTTATTTCTCTATTTATCAATAATTAACATTTGGGTTGTTCTTAGTTTTGGGCTATTATGAATCCTACTATGCATCTTTTCATCTCTGTTACTTAGAGTAGAATTGCTGTGCTGTATGGTAACTCTAGGTTTATTATTTGGGGGAAGTCCTGAACTGTTTTCCAAGTGGCTACACCATTTTATGTGCTTCTCAGCAATATATGAGGGTAAGGTGATGATTTTGCAGCTCTCCAAGTTTAGGAACTTGGGAAGGATGGTGGGAGGATGGAGAAATAAAGATAAGAGTCAGAATACAGAAAGCTGAGGTCAGGTGAAGCCATCTCTCCAGACGGGAGGAAAGGAACTGCTCAATCACTGCAGCACATTTATTTATATATTCATCAGGTTGATGTCAGGTGACACACCTCTGCCTAGTAACCTGACTGTATGGTACCCTGAGGCACCTCACAGCTTGTTCACCTGGCTCACTTCCTGTGCTCTTTGTTCTCAGATAGCCTTGATCCAGTTCCACATGTGTGACTGATCTCCAGCTTCAGCTGTTCCCCATAGTGCAGTTTTTCCCTCTTGTAGGATTCTAGAGCTTGGTGGAAAAGTTAGAATGTACCAGGCAATTCATTCTAACAATCACTTATGGAGCCTACTTTTCTTCTGAAACTACAAATATTTCTGTTGTTTAAGGAGCAGATGCTACCAGCTAATGAAGGAGGAATATTAATTTATTTGATTTATAGTAATCTTCACTAATTACAGGCAAATTTTTACTTACCTAGTTTTTTGTATGTGTTCTAGATAGTGACTTTCTTGTCTTTTTAAAATTCACATGGCTGGGGATATAGCTCAGCAATGCAAGGGCCTGAGTTCATTTCCTGGTACAGTAAAATAAAGTAAAATAAAATAAAATCCACATCCCTCTGTTTTGTTAGTGATTTGTTATCTGATTATAGGCTGTCAATATCTGTTTAAAAAACAAGTCCATCTGAGCATTTCAACACATCTTTTGTTGCAGACAAATCTAACACATTGACCCTAAAAACATTTAGTTCAAGATATAAACTAACAAATTTAAACATTATTCTTTCCAGTTCAAATGTATTTCTTATTTATATTTAATCTGAACACAAATGTTATTTACTGTATGCAGTGTAGAGCTCAAATGGACTTTCCATTTGAAGTTTGATAATTTGAGTCTAAAAAACAAACTGATAACAAGTAGATTAATAGAAGAAAAGACATACACATCTACCAACATGCAAGTACATGAGATTCACACAATGTGAAACTTCACAAAGGACCAGGTGGTTGAAGTTTGTTCTTAACTGGGGAGAGGAAAGAGGTCTGGGGCTATTTTGGAGGAGGAGTAAATGATATGTAAGGGACATGAATGGGCCCAAAGAGTAAAAACTAAAATGAAACAGTTTGCTGGACTCTAGGTGGGTGTCTACCATATTCTTTCTTCTTGCTGGTTAACCTTTCCAGGAATATGGACTTTAGGTCCACCGGGAACTTCAGAGGAAGCCCTTTCCTGAAATTCAAGAGGGTAGGACAGACAAGAGATGGGGCTGAGGAAGGAAGGTAATAGAGACCTTTGTTTTTTTTTAGTTCAAAGACTTCAGCATTGAAAACATACTTTAGAGCATGGTGTTTTGAGCCACAACACAACTTATACTGTATAATTTTATCTGATAAACCTGTATGTAAGATAAATATAATTTGTTCAAAAGTCTATATTTATTGTTTTTACTAAGCATTTTATGATCTTGCTGATTCTTTTTTATTGTGGACTTCAATTACAATTTTGTCTTCAGTTTTAACTCTTGTGAATATGTTATGGTTCTGGCTGATTTGCATATCCCAGTTTGGAACTGCACGATTAATGAGTAGGGAGCTCTTTCTGTTTTTCAGATAATATCTCCTCTGCCACTGGACACCACGGTTCTATGATACGACCTGAAGGATGAGTCTTGATTTCAGGTTTTTCTTCAGTTTCTTTCATCTCCACTTGCTGACCCTGGAATATACAGATAGTAGACTGCTTTTGGTAATCAAGGCCCCTGTGCCAGACCTTGGCTGTCATACTATATTATAACTGATACTTCAAATGCTTTTTTTTACATGCAAGAATATTTGCTTCCCAGTGATCCCTCTAAGATATTCATGTCTAACTAAAAATACTGCTGAACCCTTTTCTTAAGTAGAGTTTCAAGGTTAACATGAAAACTGTTATCTCTTGCTTGTGCTGCAGAAAGATCTGTTTTATCTTTGTTACAATGCTTTTATTTCAAAAGCATTGCACTTTCTCTGCTATTCTAGTGTTTTCTCAGGTACCAGGCAGATTGTACTCTGCTAGCATGAAAACAAGTTATGATTATTTTTATGCCAGTATGCATTTGTTTTTATCTAGAGTTATAAACAGTTAATTTATGATAATCAATTGTGACAACAAAGAGGATTTTGACCTCCCTAGCTTACATTTCCAATAACAGGGAAGCACAAGTAATTTTGATAATGTCTTGTGTGTACAGTGAACTAATTTCTCCATTACTGCTTTATAACAAGAGCTTAACCACTAAATCAGAGGGAAAAACGCTGGCAGGCAATCTTGTATGTGGTATTTATTTCAAATGAAATGTCAAAAATTTTAAAGATGGTCACTTATGCACTGACAAGTACCATAAAAATTAGAGAGTAGAAGTGGGCCCACAAGAGATTTCCTCAGAGTAAGAAGGGCAAACATACATACAACTACTGGCTTAATGAGACACCCACCTGCAATTCTTCATAACCAACAAGGGATATAAAGGAAATATTCTTCAATTTTTTTCAAATAAAGTAATTCTCTTAACTCTAGTTTTGAAAAAAATAAAGCCTCTGGGTGTACAGATACAAGGAAAACATACATGCACACACACACACACACACACATATATATACAATCACTCATTAAATATTTGAAAAATTATATATCCAGTTCTTTTCCTATATCTCCATGTGTATCTTTCTTCTTCAAAAAGACTATAAGCAGAGAGGAAAAGCAGAATAGAGTAAGATGATCAAAACTGTGTTTCTTAGCTATTGGCTTAAATTTTAGGGCACATCTTTAGGCTGCAAATAAATGTCTGCTCCTTACTTAAACCATGGCTGATCAGACCATCACATCAAAATGTGGAGATGACACGGTGTGTGCTGTTGTGCGTGGTTGTCCTCATTATAACATGGCCTGGGGCTCAGAGCTAAACATTTTTCTAGAACATAATGAGCTATGTACTGTAATGAAGGTGCTTGAAATTGATTTGGCTATTATTTAGTACAAAAAGTCTCAGATCAAAGCCTCTGGCAAGCCTCGGACACTTGGGCACTCACAGACAAGGCTGTGGTGTGATGGCCGAGAAACAAGTAGAGAGGTGTGGCGGCTCACATGCAGCCAAGAAATCCACCCAGCCATCATCTGATTGTTCGTATTATAAGTTACTGAGCGTCACTTGTAAACTGCCATCTGGCACTAGGCAATTTTGAGGATTATTTTGAAGAATATTACAAAACTTGATTTAATATCCCTCTCCATTCTCAGTACTTTTACATTACTCTTTCATAGCAGTCATGGACACTCTCCCAAGTTCATTTGTAAAATGAATTTTACTGAATGCCATTTAATCTTATTGCCATAGTTACAAACCAAGAAATCGAAGACTGCTAGGCAGAGGCTGAAAATAGCTGACTTGGTACAAGGGAGAGGACTAATTCTTATGCAAAGCTCTACACTCACATGCAATCTCTGATTCAAAGAACAATAGAAAGTTTGATCCTTGAAAACATGACCTTCTGATGCCTTTTCACTCTCCAGCACAGACAAACACAGGTCTGAATGGAATCTGTAAAAAATTAAAGCACAGGTTCTGTTTTTCAACCTGCCATTTTAGCTGCTATGTTATTGTTGCAGTGAGTTCAGTCTTGACATTTTCACAGGCAATTCTGGGGATTTTATAACCACTTGCAAATTACAAAGAAGCCATGCAATATTGGAAATGTAGAAAGACTTAAATCATCTCTGGACATTATTATTTACAACTGACACATCTATCTGTCTATCTAAATTCTATCATCATGAAACAAAGCCACAATGTGGATCAACACATGTATTCCATGGAAGAGGTTCAGGATTTGTTTTATGAAAAAAATTGAAGTGCCGAACACCCAGAGACCCCATTTCTAGGTACATAGGTATACGCATATCTAGATGATATATTTATATATATGAATGAGAGACAATGTAAAGAAATAAACTGTAAATCAATGCAATTGGAATGTGTTTTAAAGCGAGTTGTTCAGCAGAACCAGGCGGGCTGCGACCCACTGCCACCATGGTTCCCAGTTGAAAGCCACGGAGAGAGCCAGGTGTTTCCCATCTACTTCCTGGGGGCAGAGCAGGTGACCCAGGACCCCTCCACCATTATAGTCTAAGTCTCTGCCCTCCGTGCACCCATGGCAGACAGAAGTTCCTTACTCAGAATGCCCGTGGGCTGCTCTCACCGGGGTTCGCTTGTGGGCCCTCCTTGTGCATGCCCTGCACCAAGTGAGCAGGTGCCCCATGAGCTGCTGGTCCTGCAGTTTGAGTCTGTGCTTTACTTGTGCCCCACCCCCCTGGAGGTCACAGGCACTGGCAGTCTGTGATTACTGTCAGTGTGGCTTGCATCTGGTTCCTGTACGTGTGCTGAACTGACTGGAGACACAGAATCAGGTGGTCCACAGACTGTAGACCCTGCAGTTCATGTCTGCGTTTTGCCTGTACCCTGAACTGCCTGGGGACATAGGTCCACTGGACCTGGAGTGTCCCACCAGAGCAACTGGAGTCCAGGTGGTACACGTACCCTGAACTGCAAGGCGACACTGGATCAGACAGTCTGCCATCATCTGACACCAATGCCCTTGTCTGAGACCTGGGATAACTAGATAAACTTCAACAACTGCTGGAAAACCCCAGACTAAATAGTGCATCTCAGTGAACCCTGAGGGGCAAACCTAACCAACAAAACTAGGAACAATAGCGGCCTTTGCTGTGCAGCCATTGAAAAGGGAAACAGTTTTATGCATCCAGTATCAAACATGGCAAGGCAAAAGAATAAAGCACAATCCCAGAACTCCACCCCACTCAGAACAAGTCCAGGAGACATCAACATAGGGGAACTTGGCAAACATATGCATGAAATTGCTGAAAAGATTGCAGTGGAAATAAAGAAACAACTCTATAAGGCCATAGAAGAGATCAGATCAGAAATAATCTCTAAGGCAAAAAAGGAAATGACAATAATAATGGAAGAACTGCTCAGAAAGTCTGAAGAAGAAACATATAACAAAACAGAAGAACATAGGCAATGGATGAAAACATTAAATGAAAAATATAGAAATGACTTAGAATGCATGAACCAGATTCAAAGAGACTTCCAGGAAATCAAAGCTTCCGCTGAAAGCTGCCAAAACCGCTTGAATGAAGCTGAAGATAGAATTTCAGATTTTGAAGACAGCATGGCAGCTAGTGACCATGAAAGAAAGGATCTCTTAAAATCAAGAAGGAACCAGGAAAAATCAATTCAACAGCTGCAAAATGAGGCAAAGAGGAATAATGTACGATTTATAGCAGTCACTGAAACAGCAGGAGGCAACACAAACAACATGAAAAGAATATTTGCAGAAATAATAGCAGAAGGGTCTGGGTGTTTAGCTCAGCAGCACAGCACCTGCCTGGCAAGTGCAAGGTCATGAGTTCGATTCCTGGTACTGGAAAAAACAAAAAACAAACAAACAAAAAAAGAAATAATAGCAGAAAATTTCCCAAGTATGGAAACAGAACCTGATATACAGGTAAATGAGGAATATACAACTCCAACCAACCACAGCCAAAATAAAACTACCTCAGACATATAATAGTCAAGTTCCCAGATCTCCAGCAAAAGAATAGAATATTAAAAGCTGCTAGAGAAACGCAACAGATTACCTATAAAGGAATGCCCATGAAGAGCTTGGAGCAAAGTATTACAGATCCTGAGACAAAACAGCTTCCAACAAAGACTGATGTACCCTGCCAAACTATCCTTCAAATTCAACAGAGGAATAAAATATTTCCATGACAAAGAACAATTGAAGAACTTCATGAGCAACAAACCAGCATTGCAAAGAATACTAAAAGATATTCTAGACAGAGAAAAATCTGACCACAATTTCAAGAACAACAGTAGAAAGGAACTGTCAAGAAGAGCAAGCAAGTAAATAAGTAGAAAAAGTAGGAAACCAACGCAAGTAAATAACATGACAATGGATGTGGGAAAAGAGAAGGAAAAGAAGGAGAAATTTTGTATGTATGTATATATAGGATAGTTAACATAGTTGTTCTACTGTCTTCTATTTCTTTGCTGAAAGAAACAGTCAATGAGTCCTTGATTGATCAATATTTCATGTCTCTATCTGTTTTCATGAGAAACCTCTTTGAAGATATCAATATATAATACAACAAGCATTGTTAATTTCCTACCACTTTGTTTATAATTCTGTATTGTCTGTACTGTTCTTTTGCTATTTTGTGATAGGTTGTCTGTCTGTTAATGTTTTCCTCCTTTTATCTTTAAAATAAAAAAAATCAATACATATGGTTATAACCATAAATGTAAATGGTCTCAATTCACTAGTCAAAAGAAACAGACTGGCACAGTGGATTAAAAAACAAAATCCAACAATATGCTGTATACAGGAAACACATTTTTCTCAAAAGCAAATCCATAGACTGAAAGTCAAAGGATGGGAAAGAATACTTCATGCAACAGGAACCCAGAAAAAAGTAGGTGTAGCTATTCTGTTTGCAGACAATGTAAACTTCAAACCAACAACAATCAAAAGAGCTACAGAAGATCACTACATACTTGTCAGGGGAAAACTGCAAGAGGATGAGATAACAATCATAAACATGTATGCACCAAATATCGGAGCTCCAAACTATATAAGAAAAGTCTTAACAGGCATGAAAAACCATATAATTAATAACACAATTGTAACAGAGGACCTCAACACCCCATTGACAAAAAGAGATTGGTCAACTGAACAAAAAATCAGCAAGGAAACAACAGATCTGAACGAAAGCTGCAAACAAATGGATTTAGTAGATGTATACAGAATGTTCCACCCCACAACAATACAATACACATTTTTCTCAGCTGCACATGGGACTTTCTCTAAAATAGATCACACTCTAGTCCATACAGCATACCTTCTGAAATGCAAAAGAATTGAAATTATCC